>NC_134837.1:15549797-15883666 GCF_004210375.1 Tachypleus tridentatus | reverse complement strand
CTGAAATCAAAACATATATACATTGTTCCTTCTGAGATCATAACACCTATACATTGTTCCAGCTGAAATCATTAAACCTGTACCTTGTTCCTGATGAAATCATCACACTTGTACCTTGTTCCTCCTGAAATCATCACACCTGTAGTTTGTTCCTGCTGAGATCATTACACCTATACGTTGTTCCTACTTAAATTATCACACTTGAACTTTCTTTCTACTGAAATCATCACACTTCTACCTTATTCCTACTGAAATAAATACGCTTGTACATTGTTCCTACTGATATCATCACACCTGTTCATTGTTCCTACTGAAATCATCACAACTGTACATTGTTCCTTCTAAAATCATTACACTTGTACCTTGTTCCTGCTGAATTCATACGCCTGTACATTCTTCATACTGAAATCATCACACTTGTACTTTGTTTCTACTGATATCATCACACCTGTTCATTGTTCTACTGAAATATTCACACTTGTACTTTGTTCCAAATAAATTATCATCACATCTGTACTTTGTTCCTACCGAAATCATCTCAATTTTACCTTGTTCCTACTGAAATCATCACACCTATATTTTGATGCTATTGAAATCACCACACCTGTAATCTGTTCCTACTGAAATCATCACACTTTCACCTTGTTCCTACTGAAATCATCACACTTGTATCTTGTTCCTATTGAAATCATCACACGTATACCTTGTTTCTACTGAAATCATCACACTTAGGCTTTCTTCCTTCTGAAACATTCACACTTGTACTTTTTTCTACTAAAATCATCACACCTGTACTTTGTGCCTGCTGAAATCATAACACTTTTCACTTATTCCTCCTGAAATCATCACAGTTGTACATTGTTCCTACTAAAATAATTACGCCTGTACATTCTTCCTACTAAAATAATCACACATATACTTTGTTTCTACTGAAATCATCACACCTATACATTTTTCCTATTGAAATCATCACACATGTACATTGTTCCTCCTGAAATCATCACACGTATACCTTGTTCCTACTGAAATCATCACACTTGTACCTTGTTCCTCCTGAAATCATCACACCAGTACTTTGTTCCTAAGGAAATCATCACACCTATACATTGTTCCTATTGAAATCATCACACCTGCACTTTGTTTCTACTAAAATCATCACACATGTACTTTGTTTCTACTGAAATCATCACACCTATACATTTTTCCTACTGAAATCATCACACATGTAATCATCACACTTGTACCTTCTTCAAAGAAAATAATTACACTTATACATTGTTCCTACTGAAATCATAACACTTGTTATCTTGTTCCTACTGAAATCATCACATTTGTACATTATTCCTACTGAAATCATCACACATGTACCTTTCTACTGAAATCATCACACTTGTAACTTCTTACTACTAAAATAACTACGCCTGTACATTGTTCCTAATGAAATCATCACACTTGTATCTTCTTTCTACTAAAATCATCACACTTCTACCTTGTTCCTACTAAAATATTACGCCTGTACATTGTTCCTACTGAAATCATCACACTTGTACTTTGTTCCTACTGAAATCATCAAACAATACTTTGTTCTTGCTGACATCATTACACCTGTACGTTGTTCCTATGAAATTCATCACACTTTTACCTTGTTCCTCCTGAAATCATTCCACCTGTACGTTGTTCCTGCTGAAATCATCACACTTGTACCTTGTTCCTCCTGAAATCATCACACTTTTACCTTGTTCCTCCTGAAATCATCACACATATACATTGTTCCTGCTGAGATCATTACACCTGTACTTTGTTCCAGCTGAAATCATCACACTTGTACTTTCTTCTTGCTGAGATAATCACACTTGTACTTTGTTCCTGCTGAAATCATCACCCTGTGCTTTGTTCCAGCTGAAATCATTACACCTGTACCTTGTTCCTGCTGAAATCATCACACTTGTACCTTGTTCCTCCTGAAATCGTCACACCTGTAGTTTGTTCCTGCTGAGATCATTACACCTGTACGTTGTTCCTTCTTAAATTATCACACTTGTACTTTCTTTCTACTGAAATCATCACACTTGTACCTTGTTCCTACTGAAATAAATACGCTTGTACATTGTTCCTACTGATATCATCACACCTGTTCATTGTTCCTACTGAAATCATCACAACTGTACATTGTTCCTTCTAAAATCATTACACTTGTACCTTGTTCCTGCTGAATTATATACGCCTGTACATTCTTCATACTGAAATCATCACACTTGTACTTTGTTTCTACTGATATCATCACACCTGTTCATTGTTCTACTGAAATATTCACACTTGTACTTTGTTCCAAATAAATTAACATCACATCTGTACTTTGTTCCTACCGAAATCATCTCAATTTTACCTTGTTCCTACTGAAATCATCACACCTATATTTTGATGCTATTGAAATCATCACACCTGTAATCTGTTCCTACTGAAATCATCACACTTTCACCTTGTTCCTACTGAAATCATCACACTTGTATCTTGTTCCTATTGAAATCATCACACGTATACCTTGTTTCTACTGAAATCATCACACTTAGGCTTTCTTCCTTCTGAAACATTCACACTTGTACTTTTTTCTACTAAAATCATCACACCTGTACTTTGTGCCTGCTGAAATCATAACACTTTTCACTTATTCCTCCTGAAATCATCACAGTTGTACATTGTTCCTACTAAAATAATTACGCCTGTACATTCTTCCTACTAAAATAATCACACATGTACTTTGTTTCTACTGAAATCATCACACCTATACATTTTTCCTATTGAAATCATCACACATGTACATTGTTCCTCCTGAAATCATCACACGTATACCTTGTTCCTACTGAAATCATCACACTTGTACCTTGTTCCTCCTGAAATCATCACACCAGTACTTTGTTCCTAAGGAAATCATCACACCTATACATTGTTCCTATTGAAATCATCACACCTGCACTTTGTTTCTACTAAAATCATCACACATGTACTTTGTTTCTACTGAAATCATCACACCTATACATTTTTCCTACTGAAATCATCACACATGTAATCATCACACTTGTACCTTCTTCAAAGAAAAATAATTACGCTTATACATTGTTCCTACTGAAATCATAACACTTGTTATCTTGTTCCTACTGAAATCATCACATTTGTACATTATTCCTACTGAAATCATCACACATGTACCTTTCTCTACTGAAATCATCACACTTGTAACTTCTTACTACTAAAATAACTACGCCTGTACATTGTTCCTAATGAAATCATCACACTTGTATCTTCTTTCTACTAAAATCATCACACTTCTACCTTGTTCCGACTAAAATAATTACGCCTGTACATTGTTCCTACTGAAATCATAACACTTGTACTTTGTTCCTACTGAAATCATCAAACAATACTTTGTTCTTGCTGAAATCATTACACCTGTACGTTGTTCCTTATGAATTCATCACACTTTTACCTTGTTCCTCCTGAAATCATTCCACCTGTACGTTGTTCCTGCTGAAATCATCACACTTGTACCTTGTTCCTCCTGAAATCATCACACTTTTACCTTGTTCCTCCTGAAATCATCACACATATACATTGTTCCTACTGAAATCATTACACCTGTGCTTTGTTCCAGCTGAAATCATTACACCTGTACCTTGTTCCTGCTGAAATCATCACACTTGTACTTTCTTCTTGCTGAGATAATCACACTTGTACTTTGTTCCTGCTGAAATCATCACCCTGTGCTTTGTTCCAGCTGAAATCATTACACCTGTACCTTGTTCCTGCTGAAATCATCACACTTGTACTTTCTTCTTGCTGAGATAATTATACCTGTAGGATGTTCCTTCTGAAATAATCACACTTGTACCTTGTTCATCCTGAAATCATCACACGTATATCCTTGTTTCTACTGAAATCATCACACCTGTACTTTTCTTCCTGCTGAAATCATTACACCTGTACGTTGTTCCTACTGATATCATCACACTTGTACTTTGTTTATACTGAAATCATCACACGTGTACCTTCTTCCTACTGAAATAATTACAGCTTGTACATTTTCCTTCTGAAATCATCACACCTATTCACTGTTCCCACTGAAATAATTACCACTGTATTTTGTTCCTACTGAAATCATTACACTTGTACATTGTTCATACTGAAATTATCACACCTGTACCTTGTTCTACTGGAATCATAACACCTGTAGTTTGTTCCTACTGAAATCATCACACCTGTACATTGTTCCTACTGAAATCATCACACCTGTACGTTGTTTCTGCTGAAATCATAACATCTGTACTTTGTTCCTACTGAAATCATCACACCTGCACTTTGTTTCCACTGAAATCATCACACCTGTACTTTGTTCCTACTGAAATCATCACACCTGTACATTGTTCCTACTGAAATCATCACACTTGTACCTTGTTCCTACTAAACCTACTGAAATATTCGCATATGTACTTTGTTCCTTATTAAATCATCACACCTGTACATTGTTCGTACTGAAATCATCACACTTGTACTTTGTATCTACTGAAATCATCACACTTGTACCTTGTTCCTACTGAAATAATTGCACTTGTACATTGTTCCTACTAATATCATCCCACTGTACGTTGTTCCTACTGAAATCATCAAACCTGTACATTGTTCCTACTAATATCATCACACCTTTACGTTGTTCCTACTGAAATCATCACACCTGTACATTGTTCCAAATAAAATCATCACACTTGTACCTTGTTCCTACTGAAATCATCACACCTGTACTTTGTTCCTACTGAAATCATTACACCTGTATTTTGTTCCTACTGAAATCATTACACTTGTACATTGTTTCCACTGAAATCATCACACTTGTACCTTGTTTCTACTGAAATCATCACACTTCTATTTTGTTCCTACTAAAATAATTACTCCTTTACATTGTTCCTACTAAAATCATTACGCCTGTACACTTGTTCCTACTGAAATCATCACACTTGTACCTTGTTTCTCCTGAAATCATCACACTTGTACCTTGTTCCTACTAAAATAATTACACCTGTACATTGTTCCTACTGAAATCATAACACCTGCACTTTGTTTCCACTGAAATCATCACACCTGTACATTGTTCCGACTGAAATCATTACACCTGTTTTTTGTTCATTCTGAAATCATTACACTTGTATGTGGTTCTTACGAAAAAAATTATACCTGTGCATTGTTTTTACTGAAATCATCACACCTGTATATTGTCCCTACTGAAATCATCACACTTAAACATTGTTCCCACTGAAATCATCACACTTGTACCGTGTTTCTACTGAAATCATCACACTTGTACCTTGTTTCTACTGAAATCATCAAACTTGTACATTGTTTCTACTCAAATCATCAAACTTCTATTTTGTTCCTACTAAAATAATTACTCCTTTACATTGTTCCTACTGAAATCCTAACACTTTTACATTGTTCCTACTAAAATAATTACGCCTGTACATTGTTCCTAGTGAAATCACCACACTTGTACCTTGTTTCTACTGAAATCCTAACACTTTTACATTGTTCCTACTAAAATAATTACACCTCTACATTGTTCCTACTGAAATCATCACACTTGTACCTTGTTCCTACTAAAATAATTACTCCTGTGCATTGTTCCTACAGAAATCATAACATTTGTACATTGTTCCTACTTAAATCATCACACTTGTACCTTGTTTCTACTGAAATCATCACACTTCTACGTTGTTCCTACTAAAATAACGACGTCTGTACATTGTTCTTACTGAAATCATAACACTTGTACATTGTTCTTACTGAAATCAAAACACTTGTACATTGTTCCTACTGAAATCATCACACTTGTACATTGTTTCTACTGACATCATAACACTTGTACCTTCTTCAAAAAAAAATAATTACGCCTGTACATTGTTCCTACTGAAATCATCACACTTGTACATTGTTCCTACTGAAATCATCACACATCTACCTTGTTTCTACTGAAATCATCACACTTGTACCTTGTTCCTTCTAAAATAAATACGCCTGTACATTGTTCATACTAAAATAATTACGCCTGTACATTGTTCCTTCTGAAATCATCACACATATACATTGTTCCTGCTGAATCATTACACCTATTCGTTGTTCTTGCTGAAATAATCACATTTGTACTTTGTTCCTGCTGAGATCATTATCCCTGTGCTTTGTTCCAGCTGAAATCATTACCACTGTATTTTTTTCCTACTGAAATCATTACACTTGTACATTCTTCTTACGAAAATAATTATGCCTGTACATTGTTCCTACTGAAATTATCACACCTGTATGTTGTTCCTGCTGAAATCATAACATCTGTACTTTGTTCCTACTGAAATCATCACACCTGCACTTTGTTTCCACTGAAATCATCACACCTGTACATTGTTCCGACTGAAATCATTACACCTGTATTTTGTTCATTCTGAAATCATTACACTTGTATGTGGTTCTTACGAAAAAAATTATACCTGTGCATTGTTTTACTAAAATCATCACACTTAAACATTGTTCCCACTGAAATCATCACACTTGTACCGTGTTTCTACTGAAATCATCACACTTGTACCTTGTTTCTACTGAAATCATCAAACTTGTACATTGTTTCTACTCAAATCATCAAACTTCTATTTTGTTCCTACTAAAATAATTACTCCTTTACATTGTTCCTACTAAAACAATTACTCCTTTACATTGTTCCTACTGAAATCCTAACACTTTTACATTGTTCCTACTAAAATAATTACGCCTGTACATTGTTCCTAGTGAAATCATCACACTTGTACCTTGTTTCTACTGAAATCATAACACTTTTACATTGTTCCTACTAAAATAATTACTCCTGTGCATTGTTTCTACAGAAATCATAACATTTGTACATTGTTCCTACTTAAATCATCACACTTGTACCTTATTTCTACTGAAATAATCACACTTCTACGTTGTTCCTACAAAAATAACGACGCCTGTACATTGTTCTTACTGAAATCATCACACCTGTACGTTGTTTCTGCTGAAATCATAACATCTGTACTTTGTTCCTACTGAAATCATCACACCTGCACTTTGTTTCCACTGAAATCATCACACCTGTACTTTGTTCCTACTGAAATCATCACACCTGTACATTGTTCCGACTGAAATCATCACACTTGTACCTTGTTCCTACTAAACCTACTGAAATATTCGCATATGTACTTTGTTCCTATTAAATCATCACACCTGTACATTGTTCTACTGAAATCATCACACTTGTACTTTGTTCTACTGAAATCATCACACTTGTACCTTGTTCCTACTGAAATAATTGCGCTTGTACATTGTTCCTACTAATATCATCCCACTGTACGTTGTTCCTACTGAAATCATCAAACCTGTACATTGTTCCTACTAATATCATCACACCTTTACGTTGTTCCTACTGAAATCATCACACCTGTACATTGTTCCAAATAAAATCATCACACTTGTACCTTGTTCCTACTGAAATCATCACACCTGTACTTTGTTCCTACTGAAATCATTACACCTGTATTTTATTCATACTGAAATCATTACACTTGTACATTGTTTCCACTGAAATCATCACACTTGTACCTTGTTTCTACTGCAATCATCACACTTCTATTTTGTTCCTACTAAAATAATTACTCCTTTACATTGTTCCTACTAAAATAATTACGCCTGTACACTGTTCCTACTGAAATCATCACACTTGTACCTTGTTTCTCCTGAAATCATCACACTTGTACCTTGTTCCTACTAAAATAATTACACCTGTACATTGTTCCTACTGAAATCATAACACCTGCACTTTGTTTCCACTGAAATCATCACACCTGTACTTTGTTCCTACTGAAATCATCACACCTGTACATTGTTCCTACTGAAATCATCTCACCTGTACCTTGTTCTACTGAAATCATCACACCTATACATTGTTCCTACTGAAATAATCACACTTGTACATTGTTTCTACTTAAATCATCACACTTGTACATTGTTCCTACTGAAATCATAAAACCTGTACTTTGTTAATACTGAATCATCACACCTGTACATTGTTCCAACTAAAAGCATCACACCTGTACTTTGTTCCTACTGAAATCATTACACCAGCACTTTGTTTCTACTGAAATCATCACACCTGAACTGTGTTCCTTCTAAAATCATCACATGTGTACTTTGTTTCTACTGAAATCATTACACCTGTACTTTGTTACTACAGAAATCATCACACTTTTACCTTGTTCCTACTAAGATCATCACACCTGTATTTTGTTCCTACTGAAATCATCACACCTGTACTTTGTTCCTACTGAAATCATCACACTTTCAACTTCTTCCTACTGAAATCATCACACCTGTACTGTGTTCCAACTGAAAGAATAAAACCTGTACATTGTTCCTACTGAAACATTCACACTTGTACTTTTTCTACTAAAATCATAACACCTGTACTTTGTTCCAACTGAAATCATTACACCTGTACTTTGTTTCTGCTGAAATCATAACACTTTTTAATTATTACTCCGAAATCATCAAACTTGTACCTTGTTCCAACTAAAATAATTACGCCTGTACATTGTTCCTACTAAAATCATCACACATGTAATTTTTTTCTACTGAAATCATCACACCTATACATTGTTCCTACTGAAATCATCACACATGTACCTTGTTCCTCCTGAAATCATCACACCAGTAATTTGTTCCTATTAAAATCATCACACCATTACGTTGTTCCTGCATAAATCATCACACATGTACTTTGTTCCTACTCAAATCATCACACTTGTACGTTGTTTCTATTGGAATCATCACACCTGTACGTTGTTCCTCCTAAAATAATTACACCAGTACATTGTTCCTACTGAAATCATCACACTTATAGATTGTTCCTTCTGAAATTATCCTACCTGTACCTTGTTCTACTGAAATCATCACACCAGTACATTGTTCCTTCTGAAATCATCACACTTGTACATTGTTCCTACTGAAATCATCACACTTGTACTTTGTTTCTAGTGAAATCATCACACTTGTACCTTGTTCCTAGGAAAATAGTTACGCATGTATATTGTTCCTACTAAAATCATAACACTTGTACCTTGTTCCTACTAAAATAATTACGCCTGTACATAGTTCCTCCTGAAATCATCACACTTGTACCCTGTTTCTACTGAAATCATAACACTTGTACCTTGTTCATACTAAAATAATTACGCCTGTACATTGTTCCTACTAAAATAATTACAACTGAACTTTGTTCCTACTGAAATCATCACACTTGTACGTTATTCCTATTGAAATCATCACACCTGTACTGTGTTCCTACTAAAATCATCACACCTGTACTTTGTTCCTACTGAAATCATCACACCTGTACATTGTTTTTTCTGAAATCATCACACCTGTAGGTTGTTCCTGCTGAAATCATCACACATGTACTTTATTCCTAATGAAAGCATTACACGTGTAATTTGTTCCTTCTGAAATCATCAAACCTGTACATTGTTCCAACTAAAATCATCACACCTGTACGTTGTTCCTACTTAAAACATCACACCAGTTCATTGTTCCTACTGAAATCATCACACCTGTACATTGTTCCTACTGAAATTATCACACTTGTACATTGTTTCTACTGAAATCATCACACATATACTTTGTTCCTATTGAAATCATCTCACCTGAACCTTGTTCTCCTGAAATCATCACACCTCTACAATGTTTCTGCTGAAATCATTACACCTCTACATTGTTTCTGCTGAAATCATCACACTTGTACATTATTTCTAATGTAATCATCACACCTGTACGTTGTTTCTAATGGAATCATAACACCTATACATTGTTTTACTGAAATCATCACACCTGTACATAGTTCCTCCTGAAATCATAACACTTGTACATTGTTCCTCCTGAAATCATCACACTTGTACCCTGTTTGTACTGAAATCATCACACCTGTACTGTGTTCCTACTTAAAACATCACACCAGTTCATTGTTCCTACTGAAATCATCACACCTGTACATTGTTCCTACTGAAATCATCTCACCTGTACCTTGTTCTACTGAAATCATCACACCTATACATTGTTCCTACTGAAATAATCACACTTGTACATTGTTTCTACTTAAATCATCACACTTGTACATTGTTCTTACTGAAATCATAAAACCTGTACTTTGTTAATACTGAATCATCACACCTGTATATTGTTCCAACTAAAAGCATCACACCTGTACTTTGTTCCTACTGAAATCATTACACCTGCACTTTGTTTCTACTGAAATCATCACACCTGAACTGTGTTCCTTCTAAAATCATCACATGTGTACTTTGTTTCTACTGAAATCATTACACCTGTACTTTGTTACTACAGAAATCATCACACTTTTACCTTGTTCCTACTAAGATCATCACACCTGTATTTTGTTCCTACTGAAATCATCACACCTGTACTTTGTTCCTAATGAAATCATCACACTTTCAACTTCTTCCTACTGAAATCATCACACCTGTACTGTGTTCCAACTGAAAGAATAAAACCTGTACATTGTTCCTACTGAAATCATCACACTTGTACGTTGTTCCTATTGAAATCATCACACCTGTACTGTGTTCCTACTAAAATCATCACACCTGTACTTTGTTCCTACTGAAATCATCACACCTGTACATTGTTTTTTCTGAAATCATCACACCTGTAGGTTGTTCCTGCTGAAATCATCAAACATGTACTTTATTCCTAATGAAATCATCACACTTCTACCTTCTTATTCCTGAAATCATCACACTTGTACCTTGTTCCTCCTGTAATTATAACACATATACCTTATTCTGCTGAGATCATCAAACCTGTACGTTGTTCCAGCTGAAATCATTACACCTGTACCTTGTTACTGCTGATATAATTACACCTGTACGTTGTTCCTGGTGAAATCATCACACTTTTAAATTGTTCCTTCTGTAATCGTCACACCTGTATGTGGTTCCTGCTGAAATCAACACTTGGACCTTGTTCCTCCTGAAATAATCACACTTGTACCTTGTTCCCCTGAAATCAAAACATATATACATTGTTCCTTCTGAGATCATAACACCTATACATTGTTCCAGCTGAAATCATTAAACCTGTACCTTGTTCCTGATGAAATTATCACACTTGTACCTTGTTCCTCCTGAAATCATCACACCTGTAGTTTGTTCCTGCTGAGATCATTACACCTATACGTTGTTCCTACTTAAATTATCACACTTGAACTTTCTTTCTACTGAAATCATCACACTTCTACCTTATTCCTACTGAAATAAATACGCTTGTACATTGTTCCTACTGAAATCATCACACCTGTTCATTGTTCCTACTGAAATCATCACAACTGTACATTGTTCCTTCTAAAATCATTACACTTGTACCTTGTTCCTGCTGAATTATATACGCCTGTACATTCTTCATACTGAAATCATCACACTTGTACTTTGTTTCTACTGATATCATCACACCTGTTCATTGTTCTACTGAAATATTCACACTTGTACTTTGTTCCAAATAAATTATCATCACATCTGTACTTTGTTCCTACCGAAATCATCTCAATTTTACCTTGTTCCTACTGAAATCATCACACCTATATTTTGATGCTATTGAAATCACCACACCTGTAATCTGTTCCTACTGAAATCATCACACTTTCACCTTGTTCCTACTGAAATCATCACACTTGTATCTTGTTCCTATTGAAATCATCACACGTATACCTTGTTTCTACTGAAATCATCACACTTAGGCTTTCTTCCTTCTGAAACATTCACACTTGTACTTTTTTTCTACTAAAATCATCACACCTGTACTTTGTTCCTGCTGAAATCATAACACTTTTCACTTGTTCCTCCTGAAATCATCACAGTTGTACATTGTTCCTACTAAAATAATTACGCCTGTACATTGTTCCTACTAAAATAATCACACATATACTTTGTTTCTACTGAAATCATCACACCTATACATTTTTCCTATTGAAATCATCACACATGTACATTGTTCCTCCTGAAATCATCACACGTATACCTTGTTCCTACTGAAATCATCACACTTGTACCTTGTTCCTCCTGAAATCATCACACCAGTACTTTGTTCCTAAGAAATCATCACACCTATACATTGTTCCTATTGAAATCATCACACCTGCACTTTGTTTCTACTAAAATCATCACACATGTACTTTGTTTCTACTGAAATCATCACACCTATACATTTTTCCTACTGAAATCATCACACATGTAATCATCACACTTGTACCTTCTTCAAAGAAAAATAATTACGCTTATACATTGTTCCTACTGAAATCATAACACTTGTTATCTTGTTCCTACTGAAATCATCACATTTGTACATTGTTCCTACTGAAATCATCACACATGTACCTTTCTCTACTGAAATCATCACACTTGTAACTTCTTACTACTAAAATAACTACGCCTGTACATTATTCCTAATGAAATCATCACACTTGTATCTTCTTTCTACTAAAATCATCACACTTCTACCTTGTTCCGACTAAAATAATTACGCCTGTACATTGTTCCTACTGAAATCATAACACTTGTACTTTGTTCCTACTGAAATCATCAAACAATACTTTGTTCTTGCTGAAATCATTACACCTGTACGTTGTTCCTTATGAATTCATCACACTTTTACCTTGTTCCTCCTGAAATCATTCCACCTGTACGTTGTTCCTGCTGAAATCACCACACTTGTACCTTGTTCCTCCTGAAATCATCACACTTTTACCTTGTTCCTCCTGAAATCATCACACATATACATTGCTCCTGCTGAGATCATTACACCTGTGCTTTGTTCCAGCTGAAATCATCACACTTGTACTTTCTTCTTGCTGAGATAATCACACTTGGACTTTGTTCCTGCCGAGATCATCACCCCTGTGCTTTGTTCCAGCTGAAATCATTACACCTGTACCTTGTTCCTGCTGAAATCATCACACTTGTACCTTGTTCCTCCTGAAATCGTCACACCTGTAGTTTGTTCCTGCTGAGATCATTACACCTGTACGTTGTTCCTTCTTAAATTATCACACTTGAACTTTCTTTCTACTGAAATCATCACACTTGTACCTTATTCCTACTGAAATAAATACGCTTGTACATTGTTCCTACTGATATCATCACACCTGTTCATTGTTCCTACTGAAATCATCACAACTGTACATTGTTCCTTCTAAAATCATTACACTTGTACCTTGTTCCTGCTGAATTATATACGCCTGTACATTCTTCATACTGAAATCATCACACTTGTACTTTGTTTCTACTGATATCATCACACCTGTTCATTGTTCTACTGAAATATTCACACTTGTACTTTGTTCCAAATAAATTAACATCACATCTGTACTTTGTTCCTACCGAAATCATCTCAATTTTACCTTGTTCCTACTGAAATCATCACACCTATATTTTGATGCTATTGAAATCATCACACCTGTAATCTGTTCCTACTGAAATCATCACACTTTCACCTTGTTCCTACTGAAATCATCACACTTGTATCTTGTTCCTATTGAAATCATCACACGTATACCTTGTTTCTACTGAAATCATCACACTTAGGCTTTCTTCCTTCTGAAACATTCACACTTGTACTTTTTTTTCTACTAAAATCATCACACCTGTACTTTGTGCCTGCTGAAATCATAACACTTTTCACTTATTCCTCCTGAAATCATCACAGTTGTACATTGTTCCTACTAAAATAATTACGCCTGTACATTCTTCCTACTAAAATAATCACACATGTACTTTGTTTCTACTGAAATCATCACACCTATACATTTTTCCTATTGAAATCATCACACATGTACATTGTTCCTCCTGAAATCATCACACGTATACCTTGTTCCTACTGAAATCATCACACTTGTACCTTGTTCCTCCTGAAATCATCACACCAGTACTTTGTTCCTAAGGAAATCATCACACCTATACATTGTTCCTATTGAAATCATCACACCTGCACTTTGTTTCTACTAAAATCATCACACATGTACTTTGTTTCTACTGAAATCATCACACCTATACATTTTCCTACTGAAATCATCACACATGTAATCATCACACTTGTACCTTCTTCAAAGAAAAATAATTACGCTTATACATTGTTCCTACTGAAATCATAACACTTGTTATCTTGTTCCTACTGAAATCATCACATTTGTACATTATTCCTACTGAAATCATCACACATGTACCTTTCTCTACTGAAATCATCACACTTGTAACTTCTTACTACTAAAATAACTACGCCTGTACATTATTCCTAATGAAATCATCACACTTGTATCTTCTTTCTACTAAAATCATCACACTTCTACCTTGTTCCGACTAAAATAATTACGCCTGTACATTGTTCCTACTGAAATCATAACACTTGTACTTTGTTCCTACTGAAATCATCAAACAATACTTTGTTCTTGCTGACATCATTACACCTGTACGTTGTTCCTTATGAATTCATCACACTTTTACCTTGTTCCTCCTGAAATCATTCCACCTGTACGTTGTTCCTGCTGAAATCACCACACTTGTACCTTGTTCCTCCTGAAATCATCACACTTTTACCTTGTTCCTCCTGAAATCATCACACATATACATTGCTCCTGCTGAATCATTACACCTGTGCTTTGTTCCAGCTGAAATCATTACACCTGTACCTTGTTCCTGCTGAAATCATCACACTTGTACTTTCTTCTTGCTGAGATAATCACACTTGGACTTTGTTCCTGCTGAGATCATCACCCCTGTGCTTTGTTCCAGCTGAAATCATTACACCTGTACCTTGTTCCTGCTGAAATCATCACACTTGTACTTTCTTCTTGCTGAGATAATTATACCTGAAGGATGTTCCTTCTGAAATAATCACACTTGTACCTTGTTCATCCTGAAATCATCACACGTATATCCTTGTTTCTACTGAAATCATCACACCTGTACTTTCTTCCTGCTGAGATCATTACACCTGTACGTTGTTCCTACTGAAATCATCACACTTGTACTTTGTTTATACTGAAATCATCACACGTGTACCTTGTTCCTACTGAAATAATTACGCTTGTACATTTTCCTTCTGATATCATCACACCTATTCACTGTTCCCACTGAAATAATTACCACTGTATTTTGTTCCTACTGAAATCATTACACTTGTACATTGTTCATACTGAAATTATCTCACCTGTACCTTGTTCTACTGGAATCATAACACCTGTAGTTTGTTCCGACTGAAATCATCACACCTGTACATTGTTCCTACTGAAATCATCACACCTGTACGTTGTTTCTGCTGAAATCATAACATCTGTACTTTGTTCCTACTGAAATCATCACACCTGCACTTTGTTTCCACTGAAATCATCACACCTGTACTTTGTTCCTACTGAAATCATCACACCTGTACATTGTTCCGACTGAAATCATCACACTTGTACCTTGTTCCTACTAAACCTACTGAAATATTCGCATATGTACTTTGTTCCTTATTAAATCATCACACCTGTACATTGTTCCTACTGAAATCATCACACTTGTACTTTGTTCTACTGAAATCATCACACTTGTACCTTGTTCCTACTGAAATAATTGCGCTTGTACATTGTTCCTACTAATATCATCCCACTGTACGTTGTTCCTACTGAAATCATCAAACCTGTACATTGTTCCTACTAATATCATCACACCTTTACGTTGTTCCTACTGAAATCATCAAACCTGTACATTGTTCCAAATAAAATCATCACACTTGTACCTTGTTCCTACTGAAATCATCACACCTGTACTTTGTTCCTACTGAAATCATTACACCTGTATTTTATTCATACTGAAATCATTACACTTGTACATTGTTTCCACTGAAATCATCACACTTGTACCTTGTTTCTACTGCAATCATCACACTTCTATTTTGTTCCTACTAAAATAATTACTCCTTTACATTGTTCCTACTAAAATAATTACGCCTGTACATTGTTCCTACTGAAATCATCACACTTGTACCTTGTTTCTCCTGAAATCATCACACTTGTACCTTGTTCCTACTAAAATAATTACTCCTGTACATTGTTCCTACTGAAATCATAACACCTGCACTTTGTTTCCACTGAAATCATCACACCTGTACATTGTTCCGACTGAAATCATTACACCTGTTTTTTGTTCATTCTGAAATCATTACACTTGTATGTGGTTCTTACGAAAAAAATTATACCTGTGCATTGTTTTTACTGAAATCATCACACCTGTATATTGTCCCTACTGAAATCATCACACTTAAACATTGTTCCCACTGAAATCATCACACTTGTACCGTGTTTCTACTGAAATCATCACACTTGTACCTTGTTTCTACTGAAATCATCAAACTTGTACATTGTTTCTACTCAAATCATCAAACTTCTATTTTGTTCCTACTAAAATAATTACTCCTTTACATTGTTCCTACTGAAATCCTAACACTTTTACATTGTTCCTACTAAAATAATTACGCCTGTACATTGTTCCTAGTGAAATCATCACACTTGTACCTTGTTTCTACTGAAATCCTAACACTTTTACATTGTTCCTACTAAAATAATTACGCCTCTACATTGTTCCTACTGAAATCATCACACTTGTACCTTGTTCCTACTAAAATAATTACTCCTGTGCATTGTTCCTACAGAAATCATAACATTTGTACATTGTTCCTACTTAAATCATCACACTTGTACCTTATTTCTACTGAAATAATCACACTTCTACGTTGTTCCTACTAAAATAACGACGTCTGTACATTGTTCTTACTGAAATCATAACACTTGTACATTGTTCTTACTGAAATCAAAACACTTGTACATTGTTCCTACTGAAATCATCACACTTGTACATTGTTTCTACTGAAATCATAACACTTGTACCTTCTTCAAAAAAAAATAATTACGCCTGTACATTGTTCCTACTGAAATCATCACACTTGTACATTGTTCCTACTGAAATCATCACACATCTACCTTGTTTCTACTGAAATCATCACACTTGTACCTTGTTCCTTCTAAAATAAATACGCCTGTACATTATTCATACTAAAATAATTACGCCTGTACATTGTTCCTTCTGAAATCATCACACATATACATTGCTCCTGCTGAGATCATTACACCTATTCGTTGTTCTTGCTGAAATAATCACATTTGTACTTTGTTCCTGCTGAGATCATTATCCCTGTGCTTTGTTCCAGCTGAAATCATTACCACTGTATTTTTTTCCTACTGAAATCATTACACTTGTACATTCTTCTTACGAAAATAATTATGCCTGTACATTGTTCCTACTGAAATTATCACACCTGTATGTTGTTCCTGCTGAAATCATAACATCTGTACTTTGTTCCTACTGAAATCATCACACCTGCACTTTGTTTCCACTGAAATCATCACACCTGTACATTGTTCCGACTGAAATCATTACACCTGTATTTTGTTCATTCTGAAATCATTACACTTGTATGTGGTTCTTACGAAAAAAATTATACCTGTGCATTGTTTTTACTAAAATCATCACACTTAAACATTGTTCCCACTGAAATCATCACACTTGTACCGTGTTTCTACTGAAATCATCACACTTGTACCTTGTTTCTACTGAAATCATCAAACTTGTACATTGTTTCTACTCAAATCATCAAACTTCTATTTTGTTCCTACTAAAATAATTACTCCTTTACATTGTTCCTACTAAAACAATTACTCCTTTACATTGTTCCTACTGAAATCCTAACACTTTTACATTGTTCCTACTAAAATAATTACGCCTGTACATTGTTCCTAGTGAAATCATCACACTTGTACCTTGTTTCTACTGAAATCCTAACACTTTTACATTGTTCCTACTAAAATAATTACTCCTGTGCATTGTTTCTACAGAAATCATAACATTTGTACATTGTTCCTACTTAAATCATCACACTTGTACCTTATTTCTACTGAAATAATCACACTTCTACGTTGTTCCTACAAAAATAACGACGCCTGTACATTGTTCTTACTGAAATCATAACACTTGTACATTGTTCTTACTGAAATCATAACACTTGTACATTGTTCCTACTGAAATCATCACACTTGTACATGGTTTCTACTGACATCATAACACTTGTACCTTCTTCAAAAAAAATAATTACGCCTGTACATTGTTCCTACTGAAATCATCACACTTGTTACCTTGTTCCTACTGAAATCATCACACTTGTACATTGTTCCTACTGAAATCATCACACATCTACCTTGTTTCTACTGAAATCATCACACTTGTACCTTGTTCCTTCCAAAATAAATACGCCTGTACATTGTTCATACTAAAATAATTACGCCTGTACATTGTTCCTACTGAAATCATCACACATCTACCTTGTTTCTACTGAAATCATCACACTTGTACCTTGTTCCTTCTAAAATAAATACGCCTGTACATTATTCATACTAAAATATTTACGCCTGTACATTATTCATACTAAAATATTTACGCCTGGATATTGTACCTCCTGAAATCATCACACATATACATTGTTCCTGCTGAAATCATTACACCTATACGTTGTTCTTGCTGAAATAATCACATTTGTACTTTGTTCCTGCTGAGATCATCATCCCTGTGCTTTGTTCCAGCTCAAATCATTACCACTGTATTTTGTTCCTACTGAAATCATTACACTTGTACCTTGTTCTTACGAAAATAATTATGCCTGTACATTGTTCCTACTGAAATTATCTCACCTGTACCTTGTTCTACTGGAATCATAACACCTCTACTTTGTTTCTACTGAAATCATCAGACCTGTACATTGTTCCTACTGAAATCATCACACCTGTATGTTGTTCCTGCTGAAATCATAACATCTGTACTTTGTTCCTACTGAAATCATCACACCTGCACTTTGTTTCCACTGAAATCATCACACCTGTACATTGTTCCGACTGAAATCATTACACCTGTATTTTGTTCATTCTGAAATCATTACACTTGTATGTGGTTCTTACGAAAAAAATTATACCTGTACATTGTTTTTACTGAAATCATCACACCTGTATATTGTCCCTACTGAAATCATCACACTTGTACATTGTTCCCACTGAAATCATCACACTTGTACCGTGTTTCTACTGAAATCATCACACTTGTACCTTGTTTCTACTGAAATCATCAAACTTGTACATTGTTTCTACTGAAATCATCACACTTCTATTTTGTTCCTACTAACATAATTACTCCTTTACATTGTTCCTACTGAAATCCTAACACTTTTACATTGTTCCCACTAAAATAATTACGCCTGTACATTGTTCCTAGTCAAATCATCACACTTGTACCTTGTTTCTACTGAAATACTAACACTTTTACATTGTTCCTACTAAAATAATTACGCCTGTACATTGTTCCTACTGAAAACACCACACTTGTACCTTGTTCCTACTAAAATAATTACTCCTGTGCATTGTTCCTACAGAAATCATAACATTTGTACATTGTTCCTACTCAAATCATCACACTTGTACCTTATTTTTCCTGAAATAATCACACTTCTACGTTGTTCCTACAAAAATAACGACGCCTGTACATTGTTCTTACTGAAATCATAACACTTGTACATTGTTCCTTCTGAAATCATTACAATTGTACCTTGTTCTTACGAAAATAATTATGCCTGTACATTGTTATTACTGAAATCATCACAACTGTACCTTGTTTCTACTAAAATCATCACACTTCTACCTTGTTCCGACTAAAATAATTACGCCTTTACATTGTTCATACTAAAATAATTACGCCTGCACATTGCTCCTACTGAAATCATAACACCTATACTTTGTTTCTACTGAAATCATCACACCTGTACATTGTTTCATCTGAAATCATCAAACCTGTAGGTTTTTCCTGCTGAAATCATCACACCTGTACTTTGTTCCTAATGAAATCATCACACCTGTACATTGTTCCTACTGAAATCATCACACCTGTACGTTGTCCCTGCTGAAATCAATATCTGCACTTTGTTCCTACTGAAATCATCACACCTGCACTTTGTTTCCACTGAAATCATCACACCTGTACTTTCTTCCTACTGAAATCATTACACTTGTACCTTGTTCTTACGGAAAAAATTATACCTGTACATTGTTTTTACTGAAATCATCAAACCTGTATATTGTCCCTACTGTAATCATCACACCTGTACATTGTTCACACTGAAATCATCACACTTGTACCTTGTTTCTACTGACATTATAACACTTGTACCTTGTTCATACTAAAATAATTACGCCTGTACATTGTTCTTCCTGAAATCATAACACTTGTACATTGTTCCTTCTGAAATCATTTCAATTGTACCTTGTTCTTACGAAAATAATTATGCCTGTACATTGTTCCTACTGAAATCATCACACCTGTACATTATTCCTTCTGAAATCATCACACTTGTACCTTCTTCAAAGAAAAATAATTACGCCTGTACATTGTTCCTACTGAAATCATCACACTTGTTACCTTGTTCCTACTGAAATCATCACACTTGTACATTGTTCCTACTGAAATCATCACACATGTACCTTGTTTCTACTGAAATCATCACACAGTACTTTGTTCTTGCTGACATCATTACACCTGTACGTTGTTCCTCATGAATTCATCACATTTGTACCTTGTTCCTCCTGAAATCATCACACTTTTACCTTGTTACTCCTAAAATATTCACACATATACATTGCTCCTGCTAAGATCATTACACCTATACGTTGTTCTTGCTTAAATAATCACACTTGTACTTTCTTCCTCCTGAGATAATTATACCTGTACTTTGTTCCTGCTGAGATCATTATACCTGTACTTTGTATCTACTGAAATCATCACACTTGTACCTTGATGCTACTGAAATAATTACGCTTGTACATTGTTCCTACTAATATCATAACACTTGTACATTGTTCCAAATAAAATCATCACACTTGTACATTGTTCCCACTGAAATCATCACCCTTGTACCGTGTTTCTACTGAAATCATCACACTTCTATTTTGTTCCTACTACAATAATTACGCCTGTACATTGTACCTACTGAAATCATCACACTTTTATTTTGTTTCTACTGAAATCATCACACTTGTACCTTGTTCCTCCTAAAATAATTACTCCTGTACATTGATCCTACTAAAATCCTAACACTTTTACCTTGTTCCTACTAAAATAATTACGCCTGTACATTGTTCCTACTGTATTCATCACACTTGTATTTTGTTTCTACTGAAATCATCACACTTGTACCTTGTTCCTACTAAAATAATTACTCCTATACATTGTTTCTACTGAAATCATCACACTTCTACGTTGTTTCTACTAAAATAATTACGCCTGTACATTGTTCTTACTGAAATAATAACACTTGTACACTGTTCCTTCTGAAATCATTTCATTTGTACCTTGTTCTTACGAAAATAATTATGCCTGTACATTGTTTCTACTAAAATCATCACACTTCTACCTTGTTCCGACTAAAATAATTACGCCTGTACATTGTTCTTACTGAAATCATAACACCTGTACTTTGTTTCTACTGAACTAATCACACCTGTACTTTGTTCCTACTAAAAGCATCACACCTGTACATTGTTCCCACTGAAATATTAACACTTGTACTTTGTTCCTGCTGAGATCATCATCCCTGTGCTTTGTTCCAGCTGAAATCATTACCACTGTATTTTTTTCCTACTGAAATCATTACACTTGTACCTTGTTCTTACGAAAATAATTATGCCTGTACATTGTTCCTACTGAAATTATCTCACCTGTACCTTGTTCTACTGGAATCATTACACCTCTACTTTGTTTCTACTGAAATCATCAGACATGTACATTGTTCCTACTGAAATCATCACACCTGTATGTTGTTCCTGCTGAAATCATAACATCTGTACTTTGTTCCTACTGAAATCATCACACCTGCACTTTGTTTCCACTGAAATCATCACACCTGTACTTTCTTCCTACTGAAATCATCACACCTGTACATTGTTCCGACTGAAATCATTACACCTGTATTTTGTTCATTCTGAAATCATTACACTTGTATGTGGTTCTTACGAAAAAAATTATACCTGTACATTGTTTTTACTGAAATCATCACACCTGTATATTGTCCCTACTGAAATCATCACACTTGTACATTGTTCCCACTGAAATCATCACACTTGTACCGTGTTTCTACTGAAATCATCAAACTTGTACATTGTTTCTACTCAAATCATCACACTTCTATTTTGTTCCTACTAAAATAATTACTCCTTTACATTGTTCCTACTGAAATCCTAACACTTTTACATTGTTCCTGCTAAAATAATTACGCCTGTACATTGTTCCTAGTGAAATCATCACACTTGTACCTTGTTTCTACTGAAATCCTAACACTTTTACATTGTTCCTACTAAAATAATTACGCCTGTACATTGTTCCTACTGAAATCATCACACTTGTACCTTTTTCCTACTAAAATAATTACTCCTGTGCATTGTTCCTACAGAAATCATAACATTTGTACATTGTTCCTACTTAAATCATCACACTTGTACCTTATTTCTACTGAAATAATCACACTTCTACGTTGTTCCTACTAAAATAACGACGCCTGTACATTGTTCTTACTGAAATCATAACACTTGTACATTGTTCCTACTGAAATCATCACACTTGTACATGGTTTCTACTGACATCATAACACTTGTACCTTCTTCAAAAAAAAATAATTATGCCTGTACATTGTTCCTACTGAAATCATCACAATTGTTACCTCGTTCCTACTGAAATCATCTCACTTGTACATTGTTCCTACTGAAATCATCACACATCTACCTTGTTTCTACTGAAATCATCACACTTGTACCTTGTTCCTTCTAAAATAAATACGCCTGTACATTATTCATACTAAAATAATTACGCCTGTACATTGTTCCTCCTGAAATCATCACACATATACATTGCTCCTGCTGAGATCATTACACCTATTCGTTGTTCTTGCTGAAATAATCACATTTGTACTTTGTTCCTGCTGAGATCATCATCCCTGTGCTTTGTTCCAGCTGAAATCATTACCACTGTATTTTGTTCCTACTGAAATCATTACACTTGTACCTTGTTCTTACGAAAATAATTATGCCTGTACATTGTTCCTACTGAAATTATCTCACCTGTACCTTGTTCTACTGGAATCATAACACCTCTACTTTGTTTCTACTGAAATCATCAGACCTGTACATTGTTCCTACTGAAATCATCACACCTGTATGTTGTTCCTGCTGAAATCATAACATCTGTACTTTGTTCCTACTGAAATCATCACAACTGTACATTGTTCCGACTGAAATCATTACACCTGTATTTTGTTCATTCTGAAATCATTACACTTGTATGTGGTTCTTACGAAAAAAATTATACCTGTACATTGTTCCCACTGAAATCATCACACTTGTACCGTGTTTCTACTGAAATCATCACACTTGTACATTGTTTCTACTGAAATCATCACACTTCTATTTTGTTCCTACTAAAATAATTACTCCTTTACATTGTTCCTACTAAAATAATTACTCCTTTACATTGTTCCTACTGAAATCCTAACACTTTTACATTGTTCCTACTAAAATAATTACGCCTGTACATTGTTCCTTGTCAAATCTTCACACTTGTACCTTGTTTTTACTGAAATAATCACACTTCTACGTTGTTCCTACTAAATTAACAACGCCTGTACATTGTTCTTACTGAAATCATAACACTTGTACATTGTTCCTTCTGAAATCATTACAATTGTACCTTGTTCTTACGAAAATAATTATGCCTTTCCATTGTTATTACTGAAATCATCACAACTGTACTTTGTTTCTTCTGAAATCATCACACTTGTACCTTATTCAAAGAAAAATAATTACGCCTGTACATTGTTCCTACTGAAATCATCACACTTGTTACCTTGTTCCTACTAAAATCATCACACTTGTACATTGTTCCTACTGAAATCATCACACTTGTACCTTGTTACTACTAAAATAATTACGCCTGTAAATTGTTCCGAATGAAATCATCAAACTTGTACCTTGTTTCTACTAAAATCAACACACTTCTACCTTGTTCCGACTAAAATAATTACGCCTCTACATTGTTCATACTAAAATAATTACGCCTGTACATTGTTCCTACTGAATTCGTCACACTTGTATCTTGTTTCTACTAAAATCATCACACTTCTACCTTGTTCCGACTAAAATAATTACGCCTCTACATTGTTCATACTAAAATAATTACGCCTGCACATTGCTCCTACTGAAATCATAACACCTGTACTTTGTTTCTACTGAAATCATCACACCTGTACATTGTTTCATCTGAAATCATCAAACCTGTAGATTTTCCTGCTGAAATCATCACACCTGTACTTTGTTCCTACTAAAATCATCACACCTGTACATTGTTCCCACTGAAATATTAACACTTGTACTTTGTTCCTAATAAAATCATCACACCTGTACATTGTTCCTACTCAAATCATCACACCTGTACGTTGTCTCTGCTGAAATCATTACATCTGCACTTTGTTTCCACTGAAATCATCACACCTGTACTTTCTTCCTACTGAAATCATTACACTTGTACCTTGTTCTTACGAAAAAAATTATACCTGTACATTGTTATTACTGAAATCATCACAACTGTACATTGTTCCTTCTGAAATCATCACACCTGTACCTTGTTCCTACTGAAATCATCACACTTGTTGCCTTGTTCCTACTGAAATCATCACACTTGTACCTTGTTCCTAGAAAATAAATACGCCTGTACATTGTTCATACTAAAATAATTACGCCTGCACATTGTTCCTACTAAAATCATAACACCTGTACATTATTCCTACTGAAATCATAACACTTGTACCTTGTTTCTACTAAAATCATCACACCTGTACCTTGTTCCTAGAAAATAAATACGCCTGTACATTGTTTATACTAAAATAATTACGCCTGCACATTGCTCCTACTAAAATCATAACACCTGTACATTGTTCCCACTGAATTATTAACACTTGTACTTTGTTTCTACTGAAATCATCACACCTGTACATTGTTCCTATTGAAATCATCACACCTGTACGTTGTTCCTGCTGAAATCATTACATCTGTACTTTGTTCCTACTGAAATCATCAAACCTGCACTTTGTTTCCACTGAAATCATCACACCTGTACTTTCTTCCTACTGAAATCATTACACTTGTACCTTGTTCTTACGAAAAAATTATACCTGTACATTGTTTTACTGAAATCATCAAACCTGTACATTGTTTCCACTGAAATCATCACACTTGTACTTTGTTTCTACTGACATCATAACACTTGTACCTTGTTCATACTAAAATAATTACGCCTGTAGATTGTTTCTACTGAACTCATCACACCTGTACTTTGTTCCTACTAAAAGCATCACACCCGTACATTGTTCCCACTGAAATATTAACACTTGTACTTTGTTCCTCCTGAAATCATCACACTTTTACCTTGTTCCTCCTGAAATCATCACACATATACATTGCTCCTGCTCAGATCATTACACCTATACGTTGTTCTTGCTGAAATAATCACACTTGTACTTTGTTCCTGCTGAGATCATCAAACCTGTGCTTTGTTCCAGCTGAAATCATCACACCTGTACGTTGTTCCTGTTGAAATTATCACACTTGTACCTTGTTCCTCCTGAAATCATCACACTTTTACCTTGTTCCTCCTGAAATCATCACACATATACATTGCTCCTGCTGAGATCATTACACCTATACGTTGTTCTTGCTGAAATAATCACACTTGTACTTTGTTCCTGCTGAGATCATCAAACCTGTGCTTTGTTCCAGCTGAAATCATTACACCTGTACCTTGTTCCTGCTGAAATCATCGCACTTGTACTTTCTTCCTGCTGAGATAATTATACCTGTACTTTGTTCCTGCTGAGATCATTATACCTGTACGTTGTTCCTGCTGAAATAATCACACTTGTACTTTGTTCCTGCTGAGATAATTACACCTGTACTTTGTTCCTGCTCTGATCATCACATTTGTACATTGTTCCGACTGAAATCATCACACCTGTAAGTTGTTCCAGCTGAAATCATTACACCTGTACCTTTTCCTGCTGAAATCATTACACCTGTACGTTGTTCCTGCTGAAATCATCACACTTGTACTTTGTTCCTGCTGAGATAATTACACCTGTACGTTGTTCCTGCTGAAATAATCACACTTGTACCTTTTTCCTCCTGAAATCATCACAATTATACCTTGTTCCTACTAAAATAATTACACTTGAAAATTTTTCCTACTGAAATCATCACACCTGTACTTTGTTCCTACTGAAATCATTACACTTGTACCTTGTTGATACGTAAATAATTATGCCTGTCCATTGTTCCTATTGAAATCATCACACCTGTGTATTGTTCCTACTGAAATCATCACACTTGTACTTTGTTCCTACTAAAATAATTATGCCTGTACCTTGTTCCTACTGAAATCATCACATCTGTACTTTGTTCCTACTGAAACCATCACACATATACCTTGTTCCTGCTGAGATCATTACACCTGTACGTTGTTCTTGCTGAAATAATCACACTTGTACTTTGTTCCTGCTGAAATCATCACATTTGTACATTGTTCCTACTGAAATCATCACACCTGTATATTGTCCTTCTGAAATCATCACACTTGTACCATGTTTCTACTAAAATCATCACACTTGTACCTTGTTTCTACTAAAATCATCACACTTGTACCTTTTTCCTACTAAAATAATTACTCCTGTGCATTGTTCCTACAGAAATCATAACATTTGTACATTGTTCCTACTTAAATCATCACACTTGTACCTTGTTTCTACTGAAATAATCACACTTCTACGTTGTTCCTACTAAAATAACGACGCCTGTACATTGTTCTTACTGAAATCATAACACTTGTACATTGTTCCTACTGAAATCATCACACTTGTACATTGTTTCTACTGACATCATAACACTTGTACCTTCTTCAAAAAAAATAATTATGCCTGTACATTGTTCCTACTGAAATCATCACAATTGTTACCTTGTTCCTACTGAAATCATCTCACTTGTACATTGTTCCTACTGAAATCATCACACATCTACCTTGTTTCTACTGAAATCATCACACTTGTACCTTGTTCCTTCTAAAATAAATACGCCTGTACATTATTCATACTAAAATAATTACGCCTGTACATTGTTCCTCCTGAAATCATCACACATATACATTGCTCCTGCTGAGATCATTACACCTATTCGTTGTTCTTGCTGAAATAATCACATTTGTACTTTGTTCCTGCTGAGATCATCATCCCTGTGCTTTGTTCCAGCTGAAATCATTACCACTGTATTTTGTTCCTACTGAAATCATTACACTTGTACCTTGTTCTTACGAAAATAATTATGCCTGTACATTGTTCCTACTGAAATTATCTCACCTGTACCTTGTTCTACTGGAATCATAACACCTCTACTTTGTTTCTACTGAAATCATCAGACCTGTACATTGTTCCTACTGAAATCATCACACCTGTATGTTGTTCCTGCTGAAATCATAACATCTGTACTTTGTTCCTACTGAAATCATCACACCTGCACTTTGTTTCCACTGAAATCATCACACCTGTACATTGTTCCGACTGAAATCATTACACCTGTATTTTGTTCATTCTGAAATCATTACACTTGTATGTGGTTCTTACGAAAAAAATTATACCTGTACATTGTTTTACTGAAATCATCACACCTGTATATTGTCCCTACTGAAATCATCACACTTGTACATTGTTCCCACTGAAATCATCACACTTGTACCGTGTTTCTACTGAAATCATCACACTTGTACCTTGTTTCTACTGAAATCATCAAACTTGTACATTGTTTCTACTGAAATCATCACACTTCTATTTTGTTCCTACTAACATAATTACTCCTTTACATTGTTCCTACTGAAATCCTAACACTTTTACATTGTTCCTACTAAAATAATTACGCCTGTACATTGTTCCTAGTCAAATCATCACACTTGTACCTTGTTTCTACTGAAATACTAACACTTTTACATTGTTCCTACTAAAATAATTACGCCTGTACATTGTTCCTACTGAAATCATCACACTTGTACCTTGTTCCTACTAAAATAATTACTCCTGTGCATTGTTCCTACAGAAATCATAACATTTGTACATTGTTCCTACTCAAATCATCACACTTGTACCTTATTTTTCCTGAAATAATCACACTTCTACGTTGTTCCTACAAAAATAACGACGCCTGTACATTGTTCTTACTGAAATCATAACACTTGTACATTGTTCCTTCTGAAATCATTACAATTGTACCTTGTTCTTACGAAAATAATTATGCCTGTACATTGTTATTACTGAAATCATCACAACTGTACCTTGTTTCTACTAAAATCATCACACTTCTACCTTGTTCCGACTAAAATAATTACGCCTTTACATTGTTCATACTAAAATAATTACGCCTGCACATTGCTCCTACTGAAATCATAACACCTATACTTTGTTTCTACTGAAATCATCACACCTGTACATTGTTTCATCTGAAATCATCAAACCTGTAGGTTTTTTCTGCTGAAATCATCACACCTGTACTTTGTTCCTACTGAAATCATCACACCTGTACATTGTTCCTACTGAAATCATCACACCTGTACGTTGTCCCTGCTGAAATCAATATCTGCACTTTGTTCCTACTGAAATCATCACACCTGCACTTTGTTTCCACTGAAATCATCACACCTGTACTTTCTTCCTACTGAAATCATTACACTTGTACCTTGTTCTTACGGAAAAATTATACCTGTACATTGTTTTACTGAAATCATCAAACCTGTATATTGTCCCTACTGAAATCATCACACCTGTACATTGTTCACACTGAAATCATCACACTTGTACCTTGTTTCTACTGACATTATAACACTTGTACCTTGTTCATACTAAAATAATTACGCCTGTACATTGTTCTTCCTGAAATCATAACACTTGTACATTGTTCCTTCTGAAATCATTTCAATTGTACCTTGTTCTTACGAAAATAATTATGCCTGTACATTGTTCCTACTGAAATCATCACACCTGTACATTGTTCCTTCTGAAATCATCACACTTGTACCTTCTTCAAAGAAAAATAATTACGCCTGTACATTGTTCCTACTGAAATCATCACACTTGTTACCTTGTTCCTACTGAAATCATCACACTTGTACATTGTTCCTACTGAAATCATCACACATGTACCTTGTTTCTACTGAAATCATCACACAGTACTTTGTTCTTGCTGACATCATTACACCTGTACGTTGTTCCTCATGAATTCATCACATTTGTACCTTGTTCCTCCTGAAATCATCACACTTTTACCTTGTTACTCCTAAAATATTCACACATATACATTGTTCCTGCTAAGATCATTACACCTATACGTTGTTCTTGCTTAAATAATCACACTTGTACTTTCTTCCTCCTGAGATAATTATACCTGTACTTTGTTCCTGCTGAAATCATTATACCTGTACTTTGTATCTACTGAAATCATCACACTTGTACCTTGTTGCTACTGAAATAATTACGCTTGTACATTGTTCCTACTAATATCATAACACTTGTACATTGTTCCAAATAAAATCATCACACTTGTACATTGTTCCCACTGAAATCATCACCCTTGTACCGTGTTTCTACTGAAATCATCACACTTCTATTTTGTTCCTACTACAATAATTACGCCTGTACATTGTACCTACTGAAATCATCACACTTTTATTTTGTTTCTACTGAAATCATCACACTTGTACCTTGTTCCTCCTAAAATAATTACTCCTGTACATTGATCCTACTAAAATCCTAACACTTTTACCTTGTTCCTACTAAAATAATTACGCCTGTACATTGTTCCTACTGTATTCATCACACTTGTATTTTGTTTCTACTGAAATCATCACACTTGTACCTTGTTCCTACTAAAATAATTACTCCTATACATTGTTTCTACTGAAATCATCACACTTCTACGTTGTTTCTACTAAAATAATTACGCCTGTACATTGTTCTTACTGAAATAATAACACTTGTACACTGTTCCTTCTGAAATCATTTCATTTGTACCTTGTTCTTACGAAAATAATTATGCCTGTACATTGTTTCTACTAAAATCATCACACTTCTACCTTGTTCCGACTAAAATAATTACGCCTGTACATTGTTCTTACTGAAATCATAACACCTGTACTTTGTTTCTACTGAACTAATCACACCTGTACTTTGTTCCTACTAAAAGCATCACACCCGTACATTGTTCCCACTGAAATATTAACACTTGTACTTTGTTCCTGCTGAGATCATCATCCCTGTGCTTTGTTCCAGCTGAAATCATTACCACTGTATTTTTTTCCTACTGAAATCATTACACTTGTACCTTGTTCTTACGAAAATAATTATGCCTGTACATTGTTCCTACTGAAATTATCTCACCTGTACCTTGTTCTACTGGAATCATTACACCTCTACTTTGTTTCTACTGAAATCATCAGACATGTACATTGTTCCTACTGAAATCATCACACCTGTATGTTGTTCCTGCTGAAATCATAACATCTGTACTTTGTTCCTACTGAAATCATCACACCTGCACTTTGTTTCCACTGAAATCATCACACCTGTACTTTCTTCCTACTGAAATCATCACACCTGTACATTGTTCCGACTGAAATCATTACACCTGTATTTTGTTCATTCTGAAATCATTACACTTGTATGTGGTTCTTACGAAAAAAATTATACCTGTACATTGTTTTTACTGAAATCATCACACCTGTATATTGTCCCTACTGAAATCATCACACTTGTACATTGTTCCCACTGAAATCATCACACTTGTACCGTGTTTCTACTGAAATCATCAAACTTCTATTTTGTTCCTACTAAAATAATTACTCCTTTACATTGTTCCTACTGAAATCCTAACACTTTTACATTGTTCCTGCTAAAATAATTACGCCTGTACATTGTTCCTAGTGAAATCATCACACTTGTACCTTGTTTCTACTGAAATCCTAACACTTTTACATTGTTCCTACTAAAATAATTACGCCTGTACATTGTTCCTACTGAAATCATCACACTTGTACCTTTTTCCTACTAAAATAATTACTCCTGTGCATTGTTCCTACAGAAATCATAACATTTGTACATTGTTCCTACTTAAATCATCACACTTGTACCTTATTTCTACTGAAATAATCACACTTCTACGTTGTTCCTACTAAAATAACGACGCCTGTACATTGTTCTTACTGAAATCATAACACTTGTACATTGTTCCTACTGAAATCATCACACTTGTACATGGTTTCTACTGACATCATAACACTTGTACCTTCTTCAAAAAAAATAATTATGCCTGTACATTGTTCCTACTGAAATCATCACAATTGTTACCTCGTTCCTACTGAAATCATCTCACTTGTACATTGTTCCTACTGAAATCATCACACATCTACCTTGTTTCTACTGAAATCATCACACTTGTACCTTGTTCCTTCTAAAATAAATACGCCTGTACATTATTCATACTAAAATAATTACGCCTGTACATTGTTCCTCCTGAAATCATCACACATATACATTGCTCCTGCTGAGATCATTACACCTATTCGTTGTTCTTGCTGAAATAATCACATTTGTACTTTGTTCCTGCTGAGATCATCATCCCTGTGCTTTGTTCCAGCTGAAATCATTACCACTGTATTTTGTTCCTACTGAAATCATTACACTTGTACCTTGTTCTTACGAAAATAATTATGCCTGTACATTGTTCCTACTGAAATTATCTCACCTGTACCTTGTTCTACTGGAATCATAACACCTCTACTTTGTTTCTACTGAAATCATCAGACCTGTACATTGTTCCTACTGAAATCATCACACCTGTATGTTGTTCCTGCTGAAATCATAACATCTGTACTTTGTTCCTACTGAAATCATCACAACTGTACATTGTTCCGACTGAAATCATTACACCTGTATTTTGTTCATTCTGAAATCATTACACTTGTATGTGGTTCTTACGAAAAAAATTATACCTGTACATTGTTCCCACTGAAATCATCACACTTGTACCGTGTTTCTACTGAAATCATCACACTTGTACATTGTTTCTACTGAAATCATCACACTTCTATTTTGTTCCTACTAAAATAATTACTCCTTTACATTGTTCCTACTAAAATAATTACTCCTTTACATTGTTCCTACTGAAATCCTAACACTTTTACATTGTTCCTACTAAAATAATTACGCCTGTACATTGTTCCTTGTCAAATCTTCACACTTGTACCTTGTTTTTACTGAAATAATCACACTTCTACGTTGTTCCTACTAAATTAACAACGCCTGTACATTGTTCTTACTGAAATCATAACACTTGTACATTGTTCCTTCTGAAATCATTACAATTGTACCTTGTTCTTACGAAAATAATTATGCCTTTCCATTGTTATTACTGAAATCATCACAACTGTACTTTGTTTCTTCTGAAATCATCACACTTGTACCTTATTCAAAGAAAAATAATTACGCCTGTACATTGTTCCTACTGAAATCATCACACTTGTTACCTTGTTCCTACTAAAATCATCACACTTGTACATTGTTCCTACTGAAATCATCACACTTGTACCTTGTTACTACTAAAATAATTACGCCTGTAAATTGTTCCGAATGAAATCATCAAACTTGTACCTTGTTTCTACTAAAATCAACACACTTCTACCTTGTTCCGACTAAAATAATTACGCCTCTACATTGTTCATACTAAAATAATTACGCCTGTACATTGTTCCTACTGAATTCGTCACACTTGTATCTTGTTTCTACTAAAATCATCACACTTCTACCTTGTTCCGACTAAAATAATTACGCCTCTACATTGTTCATACTAAAATAATTACGCCTGCACATTGCTCCTACTGAAATCATAACACCTGTACTTTGTTTCTACTGAAATCATCACACCTGTACATTGTTTCATCTGAAATCATCAAACCTGTAGATTTTCCTGCTGAAATCATCACACCTGTACTTTGTTCCTACTAAAAGCATCACACCTGTACATTGTTCCCACTGAAATATTAACACTTGTACTTTGTTCCTAATAAAATCATCACACCTGTACATTGTTCCTACTCAAATCATCACACCTGTACGTTGTCTCTGCTGAAATCATTACATCTGCACTTTGTTTCCACTGAAATCATCACACCTGTACTTTCTTCCTACTGAAATCATTACACTTGTACCTTGTTCTTACGAAAAAATTATACCTGTACATTGTTATTACTGAAATCATCACAACTGTACATTGTTCCTTCTGAAATCATCACACCTGTACCTTGTTCCTACTGAAATCATCACACTTGTTGCCTTGTTCCTACTGAAATCATCACACTTGTACCTTGTTCCTAGAAAAATAAATACGCCTGTACATTGTTCATACTAAAATAATTACGCCTGCACATTGTTCCTACTAAAATCATAACACCTGTACATTATTCCTACTGAAATCATAACACTTGTACCTTGTTTCTACTAAAATCATCACACCTGTACCTTGTTCCTAGAAAAATAAATACGCCTGTACATTGTTTATACTAAAATAATTACGCCTGCACATTGCTCCTACTAAAATCATAACACCTGTACATTGTTCCCACTGAATTATTAACACTTGTACTTTGTTTCTACTGAAATCATCACACCTGTACATTGTTCCTATTGAAATCATCACACCTGTACGTTGTTCCTGCTGAAATCATTACATCTGTACTTTGTTCCTACTGAAATCATCAAACCTGCACTTTGTTTCCACTGAAATCATCACACCTGTACTTTCTTCCTACTGAAATCATTACACTTGTACCTTGTTCTTACGAAAAAAATTATACCTGTACATTGTTTTTACTGAAATCATCAAACCTGTACATTGTTTCCACTGAAATCATCACACTTGTACTTTGTTTCTACTGACATCATAACACTTGTACCTTGTTCATACTAAAATAATTACGCCTGTAGATTGTTTCTACTGAACTCATCACACCTGTACTTTGTTCCTACTAAAATCATCACACCCGTACATTGTTCCCACTGAAATATTAACACTTGTACTTTGTTCCTCCTGAAATCATCACACTTTTACCTTGTTCCTCCTGAAATCATCACACATATACATTGCTCCTGCTCAGATCATTACACCTATACGTTGTTCTTGCTGAAATAATCACACTTGTACTTTGTTCCTGCTGAGATCATCAAACCTGTGCTTTGTTCCAGCTGAAATCATCACACACCTGTACGTTGTTCCTGTTGAAATTATCACACTTGTACCTTGTTCCTCCTGAAATCATCACACTTTTACCTTGTTCCTCCTGAAATCATCACACATATACATTGTTCCTGCTGAGATCATTACACCTATACGTTGTTCTTGCTGAAATAATCACACTTGTACTTTGTTCCTGCTGAGATCATCAAACCTGTGCTTTGTTCCAGCTGAAATCATTACACCTGTACCTTGTTCCTGCTGAAATCATCGCACTTGTACTTTCTTCCTGCTGAGATAATTATACCTGTACTTTGTTCCTGCTGAGATCATTATACCTGTACGTTGTTCCTGCTGAAATAATCACACTTGTACTTTGTTCCTGCTGAGATAATTACACCTGTACTTTGTTCCTGCTCTGATCATCACATTTGTACATTGTTCCGACTGAAATCATCACACCTGTAAGTTGTTCCAGCTGAAATCATTACACCTGTACCTTTTCCTGCTGAAATCATTACACCTGTACGTTGTTCCTGCTGAAATCATCACACTTGTACTTTGTTCCTGCTGAGATAATTACACCTGTACGTTGTTCCTGCTGAAATAATCACACTTGTACCTTTTTCCTCCTGAAATCATCACAATTATACCTTGTTCCTACTAAAATAATTACGCTTGAAAATTTTTCCTACTGAAATCATCACACCTGTACTTTGTTCCTACTGAAATCATTACACTTGTACCTTGTTGATACGTAAATAATTATGCCTGTCCATTGTTCCTATTGAAATCATCACACCTGTGTATTGTTCCTACTGAAATCATCACACTTGTACTTTGTTCCTACTAAAATAATTATGCCTGTACCTTGTTCCTACTGAAATCATCACATCTGTACTTTGTTCCTACTGAAACCATCACACATATACCTTGTTCCTGCTGAGATCATTACACCTGTACGTTGTTCTTGCTGAAATAATCACACTTGTACTTTGTTCCTGCTGAGATCATCACATTTGTACATTGTTCCGACTGAAATCATCACACCTGTATATTGTCCCTTCTGAAATCATCACACTTGTACCATGTTTCTACTAAAATCATCACACTTGTACCTTGTTTCTACTAAAATCATCACACTTGTACCTTTTTCCTACTAAAATAATTACTCCTGTGCATTGTTCCTACAGAAATCATAACATTTGTACATTGTTCCTACTTAAATCATCACACTTGTACCTTATTTCTACTGAAATAATCACACTTCTACGTTGTTCCTACTAAAATAACGACGCCTGTACATTGTTCTTACTGAAATCATAACACTTGTACATTGTTCCTACTGAAATCATCACACTTGTACATGGTTTCTACTGACATCATAACACTTGTACCTTCTTCAAAAAAAATAATTATGCCTGTACATTGTTCCTACTGAAATCATCACAATTGTTACCTCGTTCCTACTGAAATCATCTCACTTGTACATTGTTCCTACTGAAATCATCACACATCTACCTTGTTTCTACTGAAATCATCACACTTGTACCTTGTTCCTTCTAAAATAAATACGCCTGTACATTATTCATACTAAAATAATTACGCCTGTACATTGTTCCTCCTGAAATCATCACACATATACATTGCTCCTGCTGAGATCATTACACCTATTCGTTGTTCTTGCTGAAATAATCACATTTGTACTTTGTTCCTGCTGAGATCATCATCCCTGTGCTTTGTTCCAGCTGAAATCATTACCACTGTATTTTGTTCCTACTGAAATCATTACACTTGTACCTTGTTCTTACGAAAATAATTATGCCTGTACATTGTTCCTACTGAAATTATCTCACCTGTACCTTGTTCTACTGGAATCATAACACCTCTACTTTGTTTCTACTGAAATCATCAGACCTGTACATTGTTCCTACTGAAATCATCACACCTGTATGTTGTTCCTGCTGAAATCATAACATCTGTACTTTGTTCCTACTGAAATCATCACAACTGTACATTGTTCCGACTGAAATCATTACACCTGTATTTTGTTCATTCTGAAATCATTACACTTGTATGTGGTTCTTACGAAAAAAATTATACCTGTACATTGTTCCCACTGAAATCATCACACTTGTACCGTGTTTCTACTGAAATCATCACACTTGTACATTGTTTCTACTGAAATCATCACACTTCTATTTTGTTCCTACTAAAATAATTACTCCTTTACATTGTTCCTACTGAAATCCTAACACTTTTACATTGTTCCTACTAAAATAATTACGCCTGTACATTGTTCCTTGTCAAATCTTCACACTTGTACCTTGTTTTTACTGAAATAATCACACTTCTACGTTGTTCCTACTAAATTAACAACGCCTGTACATTGTTCTTACTGAAATCATAACACTTGTACATTGTTCCTTCTGAAATCATTACAATTGTACCTTGTTCTTACGAAAATAATTATGCCTTTCCATTGTTATTACTGAAATCATCACAACTGTACTTTGTTTCTTCTGAAATCATCACACTTGTACCTTATTCAAAGAAAAATAATTACGCCTGTACATTGTTCCTACTGAAATCATCACACTTGTTACCTTGTTCCTACTAAAATCATCACACTTGTACATTGTTCCTACTGAAATCATCACACTTGTACCTTGTTCCGACTAAAATAATTACGCCTCTACATTGTTCATACTAAAATAATTACGCCTGTACATTGTTCCTACTGAATTCGTCACACTTGTATCTTGTTTCTACTAAAATCATCACACTTCTACCTTGTTCCGACTAAAATAATTACGCCTCTACATTGTTCATACTAAAATAATTACGCCTGCACATTGCTCCTACTGAAATCATAACACCTGTACTTTGTTTCTACTGAAATCATCACACCTGTACATTGTTTCATCTGAAATCATCAAACCTGTAGATTTTCCTGCTGAAATCATCACACCTGTACTTTGTTCCTACTAAAAGCATCACACCTGTACATTGTTCCCACTGAAATATTAACACTTGTACTTTGTTCCTAATAAAATCATCACACCTGTACATTGTTCCTACTCAAATCATCACACCTGTACGTTGTCTCTGCTGAAATCATTACATCTGCACTTTGTTTCCACTGAAATCATCACACCTGTACTTTCTTCCTACTGAAATCATTACACTTGTACCTTGTTCTTACGAAAAAAATTATACCTGTACATTGTTATTACTGAAATCATCACAACTGTACATTGTTCCTTCTGAAATCATCACACCTGTACCTTGTTCCTACTGAAATCATCACACTTGTTGCCTTGTTCCTACTGAAATCATCACACTTGTACCTTGTTCCTAGAAAATAAATACGCCTGTACATTGTTCATACTAAAATAATTACGCCTGCACATTGCTCCTACTAAAATCATAACACCTGTACATTATTCCTACTGAAATCATAACACTTGTACCTTGTTTCTACTAAAATCATCACACCTGTACCTTGTTCCTAGAAAATAAATACGCCTGTACATTGTTTATACTAAAATAATTACGCCTGCACATTGCTCCTACTAAAATCATAACACCTGTACATTGTTCCCACTGAAATATTAACACTTGTACTTTGTTTCTACTGAAATCATCACACCTGTACATTGTTTCATCTGATATCATCACACCTGTACTTTGTTCCTACTAAAAGCATCACACCTGTACATTTTTCCCACTGAAATATTAACACTTGTACTTTGTTCCTAATGAAATCATCACACCTGTACATTGTTCCTATTGAAATCATCACACCTGTACGTTGTTCCTGCTGAAATCATTACATCTGTACTTTGTTCCTACTGAAATCATCAAACCTGCACTTTGTTTCCACTGAAATCATCACACCTGTACTTTCTTCCTACTGAAATCATTACACTTGTACCTTGTTCTTACGAAAAAAATTATACCTGTACATTGTTTTTACTGAAATCATCAAACCTGTACATTGTTTCCACTGAAATCATTACACTTGTACTTTGTTTCTACTGACATCATAACACTTGTACCTTGTTCATACTAAAATAATTACGCCTGTACATTGTTTCTACTGAAATCATCACACCTGTACTTTGTTCCTACTAAAATCATCACACCTGTACATTGTTCCCACTGAAATATTAACACTTGTACTTTGTTCCTCCTGAAATCATCACACTTTTACCTTGTTCCTCCTGAAATCATCACACATATACATTGCTCCTGCTCAGATCATTACACCTATACGTTGTTCTTGCTGAAATAATCACACTTGTACTTTGTTTCTACTGAAATCCTAACACTTTTACATTGTTCCTACTAAAATAATTACGCCTCTACATTGTTCCTACTGAAATCATCACACTTTTACATTGTTCCTACTAAAATAATTACGCCTGTACATTGTTCCTAGTGAAATCATCACACTTGTACCTTGTTTCTACTGAAATCCTAACACTTTTACATTGTTCCTACTAAAATAATTACGCCTCTACATTGTTCCTACTGAAATCATCACACTTGTACCTTGTTCCTACTAAAATAATTACTCCTGTGCATTGTTTCTACAGAAATCATAACATTTGTACATTGTTCCTACTTAAATCATCACACTTGTACCTTATTTCTACTGAAATAATCACACTTCTACGTTGTTCCTACAAAAATAACGACGCCTGTACATTGTTCTTACTGAAATCATAACACTTGTACATTGTTCTTACTGAAATCATAACACTTGTACATTGTTCCTACTGAAATCATCACACTTGTACATGGTTTCTACTGACATCATAACACTTGTACCTTCTTCAAAAAAAAATAATTACGCCTGTACATTGTTCCTACTGAAATCATCACACTTGTTACCTTGTTCCTACTGAAATCATCACACTTGTACATTGTTCCTACTGAAATCATCACACATCTACCTTGTTTCTACTGAAATCATCACACTTGTACCTTGTTCCTTCCAAAATAAATACGCCTGTACATTATTCATACTAAAATAATTACGCCTGTACATTGTTCCTACTGAAATCATCACACATCTACCTTGTTTCTACTGAAATCATCACACTTGTACCTTGTTCCTTCTAAAATAAATACGCCTGTACATTATTCATACTAAAATATTTACGCCTGTACATTATTCATACTAAAATATTTACGCCTGGATATTGTACCTCCTGAAATCATCACACATATACATTGCTCCTGCTGAGATCATTACACCTATACGTTGTTCTTGCTGAAATAATCACATTTGTACTTTGTTCCTGCTGAGATCATCATCCCTGTGCTTTGTTCCAGCTCAAATCATTACCACTGTATTTTGTTCCTACTGAAATCATTACACTTGTACCTTGTTCTTACGAAAATAATTATGCCTGTACATTGTTCCTACTGAAATTATCTCACCTGTACCTTGTTCTACTGGAATCATAACACCTCTACTTTGTTTCTACTGAAATCATCAGACCTGTACATTGTTCCTACTGAAATCATCACACCTGTATGTTGTTCCTGCTGAAATCATAACATCTGTACTTTGTTCCTACTGAAATCATCACACCTGCACTTTGTTTCCACTGAAATCATCACACCTGTACATTGTTCCGACTGAAATCATTACACCTGTATTTTGTTCATTCTGAAATCATTACACTTGTATGTGGTTCTTACGAAAAAAATTATACCTGTACATTGTTTTTACTGAAATCATCACACCTGTATATTGTCCCTACTGAAATCATCACACTTGTACATTGTTCCCACTGAAATCATCACACTTGTACCGTGTTTCTACTGAAATCATCACACTTGTACCTTGTTTCTACTGAAATCATCAAACTTGTACATTGTTTCTACTGAAATCATCACACTTCTATTTTGTTCCTACTAACATAATTACTCCTTTACATTGTTCCTACTGAAATCCTAACACTTTTACATTGTTCCCACTAAAATAATTACGCCTGTACATTGTTCCTAGTCAAATCATCACACTTGTACCTTGTTTCTACTGAAATACTAACACTTTTACATTGTTCCTACTAAAATAATTACGCCTGTACATTGTTCCTACTGAAAACACCACACTTGTACCTTGTTCCTACTAAAATAATTACTCCTGTGCATTGTTCCTACAGAAATCATAACATTTGTACATTGTTCCTACTCAAATCATCACACTTGTACCTTATTTTTACTGAAATAATCACACTTCTACGTTGTTCCTACAAAAATAACGACGCCTGTACATTGTTCTTACTGAAATCATAACACTTGTACATTGTTCCTTCTGAAATCATTACAATTGTACCTTGTTCTTACGAAAATAATTATGCCTGTACATTGTTATTACTGAAATCATCACAACTGTACCTTGTTTCTACTAAAATCATCACACTTCTACCTTGTTCCGACTAAAATAATTACGCCTTTACATTGTTCATACTAAAATAATTACGCCTGCACATTGCTCCTACTGAAATCATAACACCTATACTTTGTTTCTACTGAAATCATCACACCTGTACATTGTTTCATCTGAAATCATCAAACCTGTAGGTTTTTCCTGCTGAAATCATCACACCTGTACTTTGTTCCTACTGAAATCATCACACCTGTACATTGTTCCTACTGAAATCATCACACCTGTACGTTGTCCCTGCTGAAATCAATATCTGCACTTTGTTCCTACTGAAATCATCACACCTGCACTTTGTTTCCACTGAAATCATCACACCTGTACTTTCTTCCTACTGAAATCATTACACTTGTACTTTGTTCTTACGGAAAAAATTATACCTGTACATTGTTTTTACTGAAATCATCAAACCTGTATATTGTCCCTACTGTAATCATCACACCTGTACATTGTTCACACTGAAATCATCACACTTGTACCTTGTTTCTACTGACATTATAACACTTGTACCTTGTTCATACTAAAATAATTACGCCTGTACATTGTTCTTCCTGAAATCATAACACTTGTACATTGTTCCTTCTGAAATCATTTCAATTGTACCTTGTTCTTACGAAAATAATTATGCCTGTACATTGTTCCTACTGAAATCATCACACCTGTACATTATTCCTTCTGAAATCATCACACTTGTACCTTCTTCAAAGAAAAATAATTACGCCTGTACATTGTTCCTACTGAAATCATCACACTTGTTACCTTGTTCCTACTGAAATCATCACACTTGTACATTGTTCCTACTGAAATCATCACACATGTACCTTGTTTCTACTGAAATCATCACACAGTACTTTGTTCTTGCTGACATCATTACACCTGTACGTTGTTCCTCATGAATTCATCACATTTGTACCTTGTTCCTCCTGAAATCATCACACTTTTACCTTGTTACTCCTAAAATATTCACACATATACATTGCTCCTGCTAAGATCATTACACCTATACGTTGTTCTTGCTTAAATAATCACACTTGTACTTTCTTCCTCCTGAGATAATTATACCTGTACTTTGTTCCTGCTGAGATCATTATACCTGTACTTTGTATCTACTGAAATCATCACACTTGTACCTTGATGCTACTGAAATAATTACAGCTTGTACATTGTTCCTACTAATATCATAACACTTGTACATTGTTCCAAATAAAATCATCACACTTGTACATTGTTCCCACTGAAATCATCACCCTTGTACCGTGTTTCTACTGAAATCATCACACTTCTATTTTGTTCCTACTACAATAATTACGCCTGTACATTGTACCTACTGAAATCATCACACTTTTATTTTGTTTCTACTGAAATCATCACACTTGTACCTTGTTCCTCCTAAAATAATTACTCCTGTACATTGATCCTACTAAAATCCTAACACTTTTACCTTGTTCCTACTAAAATAATTACGCCTGTACATTGTTCCTACTGTATTCATCACACTTGTATTTTGTTTCTACTGAAATCATCACACTTGTACCTTGTTCCTACTAAAATAATTACTCCTATACATTGTTTCTACTGAAATCATCACACTTCTACGTTGTTTCTACTAAAATAATTACGCCTGTACATTGTTCTTACTGAAATAATAACACTTGTACATTGTTCCTTCTGAAATCATTTCATTTGTACCTTGTTCTTACGAAAATAATTATGCCTGTACATTGTTCCTACTGAAATCATCACACCTGTACATTGTTCCTCATGAAATCATCACACTTGTACCTTGTTTCTACTAAAATCATCACACTTGTACCTTGTTTCTACTAAAATCATCACACTTCTACCTTGTTCCGACTAAAATAATTACGCCTGTACATTGTTCTTACTGAAATCATAACACCTGTACTTTGTTTCTACTGAACTAATCACACCTGTACTTTGTTCCTACTAAAAGCATCACACCCGTACATTGTTCCCACTGAAATATTAACACTTGTACTTTGTTCCTGCTGAGATCATCATCCCTGTGCTTTGTTCCAGCTGAAATCATTACCACTGTATTTTTTTCCTACTGAAATCATTACACTTGTACCTTGTTCTTACGAAAATAATTATGCCTGTACATTGTTCCTACTGAAATTATCTCACCTGTACCTTGTTCTACTGGAATCATTACACCTCTACTTTGTTTCTACTGAAATCATCAGACATGTACATTGTTCCTACTGAAATCATCACACCTGTATGTTGTTCCTGCTGAAATCATAACATCTGTACTTTGTTCCTACTGAAATCATCACACCTGCACTTTGTTTCCACTGAAATCATCACACCTGTACTTTCTTCCTACTGAAATCATCACACCTGTACATTGTTCCGACTGAAATCATTACACCTGTATTTTGTTCATTCTGAAATCATTACACTTGTATGTGGTTCTTACGAAAAAAATTATACCTGTACATTGTTTTTACTGAAATCATCACACCTGTATATTGTCCCTACTGAAATCATCACACTTGTACATTGTTCCCACTGAAATCATCACACTTGTACCGTGTTTCTACTGAAATCATCAAACTTGTACATTGTTTCTACTCAAATCATCACACTTCTATTTTGTTCCTACTAAAATAATTACTCCTTTACATTGTTCCTACTGAAATCCTAACACTTTTACATTGTTCCTGCTAAAATAATTACGCCTGTACATTGTTCCTAGTGAAATCATCACACTTGTACCTTGTTTCTACTGAAATCCTAACACTTTTACATTGTTCCTACTAAAATAATTACGCCTGTACATTGTTCCTACTGAAATCATCACACTTGTACCTTTTCCTACTAAAATAATTACTCCTGTGCATTGTTCCTACAGAAATCATAACATTTGTACATTGTTCCTACTTAAATCATCACACTTGTACCTTATTTCTACTGAAATAATCACACTTCTACGTTGTTCCTACTAAAATAACGACGCCTGTACATTGTTCTTACTGAAATCATAACACTTGTACATTGTTCCTACTGAAATCATCACACTTGTACATGGTTTCTACTGACATCATAACACTTGTACCTTCTTCAAAAAAAATAATTATGCCTGTACATTGTTCCTACTGAAATCATCACAATTGTTACCTCGTTCCTACTGAAATCATCTCACTTGTACATTGTTCCTACTGAAATCATCACACATCTACCTTGTTTCTACTGAAATCATCACACTTGTACCTTGTTCCTTCTAAAATAAATACGCCTGTACATTATTCATACTAAAATAATTACGCCTGTACATTGTTCCTCCTGAAATCATCACACATATACATTGCTCCTGCTGAGATCATTACACCTATTCGTTGTTCTTGCTGAAATAATCACATTTGTACTTTGTTCCTGCTGAGATCATCATCCCTGTGCTTTGTTCCAGCTGAAATCATTACCACTGTATTTTGTTCCTACTGAAATCATTACACTTGTACCTTGTTCTTACGAAAATAATTATGCCTGTACATTGTTCCTACTGAAATTATCTCACCTGTACCTTGTTCTACTGGAATCATAACACCTCTACTTTGTTTCTACTGAAATCATCAGACCTGTACATTGTTCCTACTGAAATCATCACACCTGTATGTTGTTCCTGCTGAAATCATAACATCTGTACTTTGTTCCTACTGAAATCATCACAACTGTACATTGTTCCGACTGAAATCATTACACCTGTATTTTGTTCATTCTGAAATCATTACACTTGTATGTGGTTCTTACGAAAAAAATTATACCTGTACATTGTTCCCACTGAAATCATCACACTTGTACCGTGTTTCTACTGAAATCATCACACTTGTACATTGTTTCTACTGAAATCATCACACTTCTATTTTGTTCCTACTAAAATAATTACTCCTTTACATTGTTCCTACTAAAATAATTACTCCTTTACATTGTTCCTACTGAAATCCTAACACTTTTACATTGTTCCTACTAAAATAATTACGCCTGTACATTGTTCCTTGTCAAATCTTCACACTTGTACCTTGTTTTTACTGAAATAATCACACTTCTACGTTGTTCCTACTAAATTAACAACGCCTGTACATTGTTCTTACTGAAATCATAACACTTGTACATTGTTCCTTCTGAAATCATTACAATTGTACCTTGTTCTTACGAAAATAATTATGCCTTTCCATTGTTATTACTGAAATCATCACAACTGTACTTTGTTTCTTCTGAAATCATCACACTTGTACCTTATTCAAAGAAAAATAATTACGCCTGTACATTGTTCCTACTGAAATCATCACACTTGTTACCTTGTTCCTACTAAAATCATCACACTTGTACATTGTTCCTACTGAAATCATCACACTTGTACCTTGTTACTACTAAAATAATTACGCCTGTAAATTGTTCCGAATGAAATCATCAAACTTGTACCTTGTTTCTACTAAAATCAACACACTTCTACCTTGTTCCGACTAAAATAATTACGCCTCTACGTTGTTCATACTAAAATAATTACGCCTGTACATTGTTCCTACTGAATTCGTCACACTTGTATCTTGTTTCTACTAAAATCATCACACTTCTACCTTGTTCCGACTAAAATAATTACGCCTCTACATTGTTCATACTAAAATAATTACGCCTGCACATTGCTCCTACTGAAATCATAACACCTGTACTTTGTTTCTACTGAAATCATCACACCTGTACATTGTTTCATCTGAAATCATCAAACCTGTAGATTTTCCTGCTGAAATCATCACACCTGTACTTTGTTCCTACTAAAAGCATCACACCTGTACATTGTTCCCACTGAAATATTAACACTTGTACTTTGTTCCTAATAAAATCATCACACCTGTACATTGTTCCTACTCAAATCATCACACCTGTACGTTGTCTCTGCTGAAATCATTACATCTGCACTTTGTTTCCACTGAAATCATCACACCTGTACTTTCTTCCTACTGAAATCATTACACTTGTACCTTGTTCTTACGAAAAAAATTATACCTGTACATTGTTATTACTGAAATCATCACAACTGTACATTGTTCCTTCTGAAATCATCACACCTGTACCTTGTTCCTACTGAAATCATCACACTTGTTGCCTTGTTCCTACTGAAATCATCACACTTGTACCTTGTTCCTAGAAAAATAAATACGCCTGTACATTGTTCATACTAAAATAATTACGCCTGCACATTGCTCCTACTAAAATCATAACACCTGTACATTATTCCTACTGAAATCATAACACTTGTACCTTGTTTCTACTAAAATCATCACACCTGTACCTTGTTCCTAGAAAAATAAATACGCCTGTACATTGTTTATACTAAAATAATTACGCCTGCACATTGCTCCTACTAAAATCATAACACCTGTACATTGTTCCCACTGAAATATTAACACTTGTACTTTGTTTCTACTGAAATCATCACACCTGTACATTGTTCCTATTGAAATCATCACACCTGTACGTTGTTCCTGCTGAAATCATTACATCTGTACTTTGTTCCTACTGAAATCATCAAACCTGCACTTTGTTTCCACTGAAATCATCACACCTGTACTTTCTTCCTACTGAAATCATTACACTTGTACCTTGTTCTTACGAAAAAAATTATACCTGTACATTGTTTTTACTGAAATCATCAAACCTGTACATTGTTTCCACTGAAATCATCACACTTGTACTTTGTTTCTACTGACATCATAACACTTGTACCTTGTTCATACTAAAATAATTACGCCTGTAGATTGTTTCTACTGAACTCATCACACCTGTACTTTGTTCCTACTAAAAGCATCACACCCGTACATTGTTCCCACTGAAATATTAACACTTGTACTTTGTTCCTCCTGAAATCATCACACTTTTACCTTGTTCCTCCTGAAATCATCACACATATACATTGCTCCTGCTCAGATCATAACACCTATACGTTGTTCTTGCTGAAATAATCACACTTGTACTTTGTTCCTGCTGAGATCATCAAACCTGTGCTTTGTTCCAGCTGAAATCATCACACCTGTACGTTGTTCCTGTTGAAATTATCACACTTGTACCTTGTTCCTCCTGAAATCATCACACTTTTACCTTGTTCCTCCTGAAATCATCACACATATACATTGCTCCTGCTGAGATCATTACACCTATACGTTGTTCTTGCTGAAATAATCACACTTGTACTTTGTTCCTGCTGAGATCATCAAACCTGTGCTTTGTTCCAGCTGAAATCATTACACCTGTACCTTGTTCCTGCTGAAATCATCGCACTTGTACTTTCTTCCTGCTGAGATAATTATACCTGTACTTTGTTCCTGCTGAGATCATTATACCTGTACGTTGTTCCTGCTGAAATAATCACACTTGTACTTTGTTCCTGCTGAGATAATTACGCCTGTACATTGTTCCTTGTCAAATCTTCACACTTGTACCTTGTTTTTACTGAAATAATCACACTTCTACGTTGTTCCTACTAAATTAACAACGCCTGTACATTGTTCTTACTGAAATCATAACACTTGTACATTGTTCCTTCTGAAATCATTACAATTGTACCTTGTTCTTACGAAAATAATTATGCCTTTCCATTGTTATTACTGAAATCATCACAACTGTACTTTGTTTCTTCTGAAATCATCACACTTGTACCTTATTCAAAGAAAAATAATTACGCCTGTACATTGTTCCTACTGAAATCATCACACTTGTTACCTTGTTCCTACTAAAATCATCACACTTGTACATTGTTCCTACTGAAATCATCACACTTGTACCTTGTTACTACTAAAATAATTACGCCTGTAAATTGTTCCGAATGAAATTAACAAACTTGTACCTTGTTTCTACTAAAATCAACACACTTCTACCTTGTTCCGACTAAAATAATTACGCCTCTACGTTGTTCATACTAAAATAATTACGCCTGTACATTGTTCCTACTGAATTCGTCACACTTGTATCTTGTTTCTACTAAAATCATCACACTTCTACCTTGTTCCGACTAAAATAAATACGCCTGTACATTGTTTATACTAAAATAATTACGCCTGCACATTGCTCCTACTAAAATCATAACACCTGTACATTGTTCCCACTGAAATATTAACACTTGTACTTTGTTTCTACTGAAATCATCACACCTGTACATTGTTCCTATTGAAATCATCACACCTGTACGTTGTTCCTGCTGAAATCATTACATCTGTACTTTGTTCCTACTGAAATCATCAAACCTGCACTTTGTTTCCACTGAAATCATCACACCTGTACTTTCTTCCTACTGAAATCATTACACTTGTACCTTGTTCTTACTGAAATCATCAAAAACATTATGACCTGTACATTGTTTCTACTGAAATCATCACACCTGTACCTTGTTCCTACTAAAATCATCACTGACCACACCTGTACATTGTTCCTACTAAAATCATCACACCCGTACTGAAATATTAACACTTGTACTTTGTTCCTCCTGAAATCATCACACTTTTACCTTGTTCCTCCTGAAATCATCACACATATACATTGCTCCTGCTCAGATCATAACACCTATACGTTGTTCTTGCTGAAATAATCACACTTGTACTTTGTTCCTGCTGAGATCATCAAACCTGTGCTTTGTTCCAGCTGAAATCATCACACCTGTACGTTGTTCCTGTTGAAATTATCACACTTGTACCTTGTTCCTCCTGAAATCATCACACTTTTACCTTGTTCCTCCTGAAATCATCACACATATACATTGTTCCTGCTGAGATCATTACACCTATACGTTGTTCTTGCTGAAATAATCACACTTGTACTTTGTTCCTGCTGAGATCATCAAACCTGTGCTTTGTTCCAGCTGAAATCATTACACCTGTACCTTGTTCCTGCTGAAATCATCGCACTTGTACTTTCTTCCTGCTGAGATAATTATACCTGTACTTTGTTCCTGCTGAGATCATTATACCTGTACGTTGTTCCTGCTGAAATAATCACACTTGTACTTTGTTCCTGCTGAGATAATTACGCCTGTACATTGTTCCTTGTCAAATCTTCACACTTGTACCTTGTTTTTACTGAAATAATCACACTTCTACGTTGTTCCTACTAAATTAACAACGCCTGTACATTGTTCTTACTGAAATCATAACACTTGTACATTGTTCCTTCTGAAATCATTACAATTGTACCTTGTTCTTACGAAAATAATTATGCCTTTCCATTGTTATTACTGAAATCATCACAACTGTACTTTGTTTCTTCTGAAATCATCACACTTGTACCTTATTCAAAGAAAAATAATTACGCCTGTACATTGTTCCTACTGAAATCATCACACTTGTTACCTTGTTCCTACTAAAATCATCACACTTGTACATTGTTCCTACTGAAATCATCACACTTGTACCTTGTTACTACTAAAATAATTACGCCTGTAAATTGTTCCGAATGAAATCATCAAACTTGTACCTAGTTTCTACTAAAATCAACACACTTCTACCTTGTTCCGACTAAAATAATTACGCCTCTACGTTGTTCATACTAAAATAATTACGCCTGTACATTGTTCCTACTGAATTCGTCACACTTGTATCTTGTTTCTACTAAAATCATCACACTTCTACCTTGTTCCGACTAAAATAATTACGCCTCTACATTGTTCATACTAAAATAATTACGCCTGCACATTGCTCCTACTGAAATCATAACACCTGTACTTTGTTTCTACTGAAATCATCACACCTGTACATTGTTTCATCTGAAATCATCAAACCTGTAGATTTTCCTGCTGAAATCATCACACCTGTACTTTGTTCCTACTAAAAGCATCACACCTGTACATTGTTCCCACTGAAATATTAACACTTGTACTTTGTTCCTAATAAAATCATCACACCTGTACATTGTTCCTACTCAAATCATCACACCTGTACGTTGTCTCTGCTGAAATCATTACATCTGCACTTTGTTTCCACTGAAATCATCACACCTGTACTTTCTTCCTACTGAAATCATTACACTTGTACCTTGTTCTTACGAAAAAAATTATACCTGTACATTGTTATTACTGAAATCATCACAACTGTACATTGTTCCTTCTGAAATCATCACACCTGTACCTTGTTCCTACTGAAATCATCACACTTGTTGCCTTGTTCCTACTGAAATCATCACACTTGTACCTTGTTCCTAGAAAAATAAATACGCCTGTACATTGTTCATACTAAAATAATTACGCCTGCACATTGCTCCTACTAAAATCATAACACCTGTACATTATTCCTACTGAAATCATAACACTTGTACCTTGTTTCTACTAAAATCATCACACCTGTACCTTGTTCCTAGAAAATAAATACGCCTGTACATTGTTTATACTAAAATAATTACGCCTGCACATTGCTCCTACTAAAATCATAACACCTGTACATTGTTCCCACTGAAATATTAACACTTGTACTTTGTTTCTACTGAAATCATCACACCTGTACATTGTTCCTATTGAAATCATCACATCTGTACGTTGTTCCTGCTGAAATCATTACATCTGTACTTTGTTCCTACTGAAATCATCAAACCTGCACTTTGTTTCCACTGAAATCATCACACCTGTACTTTCTTCCTACTGAAATCATTACACTTGTACCTTGTTCTTACGAAAAAATTATACCTGTACATTGTTTTTACTGAAATCATCAAACCTGTACATTGTTTCCACTGAAATCATCACACTTGTACTTTGTTTCTACTGACATCATAACACTTGTACCTTGTTCATACTAAAATAATTACGCCTGTAGATTGTTTCTACTGAACTCATCACACCTGTACTTTGTTCCTACTAAAAGCATCACACCCGTACATTGTTCCCACTGAAATATTAACACTTGTACTTTGTTCCTCCTGAAATCATCACACTTTTACCTTGTTCCTCCTGAAATCATCACACATATACATTGCTCCTGCTCAGATCATTACACCTATACGTTGTTCTTGCTGAAATAATCACACTTGTACTTTGTTCCTGCTGAGATCATCAAACCTGTGCTTTGTTCCAGCTGAAATCATCACACCTGTACGTTGTTCCTGTTGAAATTATCACACTTGTACCTTGTTCCTCCTGAAATCATCACACTTTTACCTTGTTCCTCCTGAAATCATCACACATATACATTGCTCCTGCTGAGATCATTACACCTATACGTTGTTCTTGCTGAAATAATCACACTTGTACTTTTTTCCTGCTGAGATCATCAAACCTGTGCTTTTTTCCAGCTGAAATCATTACACCTGTACCTTGTTCCTGCTGAAATCATCGCACTTGTACTTTCTTCCTGCTGAGATAATTATACCTGTACTTTGTTCCTGCTGAGATCATTATACCTGTACGTTGTTCCTGCTGAAATAATCACACTTGTACTTTGTTCCTGCTGAGATAATTACACCTGTACTTTGTTCCTGCTCTGATCATCACATTTGTACATTGTTCCGACTGAAATCATCACACCTGTAAGTTGTTCCAGCTGAAATCATTACACCTGTACCTTTTCCTGCTGAAATCATTACACCTGTACGTTGTTCCTGCTGAAATCATCACACTTGTACTTTGTTCCTGCTGAGATAATTACACCTGTACGTTGTTCCTGCTGAAATAATCACACTTGTACCTTTTTCCTCCTGAAATCATCACAATTATACCTTGTTCCTACTAAAATAATTACGCTTGAAAATTTTTCCTACTGAAATCATCACACCTGTACTTTGTTCCTACTGAAATCATTACACTTGTACCTTGTTGATACGTAAATAATTATGCCTGTCCATTGTTCCTATTGAAATCATCACACCTGTGTATTGTTCCTACTGAAATCATCACACTTGTACTTTGTTCCTACTAAAATAATTATGCCTGTACCTTGTTCCTACTGAAATCATCACATCTGTACTTTGTTCCCACTGAAACCATCACACATATACCTTGTTCCTGCTGAGATCATTACACCTGTACGTTGTTCTTGCTGAAATAATCACACTTGTACTTTGTTCCTGCTGAGATCATCACATTTGTACATTGTTCCGACTGATTTCATCACACCTGTATATTGTCCCTTCTGAAATCATCACACTTGTACCTTGTTTCTACTAAAATCATCACACTTGTACCTTGTTTCTACTAAAATCATCACACTTGTACCTTTTTCCTACTAAAATAATTACTCCTGTGCATTGTTCCTACAGAAATCATAACATTTGTACATTGTTCCTACTTAAATCATCACACTTGTACCTTATTTCTACTGAAATAATCACACTTCTACGTTGTTCCTACTAAAATAACGACGCCTGTACATTGTTCTTACTGAAATCATAACACTTGTACATTGTTCCTACTGAAATCATCACACTTGTACATGGTTTCTACTGACATCATAACACTTGTACCTTCTTCAAAAAAAATAATTATGCCTGTACATTGTTCCTACTGAAATCATCACAATTGTTACCTCGTTCCTACTGAAATCATCTCACTTGTACATTGTTCCTACTGAAATCATCACACATCTACCTTGTTTCTACTGAAATCATCACACTTGTACCTTGTTCCTTCTAAAATAAATACGCCTGTACATTATTCATACTAAAATAATTACGCCTGTACATTGTTCCTCCTGAAATCATCACACATATACATTGCTCCTGCTGAGATCATTACACCTATTCGTTGTTCTTGCTGAAATAATCACATTTGTACTTTGTTCCTGCTGAGATCATCATCCCTGTGCTTTGTTCCAGCTGAAATCATTACCACTGTATTTTGTTCCTACTGAAATCATTACACTTGTACCTTGTTCTTACGAAAATAATTATGCCTGTACATTGTTCCTACTGAAATTATCTCACCTGTACCTTGTTCTACTGGAATCATAACACCTCTACTTTGTTTCTACTGAAATCATCAGACCTGTACATTGTTCCTACTGAAATCATCACACCTGTATGTTGTTCCTGCTGAAATCATAACATCTGTACTTTGTTCCTACTGAAATCATCACAACTGTACATTGTTCCGACTGAAATCATTACACCTGTATTTTGTTCATTCTGAAATCATTACACTTGTATGTGGTTCTTACGAAAAAAATTATACCTGTACATTGTTCCCACTGAAATCATCACACTTGTACCGTGTTTCTACTGAAATCATCACACTTGTACATTGTTTCTACTGAAATCATCACACTTCTATTTTGTTCCTACTAAAATAATTACTCCTTTACATTGTTCCTACTAAAATAATTACTCCTTTACATTGTTCCTACTGAAATCCTAACACTTTTACATTGTTCCTACTAAAATAATTACGCCTGTACATTGTTCCTTGTCAAATCTTCACACTTGTACCTTGTTTTACTGAAATAATCACACTTCTACGTTGTTCCTACTAAATTAACAACGCCTGTACATTGTTCTTACTGAAATCATAACACTTGTACATTGTTCCTTCTGAAATCATTACAATTGTACCTTGTTCTTACGAAAATAATTATGCCTTTCCATTGTTATTACTGAAATCATCACAACTGTACTTTGTTTCTTCTGAAATCATCACACTTGTACCTTATTCAAAGAAAAATAATTACGCCTGTACATTGTTCCTACTGAAATCATCACACTTGTTACCTTGTTCCTACTAAAATCATCACACTTGTACATTGTTCCTACTGAAATCATCACACTTGTACCTTGTTACTACTAAAATAATTACGCCTGTAAATTGTTCCGAATGAAATCATCAAACTTGTACCTTGTTTCTACTAAAATCAACACACTTCTACCTTGTTCCGACTAAAATAATTACGCCTCTACATTGTTCATACTAAAATAATTACGCCTGTACATTGTTCCTACTGAATTCGTCACACTTGTATCTTGTTTCTACTAAAATCATCACACTTCTACCTTGTTCCGACTAAAATAATTACGCCTCTACATTGTTCATACTAAAATAATTACGCCTGCACATTGCTCCTACTGAAATCATAACACCTGTACTTTGTTTCTACTGAAATCATCACACCTGTACATTGTTTCATCTGAAATCATCAAACCTGTAGATTTTCCTGCTGAAATCATCACACCTGTACTTTGTTCCTACTAAAAGCATCACACCTGTACATTGTTCCCACTGAAATATTAACACTTGTACTTTGTTCCTAATAAAATCATCACACCTGTACATTGTTCCTACTCAAATCATCACACCTGTACGTTGTCTCTGCTGAAATCATTACATCTGCACTTTGTTTCCACTGAAATCATCACACCTGTACTTTCTTCCTACTGAAATCATTACACTTGTACCTTGTTCTTACGAAAAAAATTATACCTGTACATTGTTATTACTGAAATCATCACAACTGTACATTGTTCCTTCTGAAATCATCACACCTGTACCTTGTTCCTACTGAAATCATCACACTTGTTGCCTTGTTCCTACTGAAATCATCACACTTGTACCTTGTTCCTAGAAAAATAAATACGCCTGTACATTGTTCATACTAAAATAATTACGCCTGCACATTGCTCCTACTAAAATCATAACACCTGTACATTATTCCTACTGAAATCATAACACTTGTACCTTGTTTCTACTAAAATCATCACACCTGTACCTTGTTCCTAGAAAAATAAATACGCCTGTACATTGTTTATACTAAAATAATTACGCCTGCACATTGCTCCTACTAAAATCATAACACCTGTACATTGTTCCCACTGAAATATTAACACTTGTACTTTGTTTCTACTGAAATCATCACACCTGTACATTGTTCCTATTGAAATCATCACACCTGTACGTTGTTCCTGCTGAAATCATTACATCTGTACTTTGTTCCTACTGAAATCATCAAACCTGCACTTTGTTTCCACTGAAATCATCACACCTGTACTTTCTTCCTACTGAAATCATTACACTTGTACCTTGTTCTTACGAAAAAAATTATACCTGTACATTGTTTTTACTGAAATCATCAAACCTGTACATTGTTTCCACTGAAATCATCACACTTGTACTTTGTTTCTACTGACATCATAACACTTGTACCTTGTTCATACTAAAATAATTACGCCTGTAGATTGTTTCTACTGAACTCATCACACCTGTACTTTGTTCCTACTAAAAGCATCACACCCGTACATTGTTCCCACTGAAATATTAACACTTGTACTTTGTTCCTCCTGAAATCATCACACTTTTACCTTGTTCCTCCTGAAATCATCACACATATACATTGCTCCTGCTCAGATCATTACACCTATACGTTGTTCTTGCTGAAATAATCACACTTGTACTTTGTTCCTGCTGAGATCATCAAACCTGTGCTTTGTTCCAGCTGAAATCATCACACCTGTACGTTGTTCCTGTTGAAATTATCACACTTGTACCTTGTTCCTCCTTAAATCATCACACTTTTACCTTGTTCCTCCTGAAATCATCACACATATACATTGCTCCTGCTGAGATCATTACACCTATACGTTGTTCTTGCTGAAATAATCACACTTGTACTTTGTTCCTGCTGAGATCATCAAACCTGTGCTTTGTTCCAGCTGAAATCATTACACCTGTACCTTGTTCCTGCTGAAATCATCGCACTTGTACTTTCTTCCTGCTGAGATAATTATACCTGTACTTTGTTCCTGCTGAGATCATTATACCTGTACGTTGTTCCTGCTGAAATAATCACACTTGTACTTTGTTCCTGCTGAGATAATTACACCTGTACTTTGTTCCTGCTCTGATCATCACATTTGTACATTGTTCCGACTGAAATCATCACACCTGTAAGTTGTTCCAGCTGAAATCATTACACCTGTACCTTTTCCTGCTGAAATCATTACACCTGTACGTTGTTCCTGCTGAAATCATCACACTTGTACTTTGTTCCTGCTGAGATAATTACACCTGTACGTTGTTCCTGCTGAAATAATCACACTTGTACCTTTTTCCTCCTGAAATCATCACAATTATACCTTGTTCCTACTAAAATAATTACGCTTGAAAATTTTTCCTACTGAAATCATCACACCTGTACTTTGTTCCTACTGAAATCATTACACTTGTACCTTGTTGATACGTAAATAATTATGCCTGTCCATTGTTCCTATTGAAATCATCACACCTGTGTATTGTTCCTACTGAAATCATCACACTTGTACTTTGTTCCTACTAAAATAATTATGCCTGTACCTTGTTTTTACTGAAATCATCACATCTGTACTTTGTTCCTACTGAAACCATCACACATATACCTTGTTCCTGCTGAGATCATTACACCTGTACGTTGTTCTTGCTGAAATAATCACACTTGTACTTTGTTCCTGCTGAGATCATCACATTTGTACATTGTTCCGACTGAAATCATCACACCTGTATATTGTCCCTTCTGAAATCATCACACTTGTACCTTGTTTCTACTAAAATCATCACACTTGTACCTTGTTTCTACTAAAATCATCACACTTGTACCTTGTTCCTACAAAAATATTTACACCTGTACGTTGTTCTTGCTGAAATAATCACACTTGTACTTTGTTCTTTCTGAGATCATCACATTTGTACATTGTTCCGACTGAAATCATCACACTTGTACGTTGTTCCTACTAAACCTTCTGAAATAATCGCACCTGTACTTTATTCCTACTGAAATCAATACACTTGTACATTGTTCCAACTTAAATAATCACACCTGTACATTGTTTCGACTGAAATCATCACACTTGTACGTCGTTCCTACTAAACCTTCTGAAATTATTGCACCTGTACTTTATTCCAAATGAATCATTATAGCTGTAACCTCTCCTATACAAATACAGATAATCTACAGAGGGACAGAGATGAAGACACGTCCAGAGAGAGATTCAATAGAAGATAAACATACACATATAAAGCGAAAAAAAATTCAGCCAACAACTTAATTAATAGATTGTTCAGTTCAAAGCCGCAAGTTCTACTATCAACGTATAGGGGACACTAGTGATAATGTAGAGCTCATCCTATTACATAATAATAAGTATGGTTTGAAATTTGAATCTGTTTATAACGTCGTAATGAACGTGAAAAGGACATTGGTGATAATCTACAGTTGAGGTTCATACGCGATAGAACGAATATTTGAAACTCATGTTCAGCTATGTACGTGAAGAAGACACTGGGGATAATCTATAGTTAAGGTTCATACCTGATAGATGAATATTTGAAACTCATGATCTGCTATGTACGTGAAGAGACATTCGTGATAATATGAACCTCAGCCCGTAGCTTTACAGGATGTATAATTTAAAATCTTATATACGTGAAATGGTTGCTAGTTATGAACTAATTCCCAACCCGTAACGTGACAGCATGTATAGTTTGAAACTCACTTTGTCTTTTGCACGTGAATTGGTGTTAGAGATGTTCACTTTGAAATCTAACTACACAAGGCATCTTTAGTGATTTTAATTTACATAAATGTATAAACTCCTGCTTAAAACGATTTAACATGTTATTATTTCGTCAAATGTAACAAAATGTGAAGCTTAAAACTTGTACAGGCCCGGCATGACCAGGTGCTCGTCCTTTCAGCTGTGGGAGCGTTATAAAGTCGGTCAATCCCACTATTCGTTGGTAAAAGAGTAGCTGAAGAGTTGGCGGTGGGTCATGATGACTAACAGCCTTCACTATTGCCTTACACTGCAAAATTATGGATGGCTAGAGCAGATAGCATTCGCGTAGCTTTGCGCGAATTTCAAAAGAGACCAAACCCTAGATAATGTGTTTTAAAGTTTATTTCAAACCAGGTGTCCAACTGTACCCTAATGGTCGAAGGATAAGAACCAATACTTCTCTGGTTTACAGTGTTGAAATATGAAATTAATCTTTATTTCTATATATATATCAGAACTTTTTCTTGTCTTTTCCTGTGCGTTATAGGGTGTTATTTGTTTTGTTTTTTTTCCATTTCATTCACTAAAGATTAACGAGTTTCAAAGACAGTGATAAATTGGATAATAACTACTTTTCCTTTTCTAATCCAAACCGGTTTGTTAGATTTTATATCAATCTTGTATCTCTGAGTAAAAAAATATTCTACATGAGGGTGTATTCCTGCGATGAACGACTGACGTCTTTTTTATGTTTTAACCAATGAAGAGAGGCCCGGCATGGCCAGGTGGTTAAGGCGCTTAACTCGTAATCCGAAGGTCGCGGGTTCGAATCCCCGTCACACCAAACATACTCGCCCTTTCAGCTGTGGGGCGTTATAATGTGATGGTCAGTCTCACTATTCGTTGTTAAAAAAGTAGCCCAAGAGTTGGTGATCAGTGGTGATGACTAGTTGCCTTCCATCTAGTCTTACACTGTTAAATTAGGGATATCTAGCGCAGATAGCCTTTGAGGGTTGCGACTTCAAATCCCCGTCACACCAAAATGCTTTCCTTTCAACTGCGGAGACGTTGTGACGGTCAGTCCCACTATTCGTTGATAAAACAATAGCTGAAGAGATGGCGGTGGGTGGTGATAATTAGCTGTCTTCCCTTTAATATTACACTGCTAAATTAGGGACGACTAGCGCAGATAGCCCTCGTGTCGCTATGCGCACAATTAAAAAACAAACAAACAAAACTTCTACAATTCTTGAAAACCAAGTTAAATATTTACATCAATAAATTATGTTGTTATTGGTTTTCTTTTTTTTTTGTTAATAAATATAAAACATGAACTTTATGTTTTTAATAGTTTAATTCTTCAGAAGGTTATATAGATTAAGACCTTAACAACTCTGGCAGCTTTTTACACTGTCCTGCTGCCGACCACATATCGACACGTTAACACGCCATAAAAACAAATTGGCTTATTAATTGATGAGTAGCATCCCTGTCGACATTAACTTTAAAATTGTCTATTCTTTGAGAAGAATGCGGCAGTTCTATGCTTGGGTGTCTTAAAGATGAAATTTCTGCGAGTAAAACCGAAGAGAAAACGTAAACTCGGAACAAATACAATAAATAGCAAACTTTCAAGGGGCTATGAATATCTTAAACTTTCTACAAATTCACCCTTAACATAATAATATTATGAATAATATTGATAACAGACGAAAGACCATAGTTTTAGTGCTGCAAAGTGTTGTATTTTTAGTTTCAATCATGAATGTATTTTGAATGTTCGAATAAACTAGTACGTCTAGATTAATTTTAAGAATTATCATTGTTGTCTTATCGGATCTTCGAATATTTGATTTCGTACGAATTAAATAAACATGAGCGCGTTCGTTCTTTTGCATGAAATTTGGGTGGTTTAGTGATTAATGTATTAGTCTGCGGATCCGAGGGTTCAGAGCTGGAGACAAATTTTTGCCAAACAGGCTTTCCACTTTCAACTGTAGGTGCATTTTAAAAGTAACATTTAATGTGGATCGGCATGGACAGATTAGAGCGCTCGACTTTGAATCTGAGGGTCGCGGGTTCGAATCTCCGTCACACCAAATATTCTTGCACTTTCAGTGCGAGAACGTTATAACGTGGCGCTCAATCCCACTATTCGTTGGTAAAAAATTTGGCGGAAGGTGGTGAAGACTAACTTTCTTTCCTTTAGTCTTACACTGCTAAATTAGGGACGGCTAGCGCAGATAACCCTCGAGTAGCTTTGCGCGAAATTCAAAAACAAACAGTCCATCTAGTTATTTGGTTCAAAGAATTTTACAAAATCTTACGACAGCAGATACTGCTAGGTGGCTTTCTTTGTTCTAATTAGTAAAAAAGGATTAGGGATTACTCTAACTGAATCCTAGGAATCTATGGTCGAGCCTCATAGCCCACATGCACATAAGCTGCCCTTCTGGTTAAATAGTACAGTGTTTTCGTTTTTATAGAGTGTATGTTTGTTGTAGCATGTTATTTTGGTCTGATATATAAATAATTTGTATCGTTAATACAGTCGTTTCAAAACAAGCCAAGTTGAGCTACATTCTCAAATATAGAAGAGCTCTGTGAGTTGACGCTAGTCTTACAAACAGAATGTGCAAGAAGTGTACATTCATAACATAATCAACCATAATTTCTTGAGCATTTACACTTACAATACATACACCCTTGTGTAAATTAATTGAAACAAGACGGAAAATTACGATGTTTTCAATATTTTGCGTTTTATTTCTGATAATCCAAAATTACTCACAAAGTAATACATGATATGACCGCCTTTATTTTTAAGAAGATCATTAATCCGCTTTGGTATCGAGTCCACGAGTTGACTGCAATCTTTACTAATTTTTGGATCGCGGTATCACACCTAAATTATGGCCTCAATTAGCTTATCTTTCGTAGTACAGTCTTTTCCCCGAAGTCTTTCTTTACAAATCGCCCAAATATTTTCAATAGAATTTAAGTCTGGAGAGTTTCCAGGCCAGTCCAACACCTTTATTCGCGTTGTAGTCATAAAATTCTTCACAAGTTTCGATGTGTGGCACGGAGTCAGATCTTGCTAAAAAATGCCAGATCCATCTAGAAATCTCTTTTTCAATTCTGGAACGACTCTTCTCTGCAAAACTTCGATGTACTGTGGTCCTCGCATCATACCTTCGACGCCATAGCAGCTGAAAAGCCCCAAAATATCTTCTTCAAGGGATGTCTTACTGACTTATTGATGTGAGATTCTCGAAGTTTCTCACCTGGAGATCTGCGAACATGCAGACTTCTTTGAGCCTGTACGAAGAAATGAGTATCGTCACTGAATAACACCTTCCTCCATTGTTCTTGCGTCCAGTTCTTGTATTTCAGACCCTATTGATACCGTTTTTTCTTCATTGAGTTGGTATTGTTTGTTTGTTTTGGAATTTCACACAAAGCTACTCGAGGGCTATCTGTGCTAGCCGTCCCTAATTTAGCAGTGTAAGACTAGAGGGAAGGCAACTAGTCATCACCACCTACCGCCAACTCTTGGGCTACTCTTTTACCAACGAATAGTGGGATTGACCGTCACATTATAACGCCCCACGGCTGAAAGTGCGAGCATGTTTGGCGCGACCGGATGCGAACCCGCGACCCTCAAATTACGAGTCGCACGCCTTAACACGCTTGGCCATGCCGGGCCCAAGAGTTGATAAGAAGTTGTTCTTTGATTGGTCTCCTTGCCCTTCCAACGCAATTTCGAATGACGTAATATTCCTCAAAATTTCGTCATATATCCCAAAAATAGATCAACAGTACTGCATAAAAACAGCTAATGACGCCGTTTGTGTAAAAAAATGACTATTAAAGGAAATCAGCGGGTCCAGCGAGTCTACACCGGCCGCCAAGCTAAAAATATTGTAAAATGACCATTTGTTTCAATTAATTTGCACAAAGGTGTATAAGGAAAAACAAAACATCTAATATTTAAAATCATACTTGTATTTGTTTTAAAAATATTCTTTAAATTGTGATAAGAGAACTGAAGTTACATATACAATCAACTAAAAAAAACATTCAAACTGATTTATATTTTACTTACTTTTGTTGGATATTTTAATACATCTTAGAGACTCTTTAGGCAAAATCAGCTTTGGGAGCTCATCCTGATTACCAAACCCACTGTCTCTTAGGTCAATAATTTTTACAATACAGTTTTCGTCGAGACTCGTTTGGTAGATCAGATGTGAAGCTAACTTGTTACATATGAAAAAAGGTTAAAATGAGATGAAATTCTTTGATTTTTGAATTTTCCACTACTAAACCATTTGTTATTCATCAAGAGATTTGAAGTGATGGTATGCAATCATTGGAACAAAAGTGTTAGCATTGGCTCCGATCAATACCGAATTGTGTGCCCAGGTGTACAATTCCAAACAATACCTCGAATATTGTCTACCCTATTTTGTTATCGTTCCTCAAAAGTGAAAGGAAAAATCAGTCATATAAAATTAGGTTTTATGACAGCTACTATCGACGACTTAGTTCTCTAGAAGCGCGTGATTGTCTTAATCGTTTAAATTATATTTCGTCTTCGAAACATTAAAAAACACTACTAGTACAATTTACATATCGGTTATTCATAGTTCATTTTTTATTGTCTTGTTGGGCGAGGACATAGAATATAAAGCTTCAAGAAAGAAACAAACTTAAAATATTCTGAGATAAAATAAAATTCAGCAATGATAAAATAGTCACTTAATAAGATGGTTAGTGTTTAGTTTATTGTAGTATCTGACTCCGACAATTGCTACAGCACAATCCCTATATATTGTCATGTGGGTTTGATCATTTTTTGCAGCTCAGTAACCGAATAGTGCCATGCGATTCTGATCAGTTCTGCAGCTCAGTACCCAGATAGTGCCATGTGGGTCTGATCAGCACCGAAGCTCGGTATTCAGGAACTAGCATTTGGCACTGATGAGCTCACTACCACCAAAACTAACTTTATGTTCAACAACCAAAACTACCTACAAATAAATGGCCTAAAGATGGACAATACCGTGTCATCAGTTCTAGCCAACATTTCTATGACACAGATTGAAACTCAAGCGATCAATTCAGACTTACACCCACTACTATACTGGTACAGGTACGTTGATGATACAATTGCTGGATTCACATCTAGAGAACACACACGTTAACTCTATACACCCCAACATTAAGTTTACCTGTGAACAGGAAAAAACTAGCCAAATAGCATTTCTTAACTTGGCCTGGCATGGCCAAGCGCGTAAGGCGTGCGACTCATAATCCGAGGGTCGCGGATTCGCGCCCGCGTCGCGCCAAACATGCTCGCCCTCCCAGCCGTGGGGGCATTATAATGTAACGGTCAATCCCACAATTCGTTGGTAAAAGAGTAGCCCAAGAGTTGGCGGTGGGTGGTGATGACTAGCTGCCTTCCCTCTAGTCTTACACTGTAAAATTAGGGACGGCTAGCACAGATAGCCCTCGAGTAGCTTTGTACGAAATTCCAAAAACCAAACCATTTCTTAACCTCAACTACAACCAATACACAATTCAAATAATAAATTCATAAAAAACCACCCATACTGGAATATACATTCCCTGGGACTCAGAACATTAAGAAACCAAATAAACTCAGCCGCAAAGCTATGCTAAACTGATAAAATTAACGATGAAATCAACAAAATAAAACAACACTTTATGAACATCAACAAATGTCCTTCATAAACTATTGACAACATTATAGGCACACATCAACAACAAACAAACAATAAATCCCAAGAAACAACAAACTATAAAACATCACACTGCTGCATACCATATATTCCCGGAACCAGGGAAGAAATAACCAACATTTGGTAAGAAACTTATAACAAAACACAACATTCCAGTAAAATGCAAGTTTATTCAAAAACTAGGTACAAAACTAAAATCTATTCTATGTAAAAACTACACTTACAAACACAACACTAACATAATTTATAAGCATCTACACTAGAGCTTAAAATAAAAAGAGTAAGCAAGATATGAAACCTTTACAAGTCTCAAAAGGTAACATCCCAAATATAGGTTTACAGGAACTAAATAAAGTACACAAGAAAAACCCTTCACTGCAGAAAACGTAAGATAGTGCAAAGAGAAAATACAGCACAGGATAAAGGAGAAAGATATTTTGAGAACAGAGAAATATAAGAGATTGCTGTACTAGATCTATCAGCACAGTTTTACTGGGGAAGTTAAACAGATTGCAGTGTCAACAGAATACTGGACTCGGATGATGAAGGTGGCTCATGGAATGATTGTGAGAGGACATCTAGGAGCAAAGACAATGATATACAGAATAATCAGCAATTTTCATTGGCCAAGGGTAATCGGAAATGTAACGAGATTCCGCAGGTCATGCAACATCTGCCAAAGGATGATAACTAAAGGGAAGATCGCCAAGTTACCACTGGCTCTCAAAAAAGAGCTGTTCAGCAGAGTAGTTGTGGACTTGATCAGGCCACTAGTATCTGACAAGGGGCAACCAGTATATGCTGACAATAGCCAACTATTTGACACATAGCAATAAACCATATCACTGCCAGAGATAGAAGCAGAAAGCAGCAGAAGCCCTCCTGGAAGTGTTCTACAAAGTAGGCTTCCGAAAAGAAGTCTTGAGTGAAAGAGGAACCCAATTTACCTGAGGAGTAATGCAAGAAATGTGCATACTTGTCAGCACTAAATAACTCTTTACCACCCCGTACAATCTCACATGTAATGGACTTTCCGAGAGAGTTAAGGAGAATGCTCGAGAAGATATGCCACGAGAGACAACATGACTGTTAAAAGTACCTGGAGATTGATTTCTTTAGACTGCTGATTTTAAAGTAAGTTATACAGCATTGTATTGTAATAACAGAGAGAAGGAGAATAAAATGTTTTGTCAAAGGATGTTCTGAAGTAATTGAACCCAACTATGTGGTCTTTGACGAAAAGAGACAGTTAGTTAAAGTTCGGAACATAACTGTGATAATGAACAGTAAAACAAATTTTTTGTGCAAATGTTTGACTTGTTTGAATATATTCATTTAAAATAAGTAGATTTTGTACTATTCGTTTATTGTTGAATTTTATCGCCAACAAGTTACAGACACCTACTGTAAAGAATCCAGTCATATAAAACCTGACAGTTCTTGCTTTCAATTCTACTAAAAATGTAAACTTTTGATGTCAAGTCAAATCAAATTTGCGCTTAACTTTGGTAAGTCGTCACCAGGAGTGCTGGATGCACAGAATCTTAAAAATAAAGGAATTAACGTAGATATGCCTCCTAAATACGTAATGAAATTAGAAAGTTAGTTTCCTTATCAGTACCATCTGTAACGCTAGAAACATAACAAAAAGTGATTCGTTCAACTATTTGATAAAAACTCTTTAGGATATTAGAAAATATTTCAGAAGAATATTTCGTTGCGAGAAACCACCTTTATAACCATTTACTGGAGTTACATAATGGGAACCAACTTTATAACCATTTTCTGAGTTATATAATGGGAACCAACTTTATAACCATTTACTTGATTTACATAATGCTTATATTTTTCTGTTTAAAAGACATAATATTTCAAAATGACAATAGATCCTGTTGACATTTCTTATGTATAATATAAACCAATAATCCCAAATAATACCGGCCAGGCATGGCCAAGCTTGTTAAGGCGTTCGACTTGTAATCTGAGGGTCGCGGGTTCGAATCCAGGTCGTACCAAACATGCCCGCCCTTTCAGTCGTGGGGCGATATAACGTTACGGTCAATCCCACTATTCGTTAGTAAAAGAGTAGCCCAAGAGTTAGCGGTGGGCGGTGATAACTAGCTCCCTTCCTTCTAGTCTTACAGTGCTAAATTAGGAACGGCTAGCGCAGATAACCCTCGAGTAGGTTTGCGCGAGATTCAAAACCAAACCAACCCAAATGATAAACAGATCAGTTGCTGAATTTCAAACACTCAGGAAACCTCAAATATATTTTATTTCGAAGAGTGTATGCAGTTGTATTCTGAGTTTCGTTCTTCATTAAGAAGTTTAGTCACAAAGGTGTACAGCGTTGAATTTTATAAGGCACTGTTTTTGATAAAATAGTTTAACAAATAAAATCGTTAAATTATATTGTTAAATTTGTTTAGAAAGTTAGGTCGCGGGAAGCCCGGCATGGCCAGGTGGTTACAACGCTCGATTCGCAATCTGAGGGTCGCGGGTTTGAGTCCCTGTCACACCAAACATGCTCGCCCTTTCAGCCTTAGGGGCGTTATATATATGACGATGAATCTCACTATTCGTTGGTAAAAGAGTATCCCAAAAGTTAGTGGTGGGTGATGATGACTCGCTGCTTGTGGTCTTACACTGATAAATTAGGGATGGCTAGCGCAGATGGCCCTCGTGTGGCTTTGCGCGAACTTCAAAATAGAAACGAAAAGGTCACGGTTTGGCCCTGTGATGGTATAGCTACAGATGTGGTTAGTTAGCCAGGTTCGAGTTCGTGTGATATCACAAAATTGCCCCTCGCTCCTCCAATTTTAAGCTGTGGTTGAGTTGTAAGAGTAACAATCAATCCCTTCGCAACTGTGGGGTGGTGAGGTGCTGCTTTTTTAATTAAGAAAAAAACATAAAAACTAAAAGAAATACAAATCGAGTAAAATATGTGTAAACAGTTTTAGCATCTTTAGCTAAAAATGCATGAAAAATCCATGTCTAACAATATAGAACACGAAACTGAACCTACGTATATATATATAAATCTAAAAAAAAAACATTTAAACACGATGTTTGTCAGTTTACTCAAACGCTGAACATTTGCTAGGATTTATACAGTGCCAATATAGAATCACATGAACAGTTAAAAACAAAAATCTGGTAAAAGCATGCATTGTTTCAAACACAGTGTTTGCGTTAAGTCTGGAAGTACGTACATCAAATACACTAGATTTCGTCAAGATTTCCACAGATTAACTAGACATGTCTTTGTCGCTGTTAATTATTTAACCTTTATTAACTAACTATATTATTAAATTATTCAACAAATCCAGAAAGTTTATAAATGATAGACGTTATAACTTCTTTTAAATGAATATAGGGAAGGCTATAAACCAGAACTTTTATAACCTAAGTACAGCATGTTTTATACCATTAGTTTTATAACACTATATTGAAGAAAGTTAACCTCAAATATAACTTGTAATTCGTTAGTTTCAAGGATTTAGGTATCCACAAAGAATTAGTCGTCACAAATGGTTTTCAAAATAACCAGTGTATTGGTTCAAAGTTAACTTCACTCATTACTCCGTATACTATTGTAAATTTCAAGAAATCGACACGAAAATACACGATTAATATAACATATTATAATGAAACTGTCCTTCCTTGTAATTTAACTGTTCGTAATAAGAGTGATAGATGGCAGCAGCATCATACTTTCGAGAACTTATTTTGAGCAGCATTTGATAAATTATTCGTGAGAGGAATGCAACTGCAACCTAACCATTTTAGAAACAAACATAACTGAATAAAACGTTAGTACTAATCGGTTTTCGGTTATAATTACTTGATAACGATTTTACAGATCATGGTATCCCCTCCAAACAACCTATTCAGTAACTGATTAAATTAATTAATTAAATACATTTTATCCTTAAACACCGAGCGTTTAGAGAAGAGGCGTTATGATGCTACTTACAGAACATCGTTCTTTGATATACCTTGGAATGCTTTCACACATCACCCACGCGAGAAGATCAACAGAAGACTAGCAAAGCCCGAGCCATAAAACTGTCTAAACATACCTGACCTTTCACAGTCTGTTCATTTTATTCTAATGAATTTAGGAGCTTTTAAATGTGATTGGTGCATAAAAGCAAAGTGAAGTTTTTTGCTTCTCAAACCGAAGGGATTTCAGGCTTTTAAAAAGATTTCGTATTTAACCCAGGTGTGCATTGTTTGAAGAACAAAAAAAGATAATCTAATGTTACTTGCCTCAAACGTTCTTACTTCCAAGCCGTCAAGCATCAAATAACACTCGATTTCATACAGCGATTATTCTTTCGTGTCGTAGTATGAATATTACTTTGCAGTACACTGAACCGAAGTTGAAATGTTTTTTGTTTTTTTTTTTGTATTTCGTCCATTGAGACAGATGCTTTAAGCAGGATTCTTTGAAGAAATACTCCTGTTTTGACGGCTTAAGAATGGAAAAGTGACTCTCAGCACCTCACTTTGTTCTTAAGAATGGAAAAGTGACTCTCAGCACCCCACGTTGTTCTTAAGAATGGAAAGGTGACTCTCAGCACCCCACGTTGTTCTTCCATGCACTTAAGATGATCAGCGAGGCGATAATCAAAGAAACGTTAAAATAAGTCCGTCTTCCTCAGCTTCGCGTTGGAGTTTATTTTGAGCAAGATCGTCTTGTTAATAAGGTGAAAGTAGTTGTTTTGAAGAAAAGAAAACCTGTCTGACAAAGTGCAGTTGTTACTGATGATATAAATTCTTAGCTTTCTTTCCCGCTCCATCAACTAGAAATGAAAGGTACTTCATTCACGAGGCAAGTTTATAAAGAAATAACAAGTTCAGCTGAACCCGAAACTTAGGTGTTGGTTGTAAAGAAATCCATTAATTTCTTTGTAATACATTCCATGCGATCGAAAAGTTTCATATATATAGTGATACGAAACACTTCTTCCCAAATATAAGTGTAATCCACTATCTCCTTACATTAGTTTGAATCGTATTATAAGTAAAATTATATTTATCTTTATTTCTAGAAACCGAGTTTCGATATCCATAGCTTTGTGTTTAATTACAAAGAAACCCTTTTATCTTCATAAAAATTATATTAGTTACCAGGCAGCATCAATAAACTGTTACCACATTTGCCTAACCATCCAGGAAACATGGTACCTCACAACAACCAATCACCAAACAACACTTCCTCTTTATCCATTACCTGTATAGCTTGGAATGGTGGTTACAACTCTTGACTCATAATCTGAGGGTCGCGAGTTCGAATTTCCGTCGCACCAAACATGCTCTTCCTTTCAGCAATGGAAACGCTATAATGTGACGGTCAATCCTGCTATTCGTTGGTAAAGGAACAGCCCAAGAGTTGGAGGTTGGTGATGATGACTACCAGACTTTCCTCTAGATTTACATTATTAAATTAGTGACAGCTAGCGTAGATAACCCTCGTGTAGCTTTGCGCGAAACTCAAAAACAAACAATTTCCTCTAAAACTACACTATCAAAGTTACAACACACAGTCAACTCTCTTTTTATTCATTACCCGTAAGACCAACACACAAATTAGTACCCTAATCCATAGACTACATTGAACACTTAACCAACGCAAGCAAGAAAAATAACACTAAATACAACATATGCTGACAAGATAACACTAACAGCAAAGGCCCGGCATAGCCGAGCGTGTTAAGGCGTTCGACTCGTAATCCGAGGGTCGCGGGTTCGAATCCCGGTCGCACCTAACATGCCCGCCCTTTCAGCCGTGGGGGCGTTATAATGTGACGGTCAATCCCACTATTCGTTGGTAAAAGAGTAGCCCAAGAGTTGGCGGTGGGTGGTGATGACTAGTTGCCTTCCCTCTAGTCTTACACTGCTAAATTAGGGACGGCTAGTGCAGATTCAAAAAAACAAACAAAAAATAAACAAACTAACAGCAAAAAACAAAGAAAAAATCAGGGAGCTGCAGGATTCCAACACACAAGAAGTTACATTCTATTTCATCACAGACATAGTAGTTTTGATTCTTGATCCTAAATATGAAGTGTTGGGGTAAATATGCATGTTTGTCCGAAAGTTTCTTAACGATCACACCTTTGGTTCTTTCATCATAGATCACTATATAAAAAACAGAAATTACTCCCATTTCACGCATAATTCTTACACTGTTACATGCCAATATTATAAAATGACTACTATCAATGCTCCAATTATTTGAGCTTTTCATACTATCAAGATATATCAGTGACAGAAACGTTTATCTGCTTCTACCAACTTTTTTACCAGAATACAACAATTTTAATCCAAAGTAAAACAGTAAAGTATAGAAAAAATGCATTGCCGACTTCTACCTAACCCATCTCTAAATCCTAAATAATTTCTCCCTACCAAACAAACGAACCATCTATATATGCAAAACGGCTCGTTTGGGTTGAGAAAATATTTTACATAGAAGAGCGAACAACGTTTCGACCTTCTTCGGTCGTCGTCAGGTTCCCGAACCATCTCTACGTTTCACCAGTTACAAAGCAGACTTAATCAACTTCCAACATATTACCAACACCTATCCAGAGCTAATTATTATAGAAGACATGCAGTTAAAATAACCAAAAGAGTGTCACTGAACTGGCCAAACCAACCTCTTCTTATCTATAATAACACACTTATATCCACCACAATGGTTCACAAAATATATCTTATCCCATTACCTCCCTCTCAGTTAAGTATTACCTGGTAGTCAAAATTTCAAAGTACACGAAAACATCGAAGGCTATCATGACCTCATTTTCTATCAAACTAACATAAACTTATCAAGAAATACTCATAACTACATCAACTCATTACTTAACTTCGAGTTCTCTGGTGGGCCAGTGGTAAGTCGATGGATTTACAACACTAAAATCATTGTTCGATTTCCTTCGGTTAACGTAGTAGATTGTTATAAGAAAACAGACTTTGATAGAGGTAATTGGAAATTATTCCAAACTGAGGTAAACGAAAACAAAACAAAAAACCATAAACTTTCATTAGCTACAAACCAGATCATTTGCTATTTTTATAGTATTGTAAGTGATATATTAAAGTAAGATACTTTAAAAATAAAACATCTCACTACAAAGATATTTAATTTACGAAATGCTACTGTAATTTGTTGAAAAAATTATTCATCTTGGGATACTTGATTTACCCAATTAAAAATGTGTTTCATGACTCAGAATATGAGATTTGTGTATTTTCTCAAACTAGTGCGTTCAGTTTTGATTAAGTTCTGCATCTAACGCCTTGTAAAAACTTTAGTGTACACTGACGACTTCCAGAGAACTGTATGTTTCTAGTATCTGACGTTAGACTAGCTGAAGGAAAGATTATAATCCTTAGATTCACGAAATATCGCTGATTCTAGTAGTACATACAAATTCTAACGTTATTGTTAGCCTAGTCCTAGGCCTTCTAATAAATCCTACATTTAGGCCTAATGTAGCGTTAATCTAAGCCTAGTTGATATAGAGGATATAATACATAATTTTATTTACTCGAACTAAATATAATTATTTCATACCTGACAGTCTTATGTTTTAGGCTTATCATAATATAGTAATACTAATAAGACTGGCTTTATGTAAAATAAGGTCTGTTTCCATATAGTGAGTTGGAAGATGGGCCCAACTATGACTGGCAATCTCTTCTTTTTACTACTTGTTATGGCAAAAATTGCAGAAGATCTCGACTCGCTTTTTCATTAATTTTGAAGTAAGCAGAACTACTTCCGAAATATAGTATAAACGTACACAAAGTGGAAATAATAATAATTTGAGAATTTAAGACGTATCACGTTATTATTTCAAACCTTTTGCACATGTTTGATGTACATAAATTCTGAGAGAAGAACTCCAAGGAAATGTGGTAAAAGAAGTAAGGTTAAACTTGTACTGACAAAGAATGACTATAAACGCAAATTTATCCGCCTATTTCAATAATCCGGCTGGTTTAGAATGGTAAAATTGACTTCAAAGAATTATCAATCTAAAACATGTTCCTGGTAAGGCATTTTATTTCATAGTTAAGGGTGTGTGTGTGTGTGTTTTCTTATAGCAAAGCCACATCTGGCTACCTGCTGAGTCCACTAAGGGGAATCGAACTCCTGGTTTTAGCGTTGTAAATCCGTAGACTTACCGCTGTACCAGCGGAGGACTATGGGGGTGTTAAAGTCCATTTTAATATGTAATATGATTTAGACGTAACTTATAACATTATTCACACACCAAAATTATTTAAGGTTTTCAACTGGTAATTGAAAAATAAAAACATAAATATTATACGTAAATTACAGTTATAAGAGACCTAAATGTATTTATTTCGGTTGATTAGGCTAAACTGCAGTCTACAGCAGGAGGTACGGCCCATCAAAGAAAGCATTAGGCCTGTGCGTCACATTCTATTTAAAATTTTACCGTTAGTGAGCAATAAGAAGAGAAAACGAAATAGTTGTATATTTGTCCATTAACACCTCATACATTAACTAACTAATCTATACCATACTTGGCATGGCTATTCCTACGGTTCCCCAGAAGTAAAAAGGATGACCAAAGATTTTGTTAAGCATATACCTTTGAGCATATAATAGTTCTATTATATTTAAGGGTAGATACATAGAGATAGTGATGAGTAATAAAATCGAGTCGGGTACACGCGCGCACCACACTTGGTAATTGTTGGTGCATAAAAGTCATAATAATTGGTTGAAATTCCCCATTACGTGTGTTTGATTGTCGAGGAGACGCAGTGATATAACATCAGTTTTTGTCCAATCGGAACGTTTATCAACAACTCTATAAAGCGGGTTTCTTCAGCTGAGCAGGCTGATAAAGCTAAAAACAGAAACAAAGCGCAAAGAGAAAACAACGAAATTGACATATACGATCGCGAAGTTTAAAATTATTTAACTTCAGGAAATAATTGTGGTTTAGGAACTAAAGAGACTTTGGTTTGTTTTGAATTTCGCGCATAGCTACACGAGGGCTATCTGCGCTAGCCGTCCCTAATTTAGCAGTGTAAGACTAGAGGGAAGGCAGTTAGTCATCACCATCCACCGCCAACACTTGGGCCTTTCTTTTATAAACGAATAGTGGGATTGACCGTACATTCTAACACTCCCACGGCTGAAAGGACGAGCATGTTTGGTGCGACTGGGATTCGAACCCGCGACCCTCGAATTACAAGTCGAGTGCTTTAACCACCTGGCCATGCCGGGCCTTAAAGATACTTTGGCTATTAAATACTATAGTGGACTAATGTGGTACTTTTTTAAAAACTGCAATGAACGTAGTACACTGTAGTAGCTGATGTTTCGTACTTAACTATATATGTCGTTCTAACAGGAGATCGACATAAAGAACTAATCACTTTTTTTCTGTGAAATTCAACATAAATCACTTTAAGTTCTAATTTGATTATTAAACATCTGAGAGTAAAGTAACAAATATTCTTGACCTTTAAGATGTCTTATCAAACGTTTTTTTTTTCTTTCAAAATTAGTCCCGAGTCCCAAATACAGCAAAAAGAAAGAGAAATGAATCAAAGCAAGAAGGTTGAAAGTCAAACAAATACATATATAACAACAAATTTTATAAAAAAGATGAATCGTTATTTTCACACGCAACCCTTTACTCAAACTCTATCCTTAACAGATAAAATCATCTCATTGAGAAATAAATATAATTTAAATAGCAATTATTTTGCGACTCCATTGATTATAATATAAATAAACATAACATAGCAAATATTTAGAACTATCACTAAACAAACCATATTTTCAAACATACTTTTAATATGTATAAAATGAGGCCGCACACAAAGAAAAGAAAATCCGAACTTTTCGCAAGTTATTCTCTTTATGCGATTGGCCCGATATGGCCAGGTGGTTATGGCGCTCGACTCGTTATCTGAGGGTCATGAGTTCAAATCCCCGTCACATCAAACGTGCTCGCCCTTTCAGCCGTAAGGCTGTAATAATGTTACGGTCAATCCCACTATTTTCTGGTAAAAGAGTAGCTTAAGAATCGCCGGTGGGTGGTGATGACTAGCTGCCTTCCCTCTAGTCTTACACTGCTAAATTATGGACGGTTAGCACAGACAGCCGCATTGTTGCTTTGCCTGAAATTCAAAATTAAACAAGATGCGTTCACCACATTTTCATGAATGGGGGAACTCCTCCAGACTGCTACATCTGCAAAATTTTTAGGATTAACATATGATTCGAAGCTTACATGGATAAAACATGTAAACAACATAAAAACTAATATTTGGCGAAGGATAAACTATGCTAGGAGTCTAACTGGTAAAAACTACGGAACAACACCAGAAAACATCATTAAAATGTACAAGTCATACATTAGACCTGTAATAGACTATGCAGCTCCTGCATGGATCAATGTAAGTGTAAAACAAATACCAACCAAACTCCAAACATTACAGAATACACTAATTACATCAGCATACAGAGTACCTAAAACCACTTCATCAAAGTTCATACATAATTACTCAAATACACAAGCAATACCAGATAGACTTCTACATAGTACAATAAAATATTGTGATAAAAATTGGCGAAAAAATGAGTTGTTATGCGAACTAGACAGATATTGCATATATGATGAAGAGCGACCTAAACACCTTTCTCCGTTAAATCTATACATTAGATCATTAAGACAAAATCATTTAAAATAATAATAATAATAACAGTAGTATTAGAATACAGATAAAATAAAACAGGCCACCTACGTTCTAGACTTATTAAATAATAATAATAGTAATAATAAAAAAATAAAAAACAATATAAATGGAAATTGTCCTGAAAAGGACCAGACTAAATTTATGATATCACTCCAACCATTCAGTATTTAAATTGAAATATATATTAATCTGGCCACTCCAACAGAGTCATGGAAGGAGGAAGAGGCCGAGTATACCTGACCCTCCTGGGTATACACATAAATATACCCAAACACCAGAGAGACTAGACTTGACTAGACCACATTTTCATCTACCACGTTTTAAACTTTTAATCTAGTTAACAGTTGTATTAAATACAATACTAATACCTTCTATCGGCTATTTCCTGTTCTCTTTCCAATTTAATATTGTTAATTACATTAGCAGACCAACTTCAATTGCCGAAAAAAAAATGTCATTCATTTAAAGATATATTGCTCGGAGGACATCAAACTCTAGTCCTAAACGTTTGAGTAATGTCTTTGAAAACATAACACAAACCCATCCGAGTAGAAAGTGATTATGTTTATAATTGTCACAAAAAATAACTTTCATACAAATAACCCAAATAACTTCAGATCAATCAGTCATTAAGTTGGCTCGGTAAAGTTTTTTTAAGACAAGAGAAAGGACAAGGACCGTCTTTCTTGCATGCTTCCTACAATCGAACAATTTAGTAACTGGAATCTAAAACGCGCTGAGAAAAAAAAAAACCGTTAAACTACCAATTATCTAGAATGTCTCACAGAACCCACTTTTGGAAGCGTTTGACAAAAACAGTTTAACTGTAACTGTATTTATCGACGTAAACAAAATCTTGACCTCATCTAGAATAATGACTTTAGATGTTACCTCATAAAATTAAACTTTCTTGTTACAATTATCCGTTGGGTCTCTAGTTTTTTAAATGATAGAAATTTTAAAACTAAGTACAAAATTTTCTATCCGTTAAGTACAAAATCCAGCTGATATACCATAAGACTCAGTTTTAATTTCGCTATTGTAAATTCTCTTTATCAACGACATAGGTTATCCTAAGTTTTTCAAATAAGCGCTTCTAATATGCTGATGTCATCGCTCTTTGGAGCTGTCCGCGTGGCTGTTGATTACTGCTGACAGTGTTCAACTATGTTTCGATAAACTGGTGCCAAAAGTGGGGAGTCGACCTGAATACAAATAGAATACGAGCTATCATCTTCCACAGAACAGTCAATGAACGAAAATAAAATAAATCTCAAGTCAAACTTCATGTACGAAACTTTTCCCTCCCTTTCTGTAAAAATATCACATTTATAATTCAATTCTCTCATATACAAAATATATCTAATAAAATAAACCAAACAATATTGTTATTAGGTGGAATAGATGGGTTTCTTCAAGATTGCAAAGAGTTCTTTCTGATAGTACTTATATAGTTCGTGTAAAGCCCACGACGGAATACAGTTACGATCACCTCAATATCGGAAAATTCTCGTATCACGAAAACTTTAAAATAAGGCCATAAAAACAGCCTATCACACTCTCTATTACACAAATACTGTCCCATTTTAAACCAACACCTCATTCACCTTCACACGCTTATTAGAGCTCGTCCACACACACTTTCAACCAATTACTACTTGACAGCACCCAATTTTAAGTACTGACTTCAGGATGCTCAAACCACGCAAGTACCTGGAGCAAATAGACGTCTCTAAAGATAACACATTAAAGTTAAGTACATACATACACACGAATAAAGATACGAAAACCAGTCTTTTTCAGGGCAAAAACTAGTTCTTTAAATGCTCAAACTGATAGTTCTTAGGGCCACTTCCACAAGCCCACTTAAAAGATGGTTCTAAGCAGGATTTTCATGCTCTGGCGAGATACAAAACAATCGTTTTCAGAGCTACCAAAATAGAGAGAAAAGTTGAAGAATGTCCCATCTCTTCTCTTACTGAACTAACATCAGTTTCTCACTTATCATAGAATGAAGAAAGAATACAGTCTCTGAACATTCGTCATTACCAAATATCATCACGTATATCACTTGAGGTACTCGATTTTCTCGTAGACTTTCACAGCTCTTACGAAATTGCTATGGTACAGACATTCACTGTTTTTACAAAACTTCTATCATATAGACCTATTTTTAAGAACTATTATTGTATTGATTTTCACTATTTTTCAGACCTTTTATTGTACTAACTATAATATACTGTTCTTACTGAACTCTTTATCGTAAAGAATTTAACTATAGTTAGTGAAGTGCTTCTAGTGCACTTTTATTGTTCTTACGAAAGTGCTGTCATCAAGAAACGCCCGTAAGGAGATTCTAACTTGATATTTTAATATATAGAAAAGAAACGACTTCTTTATTTAGATTTTCACTTTACAACTTCTTTTTACTGCATTAAACGTTATATTTTTCTTTTATGTGTCCTTCAAGAATCAACAATAAATTTACTGAGTTGCAACGCCAAAATCCATGTTTGATTCACCCAGGTTGATAAAGCTCAGGTAGTCCCAGTGCGCAACTTTGTATTAAGAACAATAACATCTTGTAAGAGTATCTTGTTAATATGGGTTTGAGAGACTTACATAGTTTTTGAAAAGGAATAATATCATTTTAAATTTCTCGTTTGAGTCTTCTAGCAATTTTGTCACATAAGGTATCAATCACAGAACACAATCCAGCATATGCCAAGTAATTATATTTTTTGCAGTGTTCATATGTTTACTTTTATCTACATTTCTCATTACGTATTGAATGTAATCCTGGAAATAAACATGCTAGACTCGAGGAATGATTATCTCGAAATTTACAGATATGTTAAAGACTGTATTTTATACACCGGAAGGTTACTGTTTTATCGCCTGCTTTAAAGAAATACAGATACGATTTTTATAGGATAAGTGTGTTGGGATCACGTTGTTAAGCAATGGTGTTGATAACAGTAAGTATATATTCTAAACTTTATCTATATCTTATCTCCACCTAGCTGCCAGCGTGGCTTAAACGAAAGATAATACGATATTTATTATCAGCTAACGGGAGTATCTGTCCCTTGCACAGAAGTTATGTAAATTCGTGATTAATGAACGGTTATCTTAGGACGTGAAAGGTTGCTTCCTTCATATGTCGACTCACAATCTGAGGATCGCGGGTTCGAATCGCGGTCGCACCAACCATGCTTGCCTTTAAAAATTTAGGCCCGGCATGGCCAGGTGGGTTAAAGCGTGCGACTCGTAATCCAAGGGTCGCGGGTTTGCATCCCCGTCGCGCCAAACATGATCGCCCTTTTAGCCGTGGGGACGTTATAATGGGACGGCCAATCCCACTATTCGTTGGTAAAAGAGTAGTCCAAGAGTTGGCGGTGGGTGATGATGATTAGCTGCCTTCCCTCTAGTCTTACACGGCTAAATTAGGAACGGCTAGCATAGATAGCCCTCGAGTAGCTTTGCGCGAAATTCAAAACAAACAAACAATCCTTCATATGTCATTGTAGAAATGCCTATAACTGCAAAACACATTAAGAAAAGTCAAAATACGTATGTATCTCTCTATGGACCCAATGAACCATCATGCCAAGTGTTTTGAAGAACCATCCACAGGAAGTGAGGTTTTGTTTGTTTCTTTCTCGAATTTCGCGCAAAGCTACACGTGGACTGTCTGCGTTAACCGTCCATAATTTCACATGTGTGACTAGAGGAAAGGCAGCTAGTCATCACCACCCACCGCCAACCTTTGTGCTTCTCTTTTACAAAGGAATATTTGGAGTGACCGTCACATTATAAGGCTCTCTAGCCTTACACTGCTAAATTATGGACGGCTAGCGCAGATAGTCCTCGAGTAGCATTGCGCAAAATTTAAACTGACCAAACTATTGCGATGTAACTTTGTTTTAAAAATACACACGTGTGCTGATTTTAGTTGTCTTTTACCCTCCGCAGGGAACCTATACTTTCATACAATTTGATAAAAATGTGGTATTGATGCATCTAATTTATTATTGTAACTTATACAGCAGACAAGCTGTCTAAAATAATAAAAATAAACATGAGACTCAATCAACGTATCACTTGATTCACCGGCTTCTTTATGTTGAGTTAACTGTAAAGACAATATATGCAATATTAAATCCTCTGCTGTAAGAGGCCTAGTAATCTTTTGATTTGCCCTTGTAAAGTGTTACTGATGAGAGGCGGGATTATTCAAGAATGGGATATCTCAGTGAAAAGTGATGAATCGAATGGTAGATTAGGCTTTATAATTGCTTTTCGAATTTTAATCATTCGTTTTGTTAGTTTCCGTACAGCTTGTAAAAGTCAATAGTTCTAAAATCATGTTTCTGTAATACTTAATTATTTATATTGAGATATGTCATCAAATATTCTATATGAGAATGCATAAAATAAGATAATCTGTAAGTGTAGACGTGCCATGAGGCATTCAGTTTTGTGTAGGTATGTAAATAAGATATTCCCTGTATACAGATATATAATAAGGTATTCAGTATAAAGAGGCATGTGATAAGATATTTAGGTTGTGCAGTTGTGTAATGAAATATTTAGTACATTTAGACATGATATATGGATAAAAATGGAGTAAGGGATATTAATTAAATACAAGTATAATCAAATTGAACGAACCTCTTGCGATTAAAAACGCCAGAAAGAGTTTGTGAATTTTTCTTTATTTATTTAACAAGGCCTAACGGATGATTGTGTTTCGTACGTAACATATTCATTCGAGCGGAAAATGAAAGTTAATTTTCCTTTAAAATTAACAGGATTTCTTAGAAATGTTATAAAAACTAGCTGATGTCATGGAGAATTAGTAAGTCATTCATAACAAGAATGTTCTTTTGTTCTCGCTTTATAATTATTCATTATAATTTAATTTATCATGCTTTAAGTGCTTATTATAATTTCACCTTTTTTTTTTTTGACTTGCGTTACTTACCAAACCGATCGATAGTTGTGTTACGAGAAATCATGAACTGACGGAAAATGCGCTAGATTTTTTAATAAAATAGTCAGAACGATTGAAGGGAGATTAGTTGGAAAATATTACGAAGTGACGAAGTCAGTAAACCGAACTTTAGGTGTTTTAATCAAAATCCACGATTAAAGTGAATTAAAGTAAAAAATTTGTGTTAAGGTGACCCAAGTAAATTGTAGGCTTAGTTTGAGAAACGGAAAGGAAGTAAGTAAGAAGATTTATAATTCAAATACATGTAGAGGATGTTTACAGGACATGACGATTCATTCTTAAAGACGACGTTTCTTCGTGCATTGCTATTTTGCACACTGACATGTGCACATCTGTCATTGCGCATCTGCTTCCCTATCCTTATTACTGTGTTGTAATGACTGTTTTTCGATGCTAGACCATATATAGTCGGATAGTTGGTCAGAATCCGTTGACAAGACAGATAATGTTACAGAATGCCCAGCTGTCATTCTAATGATACGGCTAAAATGTCTTCAGTGAGAAGTAATGTGAAAGACAATTCCAAACACATTAAAACACAAACTTATGAATATATGGTAAAACAAACTCCAGTTTCTCATATTTTTGTGTGACTAGTTCTAACTATTCCAGCTATAAAGTGAAATAAATTTTTATGGTAGTTCTAATATATAAGTTCTTGTAAGGACAACTCTAGTTTTCATAATTTATATTATACATAAATGTTCATTATAGAGCAACGCAATTATGATAATACTGTTTGAACATATATATACTTCATGGTAAGGTTATACATGTGGTTTGTAATAGTTCTATTTATACGTAGGTGTTTTAATAACGTCAGATCCAGAGTGTACTACTTTCATTTTGTATGAAAATGATCTGTTAAAGTCAGATCTATTTTAAATAGATCATTTTTTGTATGGAAGATCTTGGGAGGCCATATCTTGTGTGTAATAGATCTTTTTGTAAATAGATGTTCTTGTGAGGTCAGATCTTGTGTGTAGTAGATCATTTTGTGCATAAATATTCTTGTGAGGTCAGATCTTGTGTGCAGTAGATCTTTTTGTACATAAATGTTCTTGTGAGGTCGTATTTTATGTGCAGTAGATATTATTATATAAATGTTTTTGTGAGGCCATAGCTAGTGTCCAGTAGATTTTTTGTATATAAATGTTCTTGTGAGGTTATAGATTGTATGTAGAAGATAATTTTACATAAATGTTCTTGTGAGGCCATAGCTTGTGTGTAGTAGATTTTTTTGTGTATAAATGTTCTTGTGAGGCAATATCTATTGTGTGGTAGATCATTTTGTGTATAGATGTTCTTATGAGTCCAGATCTTGTGTGTAATGGATCTTTTTATATATTGATGCTCTGCTAGTGTCCGCTATATGTTACCAACACATACATATGACGTTACTACATGACAGTCTTAATTGTAGCTGATCTGGATACTGATAGATACTGTGTTCAGTTAGATTACGATCATCTGATTCATCCTTGGAGCAGGTATTACACGATCGTGGCGAGACAGAAGCAACACACAGAAATCACTTGCTTATATTTTGAACGATAGCACGCCTTATACTGGTAATAAAGATACTACATAGTTGTTGTAGAAGTGGTTCCATATTTTTTTAAACATTTTGATCGTTTCGAAAAAGCATGTGCGTTTGACAACAATGCATCAGTCACCTGATATTTCATCTCAAATTATAGTCTGTGTGTAGTTTCTAATAGAACATCGATTTAAATTTAGGGTCAAACTATAGTCTGTGTGTAGTTTCTAATAGAACATCGATTTAAATTTAGAGTCAAACTATAGTCTGTGTTTATTTTCTAATAGAACATCGATTTAAATTTAGGGTCAAACTATAGTCTGTATGTAATTTCTAATAGAACATCGATTTAAATTTAGGGTAAAACTATAGTCTATGTGTGGTTTCTAATAGAACATCGATTTAAATTTAGGGTCAAACTATAGTCTGTGTGTAGTTTCTAATAGAACATCGATTTAAATTTAGGATCAAACTATAGTCTGTGTGTAGTTTCTAATAGAACATCGATTTATATTTAGGGTCAAACTATAGTCTGTGGGTAGTTTCTAATAGAACATCAATTGAAATTTAGGGTCAAACTATAGTCTGTGTGTAGTTTCTAATATAACATCGATTTATATTTAGGGTCAAACTATAGTCTGTGTGTAGTTTCTAATATAACATCGATTTATATTTAGGGTCAAACTATAGTCTGTGTGTAGTTTCTAATATAACATCGATTTATATTTAGGGTCAAACTATAGTCTGTGTGTAGTTTCTAATAGAACATCGATTTAAATTTATGGTCAAACTATAGTCTGTGTGTAGTTTCTAATAGAACATTGATTTAAATTCAGGGTGAAACTAAGACGAGGTTTAATTTTAATATTAGATATCGATTTAGAAATCAGAAGAAACTACGTCGAAATGTTGTTTTTACAGTACAATAATGATGTAAAAATAGGAGCAAACTTGCGTAAAGGTGTATATTATATAGTAGAACACCGATCTGAAAGTCGGAATAAATCTGTATAACAAAACTGACAGCCAACACATATCAATAATTTGCTTTGCTTAATATTACGGTTATGGAAAACTAGGACAAAATTCGATGTTTCTTTAAAACTAAAACTAAAATGTCTACTGAAAGAGAGAACTTACCAGCAAATAAAAAATGATATTTTGCTAGTAATAATTATTTTTATCGGGAAGATTTAGTCAACACCAGAGTTTACAGTTAAATATATAATGTTACTCTTTGTCGTGTATTACCGATATAACTATTGTGTGAAAATAAAATAAAAAATGAAAAAGACGTGTTTGAATAGTATCTTTCGTTAATATTGTTAAACCTTCTATTTTTTGTTTGTTTTTTTCAATTTTCTTGTTTCACTGAAACCGAACACATATGCTTTTGAAGGTTCTCTCGTTAAAGTTGTCAATTACTTATAGTTGATTTGTCGAAGGTCATTTCACGCGCTGGAATTTAAGAAGGCAGTTTCGAGATTAAATAAATTTGAGGTAGTGGGTTTCGAGATTAAATGAATGTGAGGTCGTGGAGCGTTAACAGCCAAACATTAAAGTTTCGAGAGTAGTTCTTTCAAACGAGTGATAATTTGAGTAGAAAAAACTTTAGACTAATTCCACTAAGTGAGAAACTGTCTCTAAAAGTAGTAGTTAACAAGAAAACTTTATAAATAAATATAAAGTGTTTCATATGTCACAAAAACAGTACTTTAAAAATGTTACTAGATTTTATGAAGCTCTTTCGTTATTTTGTAAATTACAAATTTCACATATTCTGTCGTTAAGATGAAAGATATATTGTGTAATATTTTCTGTAGACTTCTTAAAAGCTCCATCAAACCGTCACTTGACTGTAATCAGGAATGAGTTGACATAATAAAGTTCTAGAGTAAACAATTATCAGTTTTTAAGTACTGTAAGCTTACTTAATTATCGGTTTTTAAGTACTGTAAGCTTACTTAATTATCGGTTTTTAAGTACTGTAAGCTTACTTAATTATCGGTTTTTAAGTACTGTAAGCTTACTTAATTATCGGTTTTTAAGTACTGTAAGCTTACTTAATTATCGGTTTTTAAGTAGTTTAAGCTTACTTAATTATCAGTTTTTAAGTACTGTAAGCTTACTTAATTATCGGTTTTTAAGTACTGTAAGCTTACTTAATTATCGGTTTTTAAGTACTGTAAGCTTACTTAATTATCGGTTTTTAAGTACTGTAAGCTTACTTAATTATCGGTTTTTAAGTACTGTAAGCTTACTTAATACCAACAAATGATTAACTATATATTCAATGTATCTACTGTGTTAATTACTACAGTAAGATCGATAAGTCTGGAAAACAATCTAACTTTTTAACCCACAAAATAATTTAGCTTGGAGGCCTATTCTTAACAAGATAACCTCTCTTACTTGGCATTTAACACCATCACAACTCGAGTAATTACTTGAAGGGATTAGAAATTGATCCTGACTTGTAACAAAACCTTAACTTGTAGTATAGCTGTATTGAAAGATTAATCTTCTGTTTTCTAAGAACAGTATACTCAGAGAGTTAACTTATTGGGATAACTCTTACATCTAACTCATTACACTCTAGAGGTCCATCGGTAGTAGGTCATCAGCAATCGATTGGAGATTAAATACTTACTTATTTGTATTCTTTGTTAGATTAAATATCCGTGCGTCGATTATCCACAATATTGAACTCATACAATAGAGGGAAGGTAGTTCAACAGTCTCTAGAACTTGCTTTAATTATGTGTGGATGTTTTGTTACAGCGAAACCACATCGGGCTATCTGCTGAGTCCATCGAAAGGAATCGAATCCATGATTTTAGCGTTGTAAATCCGTAGACTTACTGTAAGGGACGACTTTAATTTAATAGTGAAACTTGATTGTTATTCTCATAGCTGGAAATGGCCTGGTAGCTAGGGTATTCGACAAGTGTATCGCTAAACGCATTGGACAAAAATAGATAGAGTTTTTATCTCTAAACGTAGGGCCTGGCATGGCCAGGTGGTTAAGGCGCTCGACTCGTAATCCGAGGGTCGCGGGTTCAAATCCCCGTCGCATCAAATATAGTCGCCCTTTCACCCATGAGGGCGCTATAATATTACGACCAATCCCGCTATCCATTGGCAAAAGAGTAGCCCAAGGGTTCACGATGATTAGTGATGACTTGATGCTTTCTCTCTAGTCTTACACTGCTAAATTAGGGACGGCTAGCGCAGATAGCCCTTGTGTAGCTTTGCGCGAAATTCAAACGAAAAGAAACAAAAAGAAATCTTCTTCTCGAAGGACCTTCTCTCAACCTAAACTCGTAATACATCCATAATATTGACCGTTAGATGTTTGTGCTTTATCTTTTTTGAAACGCTACAGCATGTATTTCTTAACCGAAACTATTATAATACTTGTAAATAGTTCTAGACCCAGTTTTCCAAATATATACATTAATGTATCTTTAAATCTGAAAACATTAAAATTATAACAGCACTTTCGTTTCTATATAAGTTACGTGTGTTTGACGAATATCAGTCTATAGTTTCAGTTTCTACCTCAGTGAGGAGATTAACATTGGAGTGTAAACTTAACATTCTATGGGTCAATTAAACTACTCTTGGTACATATTACCAATGACAGCGCACTAATGTGGAGAAAATTAAGAATAATATATTTTGAATATACGATGACCTCATTAATTGTTGCTTACAGGTTTCCTTACTGCACGAGAGGTCACAGCTGCAAGCGCAACGAGACGCCATACATTCTGAAACTTATGTATAATATGAGGTAAATCAATCATCTCCAGAGATTTCGGAGAATCTACATAACCAACTGATGGCCTAACATAACCTGAAATTGTAGGACATTTACTAATGGAGATTCATATAATATAATACTAAGGAACTTGTAACACAGCGATGTAAGTGTCATTATATTTAAAGACTGACACGTTACGTGGGAAAATAAACTTATTCTGAAACACAGGTTTTTTCAGTTTCAACTACTTTTTTTTCGTATTTATTTCACAAAACGTTCAACGATTATGAATTTTTAAATAAGAAAGTGCTACTAGATGGCGGAAGGTTTGAGTAAGATTGATGTATAAATATATTGGTCTAAGTACGACTGAATTCTTAAAGGAAAGTTAGAACCACAAAGATCATTACGTGCGGGTTCTTTTGTACTGAGACGTTTTAATATACGTTTAAAACATGGGTTTTTTACATTGAATCGAGGATCATTTATTTCATGTGGCCCGGCATGGTGATGTGATTAAGGTACTCGACTCGTAATTTGAAGGTTTCGGGTTTGAATCCCCGTCTCACCAAACATGCTCGCTCTTTCAACCGTGGAGGCATTATAAAGGGACTGTCAATCCTACTATTATTTAATGAAAGAGTAGCCCAAGAGTTAGCCCCTAGTGGTGATGACTAGCTGCTTTTCCTCTAGTCTTACACTAGCGCGGATAACCCTCGTGCATTTTTGCGCAAAATTCCGACCAAACCAAATTATTTCGTGCTTTTTTATTATATCTCTCAATATTTCGATTCAGTTGACCTGTCGTTAGTTTGTTGGTGAACAAAATGAAGTCCCTAACAATTATTGCTATCCTAAAACTTGTGCTAATGAAAAATTAAATTGCGAAGGGAAGCCAATATCGCTCTAAAAATTAGCACATTCACGTAATATTTCGTATTTCCATAAATCATATGAAGGCAATAAATTACACATATAATAGAATCTATTATTTCACATCATGTAACAGATTAAAAAATACATAATGCTGTTTCCTTGCTACGAACAAACCTAAATATTACCTTGTACACACGCTATTATTAAGAATGCTTCCAAATTTTAAATGTTCGGTCAAGGGGCGCTTGTTATAGTAGTTTTAATTCAGTCTTGTTTTTTAGAAATCGTGTTTAACTTATTACTTGCGTGTGACAACGCGATAAAACCAGCACTTTAAACAGATAATGGGTTAAAATTACACGATGTGTTAAAGTCATCACTTAATCCAGCTAACGCGTTCCAATCAGCAGTTAATTCGAACAACGTTTTAAATTCATCAGTCGGTTCACAAAACGTATTAAAATTACTAGGTGCAAAGAAACGTAATTGTGAAACGGAAACAAGCGATACTGAGAGGAAATTTTGTATTAATATGATCATCATTTTGTGTATTACATATTCCATCGAAAGTTTTGAGAATTATAATTACATGATAACAGTCACATTTAGTTCATTGCAACGTTTTCTAGACTGACGATAATGTATACAGAAAACTAGCTTATTAAATATACGACCTTGACTCACTTTGTGACCACTAAGAACTGAGCTTCTGATTGAGCCATTTTAAGAAGGTGGACTCTCAAAGCCATTACTGACTCATAGGTATCTGTTACTATGAAGTTCAGGCCAAGTTAATGAAAATCTAAAGAGAACTTTGACATTGTCTTTTAGTTTCTTACAGAATCCTTGCCTTGTTTATGAGATCTAGTTCTGTTCGCTCCGTACTCAACTATTCACGAGGTTGTAACACTAGCCTTGTTCTACATTTATGTCAGTGATTGGAACACGCTCGACTAATTATAGTTGATCTCGGATGCTGAGTAGATTTCGAATCGTAAAAGAATCAGATTATAAGCAAAAGCTTTAATCAGAGAAGTGAAGCATTTTAATTCGGTAATAAGTTGTTATTGAAGGGTTATATTATAAAGACGATATGATGAGGGAAACATGACGTCGGAAAACATGTGGTAGCTTTGCTTCACTATTTTGGTCATATTAGATTTAAGTCACATTTGGCTATCTGGTGTATACACTGTGGGGTATCAAACTCCGGATTTTGTTTTTGTAAGGCCGTAGATTTACCGCTGTCCTGCTCTGGGACTTTGGAAGATAAAAAAAGAGAGAATTCGTATAGAAGGTAATTATTTTTATTCGTTTAGGTATATATATATTTTTAAAACTTGAAATTTAACGCTTTTCACGTTTTGGCCTACTTTAAATGTACCGCTATGCTATTAATTTTATTTTTGAGACCCGAGGTCGCTTACGACTGTTGTGGTAGTTTACAATTTGAAATTGCCTAAAATTGTAATTGTAGTTTAGAAGTTAATTAAATGTAGATATGTTTCAAATTTACCAACAAGATTAATACACACAGTGTTCTTTAGTAACACAAATATATTTTAATATACAAACAAAAGCACGATTTATAAGAACGGTTAATACAAATAGTTATTACAAATTATAATTTATATACAAAAGGTTTAAAAACTTACAAACAATACTGAGTCTTCTATCTGGCATGAACTGAATATTTTATCAACGGTTCACGATAAGCGAATGAAGTTCGAGGTGATATCGTTACAATTCATTAACGCCCAAAGTTAATTCTCTGAGGTTAAACGGTTTATAATGTTCGAAACCCATAAACACTTCTGGTAAAATATCTGTAGTTTCCGATTAATAAGCGTTTATCACAGTTATAGCTTCCAAGGTTTATAGTATACTACTTGGAGCAAACCAACAATATATAAAACTGTTTCTCCGTTTGTTACCACTTAATAAACTTAAGAGGAGATTGTCTAGAAATTTCAGCTGAAACATCAATATTTAAAGATACGCTAGTGCTTTCGTAAAACATATATATTATTAATTCTTACACTCAAGAGTCTTTTACAAATTTCGAGAATAGGCGGGACTTTCGTAATACAAATATAACAATATAAGATATATATATTAAACTTTAACAAATATTATAAATATTACAATGAATATATAATAGTAAATCCGTTATACTGTAAAACTAAAAGGTCGATAATACCACATAATCTACACTTCTCCTCATTGATTAGGTACACTGTCTTAAACCAAGACATACAAATTCTGTAATGATAAAAAAAATTATCTTAAGAATTAATAGTTGATGAAATGTTGGTTGTAATGGTTAAAGTAAGTAAGCCTAGGGATTACAAATACATAACGTCAAATCAATTAACAATACTTAACCCTAAATATCATATTTTATAAAAACAAAAGAGAGAAAATGGAATAAATACTAAATTAAAGACGTAACTAATATTACGTTAAGACCACATGTAAAGTTAAGATTAATTATATATACAGAATGTATGCACCACGATGTTGCGTCTAATAGCGTTTTCACTGCAGAAAACAAAAGTTGTGGAGAAAACGTTGTACTACGTGATAATAAAGTATCTCGCTGTTCTTGTGTAGTCTCAACGAAATTATACCTGAAAGTAAGACTGCATTCTAATTTGTTCATTACATGACGTAATAATTGTTAATTTGCATAACTGTATTTTTTGCGCGATTAATTTCAATCTTAATACGAATAACAGACGTCCATGATTTCAGACTCCTCATTGGTTTGTTTGTTTTTTTTTAATTTCGCGCAAAGCTATACGAGGGCTATCTGCGCTAGATATCCCTAATTTAACAGTGTAAGACTAGATGGAAGGCAGCTAGTCCATCACCACTGATCGCCAACTCTTGGGCTACTCTTTTACCAACGAATAGTGGGACTGACCATCATATTATAACGCGCCACAGCTGAAAGGGCGAGTATGTTTGGTGTGACGGGGATTCGAACACGCGACCTTCGGATTACGAGTTGAACGCCTTAACCACCTGGCCATGCCGGGCCTCTCTTCATTGAAGAAAAAAGACGTCAGTCGTTTATCACAGGAATACACCCTCATGTAGAATATTTTTTTACTCAGAGATACAAGATTGATATAAAACCTAACAAACCGGTTTGGATTAGAAAAGGAAAAGTAGTTATTATCCAATTTATCACTGTCTTTGAAACTCGTTAATCTTTAGTGAATGAAATGAAAAAAATCAACACAAAAACACCCGATTACGCACAGGAAAAGACAAGAAAAAGTTTTGATATATATATAGACATAAAGATTAATTTTATATATCAACATTGTAAACCAGAGAAGTATTGTTTCTTATCATTTGACCATTATGGTACAGTTGGACACCTAATTGTGAAATAACCTTTAAAGCACATTGTCTCTGAGTTTGATTTGTTTTGGATGTCGTGCATAGCTACACGAGAGCTATCTGCGCTAGCCGTTTCTAAGTTAGGAGTGTAAGTCTAGAGGGAAGGCAGCTAGTCATCACCACCCACCGCCAACTCGTGGGCTACTCTTTTAGCAACGAATAGTGGGATTGACCGTCACATTATAACGCCCTCACAGCTGAAAGGGCGAGCATGTTTGGCGCAACCGGGATGCGAACCCGCGACCCTCAAATTTCGAGTCACACGCCTTAACACGCTTGGCCATGCCGGGCCAAGTCTAGAGGGAAAGCAGCTAGTCACCACCACCCTCCGTCAACTCTTGAGCCAGTCTTTTACCAACGAATGGTGGAATTGTCCGAAACATTATATCACCCCCACGGCTGAAATAACAAGGATGTCTGGTGTGACGGGGATTCGAACCCGCTGTTTACTAGTCGAGTGCCTTAACCACCTGGAAATGCCACGTCTATCTCTGGGTATGTCATAGTTGAAGTTATGCGACATTCTAAAGTATATGTTGAATATAATTTATAAACTGCTTTCGATGATGTTATTAAACCTTGGAAGAAATGTGATGTATAAAGTTTATGTCAATAGATTCTTCTCAGTAAACTACAGATCGTTTGAGTTATTAACCTGTCAGTCGAGCTGCTACATAACTATCTGTTTACGCCGCGTGTGAATAATGTCGGACTGACTGTCACATAGGTGATAAATCAAAAACGTGGAAAATACCGCCACTTGAATATATGAACAAGGGTTTAGGAAACGATATAGATGTGGTCATTCATGTGAACTGAAGTAAACAGTGTAAACGTACGAGAGAAATAACGATGTATCCTTCATTTTCAGCGTATACAACACGCGCATACAGGCGGCACGTGCATATTATCTGTGATATGTAATTCTAAGACAATACATGAAACTAAAGAGACAGACAAGATACATAACTGACTTTGAATGTCCTGACATGCGCGCTGATATATTTATTTTTACTTTTTACTTACACTGGTTTAAAATAGTTAAAAATAAAATAGAAAATCAGATAAATAAAACTTATAAATGTTTAAATAAATGTCGTGAAAACTGTAAGATGTCGGACATAACAGAAACAAACTGTAAGATGTCGGACATAACAGAAACATATTTATCTGCAGTGTACGGTTCGAACCCAAGATATCTTGAACTATTTATTACAATATTATAACTGTAGCGTTAGTTTCAAACATAAAATATTTTAAACTTAACGTCGATACTTATCGGTCGGATTTTATTTTGTAGCTGTGAATGTGATGAATTTGGTGTTCTAGCTTTAGAGATCTTAAAATACGCCTTGTTTTACATAGAGAATGCGTGCTCAATTCGAAGACACCCTAAATCAGAATTCACTGTTTCAAAAATTACACACCAGGTAAAAAATTCAATACTTAGTTTTTTTGGTTTTTTGTTTTTTTTAATTACGCGCAAAGCTACTCGAGGGCTATCTGCGCTAGCCGTCCCCAATTTAGCAGTGTAAGACTAAAGGGAAGACAGCTAGTCATCACCACCCACCGCCAACACTTGGGGTTTTCTTTTATAAACGAATAGTGGGATTGATCGTCACATTATAACGCCCCCACGGCTGGGAAGGCGAGCATGTTTAGTGCGACCGGGATTCGAACCTGCGACCCTCGGATTACGAGTCAAGCTCCTTAACCACCTGGCCATGCCCGAGCCCGAATACTTACTAAACAAGTATATATAGAAGGAGTGAGAGAACAGCATCAAAATATGGAAAGCGAACCTTAAAACTAAATGCTGTCACTGATAATGGAGATCAAAATTATAACAAGGACTAAATTACTGCGTGTGTTTTATGTTTAGGAACGTTTGGTGATGTCAGGTACAAATGTGGGTTAACACGACCTTCTGCAATAAACATATCTTACTTTGAGAAATATTAACATGAACTCTTTGAATAATCACACGTATTTTATATACCTTTACTTTCATGTTAACATCGTAGTGTTGACAGTGTTTATATACCTTTATTTTCATGTTAACATCATAGCTTTGACAGTGTTTATATATCTTTACTTTAATGTTAACATCGTAGTGTTGATAGTGTTTATATATCTTTACTTTCATGTTAACATCGTAGTGTTGACAGTGTTTATATATCTTTACTTTCATGTTATCATCGTAGTGTTGACAGTGTTTATATGTCTTTACTTTAATGTTAACATCGTAGTGTTGACAGTGTTTATATACCTTTATTTTCATGTTAACATCATAGCGTTGACAGTGTTTATATATCTTTACTTTAATGTTAACATCATAGCGTTGACAGTGTTTATATATCTTTACTTTCATGTTATCATCGTAGTATTAACAGTGTTTATATATCTTTACTTTCATGTTAACATCGTAGTGTTGACAGTGTTTATATATCTTTACTTTCATGTTATCATCGTAGTGTTGATAGTGTTTATATATCTTTACTTTAATGTTAACATCGTAGTGTTGAGAGTGTTTATATATCTTTACTTTCATGTTATCATCATAGTGTTGACAGTGTTTATATATCTTTACTTTCATGTTAACATCGTAGTGTTGACAGTGTTTATATATCTTTACTTTCATGTTAACATCGTAGTGTTGATAGTGTTTATATATCTTTACTTTCATGTTAACATCGTAGTGTTGATAGTGTTTATATATCTTTACTTTCATGTTAACATCGTAGTGTTGACAGTGTTTATACACTTTTACTTTGATATTAACATCGTAGTGTTGACAATGTTTATATATCTTTACTTTCATGTTAACATCGTAGTGTTGATAGTGTTTATATATCTTTACTTTCATGTTAACATCGTAGTGTTGACAGTGTTTATATATCTTTACTTTCATGTTAACATCGTAGTGTTGACAGTGTTTATACACCTTTACTTTGATATTAACATCGTAGTGTTGACAGTGTTTATATATCTTTACTTTCATGTTAACATCGTAGTGTTGACAGTGTTTATATATCTTTACTTTCATGTTAACATCGTAGTGTTGACAGTGTTTATATATCTTTACTTTAATGTTAACATCGTAGTGTTGAGAGTGTTTATATATCTTTACTTTCATGTTATCATCATAGTGTTGAGAGTGTTTATATATCTTTACTTTCATGTTAACATCGTAGTGTTGATAGTGTTTATATATCTTTACTTTCATGTTAACATCGTAGTGTTGACAGTGTTTATATATCTTTACTTTAATCTTAACATCGTAGTGTTGATAGTGTTTATATATCTTTACTTTCATGTTATCATCGTTGTGTTGACAGTGTTTATATATCTTTACTTTCATGTTAACATCGTAGTGTTGACAGTGTTTATATATCTTTACTTTCATGTTAACATCGTAGTGTTGATAGGGTTTATATATCTTTACTTTCATGTTATCATCGTAGTGTTGACAGTGTTTATATATCTTTACTTTCATGTTAACATCGTAGTGTTGACAGTGTTTATATATCTTTACTTTCATGTTAACATCGTAGTGTTGATAGTGTTTATATATCTTTACTTTCATGTTATCATCGTAGTGTTGACAGTGTTTATATATCTTTACTTTCATGTTAACATCGTAGTGTTGACAGTGTTTATACACTTTTACTTTGATATTAACATCGTAGTGTTGACAGTGTTTATATATCTTTACTTTCATGTTAACATCGTAGTGTTGATAGTGTTTATATATCTTTACTTTCATGTTAACATCATAGCGTTGACAGTGTTTATATATCTTTACTTTCATGTTATCATCGTAGTATTAACAGTGTTTATATATCTTTACTTTCATGTTAACATCGTAGTGTTGACAGTGTTTATATATCTTTACTTTCATGTTATCATCGTAGTGTTGATAGTGTTTATATATCTTTACTTTAATGTTAACATCGTAGTGTTGAGAGTGTTTATATATCTTTACTTTCATGTTATCATCATAGTGTTGACAGTGTTTATATATCTTTACTTTCATGTTAACATCGTAGTGTTGACAGTGTTTATATATCTTTACTTTCATGTTATCATCGTAGTGTTGACAGTGTTTATATATCTTTACTTTCATGTTAACATCGTAGTGTTGACAGTGTTTATACACTTTTACTTTGATATTAACATCGTAGTGTTGACAGTGTTTATATATCTTTACTTTCATGTTAACATCGTAGTGTTGATAGTGTTTATATATCTTTACTTTCATGTTAACATCGTAGTGTTGACAGTGTTTATATATCTTTACTTTCATGTTAACATCGTAGTGTTGACAGTGTTTATACACCTTTACTTTGATATTAACATCGTAGTGTTGACAGTGTTTATATATCTTTACTTTCATGTTAACATCGTAGTGTTGACAGTGTTTATATATCTTTACTTTCATGTTAACATCGTAGTGTTGACAGTGTTTATATATCTTTACTTTAATGTTAACATCGTAGTGTTGAGAGTGTTTATATATCTTTACTTTCATGTTATCATCATAGTGTTGAGAGTGTTTATATATCTTTACTTTCATGTTAACATCGTAGTGTTGACAGTGTTTATATATCTTTACTTTAATCTTAACATCGTAGTGTTGATAGTGTTTATATATCTTTACTTTCATGTTATCATCGTTGTGTTGACAGTGTTTATATATCTTTACTTTCATGTTAACATCGTAGTGTTGACAGTGTTTATATATCTTTACTTTCATGTTAACATCGTAGTGTTGATAGGGTTTATATATCTTTACTTTCATGTTATCATCGTAGTGTTGACAGTGTTTATATATCTTTACTTTCATGTTAACATCGTAGTGTTGACAGTGTTTATATATCTTTACTTTCATGTTAACATCGTAGTGTTGATAGTGTTTATATATCTTTACTTTCATGTTATCATCGTAGTGTTGACAGTGTTTATATATCTTTACTTTCATGTTAACATCGTAGTGTTGACAGTGTTTATACACTTTTACTTTGATATTAACATCGTAGTGTTGACAGTGTTTATATATCTTTACTTTCATGTTAACATCGTAGTGTTGATAGTGTTTATATATCTTTACTTTCATGTTAACATCGTAGTGTTGACAGTGTTTATACACTTTTACTTTGATATTAACATCGTAGTGTTGACAGTGTTTATATATCTTTACTTTCATGTTAACATCGTAGTGTTGACAGTGTTTATATATCTTTACTTTCATGTTAACATCGTAGTGTTGACAGTGTTTATATATCTTTACTTTCATGTTAACATCGTAGTGTTGACAATGTTTATACACCTTTACTTTGATATTAACATCGTAGTGTTGACAGTGTTTATATATCTTTACTTTCATGTTAACATCGTAGTGTTGACAGTGTTTATATATCTTTACTTTCATGTTAACATCGTAGTGTTGACAGTGTTTATATATCTTTACTTTCATGTTAACATCGTAGTGTTGACAGTGTTTATATATCTTTACTTTCATGTTAACATCGTAGTGTTGAGAGTGTTTATATATCTTTACTTTCATGTTAACATCATAGTGTTGACAGTGTTTATGTATCTTTACTTTCATGTTATCATCGTAGTGTTGACAGTGTTTATACACCTTTACTTTGATATTAACATCGTAGTGTTGATAGTGTTTATATACCTTTACTTTGATATTAACATCGTAGTGTTGATAGTGTTTATATACCTTTACTTTGATATTAATATCATAGTGTCTATAGTGTTTATATACCTTTACTTTGATATTGATATCATAGTGTTGATAGTGTTTATACACCTTTACTTTGATATTAATATCATAGTGTTGACAGTGTTTATACACCTTTACTTTGATATTAATATCATAGTGTTGACAGTGTTTATACACCTTTACTTTGATATTAATATCATAGTGTTGACAGTGTTTATATACCTTTACCTTCATGTTGGCACCATCCTGTTGACAGTGTTTATATACCTTTACCTTCATGTTGGCACCATCCTGTTGACAGTGTTTATATGCTTTGAACATTTAATGTTAACTCCACCGTGTGTTAACTGAGACTGATAACAAGCAAAACGACAAAAAGTGAAATGAGGCTAAAGTTGCAAACCGTCCGTATTGAAGTGTGTATATACAGTATTATGAGTTTATTTGTTCTTATGTGTATTTTGATTCGTATTAACCCTTCTGTGGCTCATCGTATCATGAATTGGTGGTTGGTGCACGAAAATGGTAAAACTAGTAATTTATTGATGACCATTTTAAGGAAGATTTTAAAACCAAGATATGTTCTGAACCTTGAGATCCTTGATAAGTATTCTGAAATAATTTGAAACACAAATGGGTTCAGAACCTTGGGCTTGTTGCTAAGTATTCTGAGGAAGAACTTGAAACACAGAAAGATCCAGAACCTTGGGCTTCTTGCTAAGTATTATAGTGACGAGTTTGAAACACAAATAGATCCAGAACCTTGGGCTTGTTGCTAAGTGTTCTGATGACGAGTTTGAAACACAAATAGATCCAGAACCTTGGGCTTCTTGCTAAGTATTCTGGTGACGAGTTTGAAACACAAATAGATCCAGAACCTTGGGCTTCTTGCTAAGTATTCTGGTGACGAGTTTGAAACACAAATAGATCCAGAACCTTGGGCTTCTTGCTAAGTATTATAGTGACGAGTTTGAAACACAAATAGATCCAGATCCTTGGGCTTGTTGCTAAGTATTCTGATGACGAGTTTGAAACACAAATAGATCCAGAACCTTGGGCTTCTTGCTAAGTATTCTGGTGACGAGTTTGAAACACAAATAGATCCAGATCCTTGGGCTTGTTGCTAAGTATTCTGATGACGAGTTTGAAACACAAATAGATCCAGATCCTTGGGCTTCTTGCTAAGTATTCTGGTGACGAGTTTGAAACACAAATAGATCCAGATCCTTGGGCTTCTTGCTAAGTATTCTGATGACGAGTTTGAAACACATATAGATCCAGATCCTTGGGCTTCTTGCTAAGTATTCTGTTGACGAGTTTGAAACACAAATAGATCCAGATCCTTGGGCTTCTTGCTAAGTATTCTGGTGACGAGTTTGAAACACAAATAGATCCAGAACCTTGGGCTTGTTGCTAAGTATTCTGATGACGAGTTTGAAACACAAATAGATCCAGATCTTTGGGCTTCTTGCTAAGTATTCTGATGACGAGTTTGAAACACAAATAGATCCAGAACCTTGGGCTTTTTGCTAAGTATTCTGGTGACGAGTTTGAAACACAAATAGATCCAGATCTTTGGGCTTCTTGCTAAGTATTCTGATGACGAGTTTGAAACACAAATAGGTCCAGAACCTTGGGCTTCTTGCTAAGTATTCTGATGACGAGTTTGAAACACAAATAGGTCCAGAACCTTGGGCTTCTTGCTAAGTATTCTGATGACGAGTTTGAAACACAAATAGGTCCAGAACCTTGGGCTTCTTGCTAAGTATTCTGGTGACGAGTTTGAAACACAAATAGATCCAGATCCTTGGGCTTCTTGCTAAGTATTCTGATGACGAGTTTGAAACACAAATAGATCCAGAACCTTGGGCTTCTTGCTAAGTATTCTGGTGACGAGTTTGAAACACAAATAGGTCCAGAACCTTGGGCTTCTTGCTAAGTATTCTGGTGACGAGTTTGAAACACAAATAGGTCCAGAACCTTGGGCTTCTTGCTAAGTATTCTGATGACGAGTTTGAAACACAAATAGATCCAGATCCTTGGGCTTCTTGCTAAGTATTCTGATGACGAGTTTGAAACACAAATAGATCCAGAACCTTGGGCTTCTTGCTAAGTATTCTGGTGACGAGTTTGAAACACAAATAGATCCAGATCCTTGGGCTTCTTGCTAAGTATTCTGGTGACGAATTTGAAACACAAATAGATCCAGAACCTTGGGCTTCTTGCTAAGTATTCTGATGACGAGTTTGAAACACAAATAGATCCAGAACCTTGGGCTTCTTGCTAAGTATTCTGATGACGAGTTTGAAACACAAATAGATCCAGAACCTTAGGCTTCTTGCTAAGTATTCTGGGGAATAATTTGAAACACAAATAGGTCGAGAACCATGGACTTCTTGCTAAGTATTCTGGGAAAGAATTTGAAACACGCATAGGTTCAACACCTTGAGATTTTTTATGAGTTTTCAGAAAATGAATTTGAAACAGAACCTTTGACAAAAGCCTCGAAACACAAACAACATCACCAATGCAAAGAGGATAGTTGCTCTTATGAAGCCGTATTGAAATAACTAACACAAAGACGAAATTAGCCTTGTTGTTTCTAATAAACAATCAGAGCCCATGCTTTACCGAATAATTTTTATCACACGAAAACAAAGCATCTAAGCCTTGTGCTACATCGAGACGAAGTGAAGCAAAGCGTTGCATTAAAGCCTTACCTGTAACAATAAGTTCGTAATTATTATTTTATTTACTTGGTTGATGTACAAGTGTTTCGGAACATTTATTGGTAATACTAAAATTAGAATTCGAAGTACAAGAAAGAAATTACAACTTAAACATATAATAAAGCTCTCCGTAACGAGGGGCTTAACCAAGCGGTTGAGACGGTTTCTTGTCAGTGAGCTACTCGGACAAGACGTGCTGTTTGAGTACATGAATATTCATGTCTTTCTGGAAGGATTTAAGTCAAATGAGAGGTAATTAATGATACATAGTATAAATGTGTGGAACTGTAACAAATCTCAGGGAATAGTAAGGAGTTATGTATTACAAGTAGCAAGATATTATCTTAGTAATTAGAACTGAACCCAGAATTAATCTTCCTTCTTTGGATTGAAGAAAACATATATACTGGAAATTATAAATGATTACTTGGACGCATCGTACTTTGTAGCAGAATCCAATTATTTCATAACTTATTTTGATATTTTTGGTAATTGAAATCTACTTTATATTGAACACAAAGATTGATCATAAGAGTACAATGTTGCTGTGAAACATAGCGACCAGTTCAAATAAATATCGTACCTTTTTTGAGTCAAACATGACGTCAAATGGAACATAAGTTTCTATAGGACTAAATGTCACATTTCTGCTGATTACAAAGTCTAGTTTTTATGGTAATTACGACTTAGTGTTACGCAAAATATAAAGATATATTATACAAAGAACTAGCTTGTTTTATTACAGCATAATCCGATTTTTGTAAAGTATGTTAGAACAAAACTAATTTAAAGAAATAACAAAACATCCTTGATAAGAACATCATCCCATATTACTTGAAATACGAATTATGTTATGGGTAAATTACTGTTTACCGATCCATAACGTTATATTTATGTGAATTATAAAGAGATAACTTTACTTGAAACGAGATCTGATATTTACAGTCTACGGAAAGTGAGTAATATGAAGAACAAACACCAAGGTTTTATTAAGAACAAGGCCTGCTGTTTATAGTATAAGAAACGTAGTTAACATGAAGTATAAAACACAATTTTATTAGGAACACTTCTTACTGTTCACAGTTTATAGTGCGTGGAACGTGGTTAATATGGACAATAAATGTTGGGTCATAGGAAGTACGAATCTAGTTTAAACAAAATATGTTGTATCTCGTGAAGGAATATGGTTTATACGGATAATAAAATATAGATTTTAAATAAAAGACTCGAGCCTTGAAATTTTACGCTTACGCACGTATCATTCATTAACTAATTTATTTAGTTAAATAAATTAATTTGAATAGCACAGAAATTCAAACACCAGTGGGCCCGGCATGACCAGGTGGGTAAGGCCTTCGATTTATAATCTGAGGGTCGCGGGTTCAAATTCTCGTCGCACCAAACATGCTTTCCCTTTCAGTCTTGGGGCGTTATAATGTGGTGGTCAATTCTACTATTCGTTGGTAAAAGAATTGACCAAGACTTGGCGGTGGGTGATGATGACTAGCTGCCTTCCCTCTAGTCTTACACTGCTAAATTAGGGACGAATAGGTAGGTAACCCTCGTGTAGCTGTGCGCGAAATTAAAAACAAACAAACAAACAATCCCTCAATGCTACTAAGACTTACAAACTGTGGATCTTTTTCCGAGCTTCTACGAACGTAATTGTTTGCTTTCCAATCTATAACTCATCATGGATGTACAGAAGAATAAACATCTAACTATTCATAACCTTCTCATAATAACTGTTCATCCTTCTTCATATTACATTAAACTCATATTCGGCTTGACTTGGGCAATAACGTATTACAAGTACGAATTATTATAGAAAATAAGTGAGTAATACGAAACATACAATATGTACGTGGTTTCCTTTATTCATGAACAAGTCTAGTCTTTGTGTTCAATGTTCAAGCCTAGTTTTTATGTTCAATGTGCAAGTCTAGTCTTTATGTTCAATGTCCAAGTCAGTTCTTTGTGTTCAATGTCCAAGTATAGTCTTTATGTTCAATGTGCAAGTCTAGTTTTTATGTTCAATGTGCAGGTCTAGTCTTTGTGTTCAATGTGCAAGTATAGTCTTTATGTTCAATGTGCAACTCAAATCTTTGTGTTCAATGTGCAAGTCTAGTCTTTGTGTTCAATGTGCAAGTCAAATATTTGTGTTCAATGTTCAAGTCTAGTCTTTATGTTCAATGTGCAAGTCTAGTCTTTTTGTTCAATGTGCAACTCAAATCTTTGTGTTCATTGTGCAAGTCTAGTCTTTATGTTCAATGTGCAACTCAAATCTTTGTGTTCAATGTGCAAGTCTAGTCTTTGTGTTCAATGTGCAAGTCAAATATTTGTGTTCAATGTGCAAGTCTAGTTTTTATGTTCAATGTGCAAGTCTAGTATTTGTGTTCAATGTTCAAGTCTAGTCTTTATGTTCAATGTGCAAGTCTAGTTTTTATGTTCAATGTGCAGGTCTAGTCTTTGTGTTCAATGTGCAAGTCTAGTCTTTGTGTTCAATGTGCAAGTCAAATATTTGTGTTCAATGTGCAAGTCTAGTTTTTATGTTTAATGTGCAAGTCTAGTTTTTATGTTCAATGTGCAAGTCTAGTATTTGTGTTCAATGTTCAAGTCTAGTCTTTATGTTCAATGTGCAAGTCTAGTTTTTATGTTCAATGTGCAAGTCTAGTCTTTATGTTCAATGTGCAACTCAAATCTTTGTGTTCATTGTGCAAGTCTAGTCTTTATGTTCAATGTGCAAGTCTAGTTTTTATGTTCAATGTGCAAGTCTAGTCTTTATGTTCAATGTTCAAGTCTAGTCTTTGTGTTCAATACCCGATCTAGCCTAAAACATTTCAGTGTTCTATCGTGGTCAGTTTTATATTATAAAAAGATGGCTCGAATCACGTGTCACGCAATGAAAAATTTGAATTAAGTATTTATAGTTTAACATTTGAAATAAGTGAAAGGACAAAAATATTCTTATGATTTAAAAACCACAATCACGATATTACATGAAGCTGTCAGATGAAACGTTATATATATGTTCTGTTAGCGTTACTTTTATACAATTGACGTGAAAGACGGCTGTTTCATCGTAGCATTTTCCTTATTCACGTTTCATATCATTAGCTATATTTATCAGTGACAAAATATTTAAAACGATTACACTAATGAATCAAATATTCTTAGATATTACATGTTATCATTAGAACGTATTCTTTTAACGTTTCGTTATGTTATCTCAGAAATGACCAACCCTAACATGTTGAAGACAGAGTGAAAGTAACAAGTCACTTTTGGCGGTTTTCGTGACTTCTTTACAAAAAAAAAAAAGTCCCCTTCTCGGTAACTCAGCGGCAAGTTATGAATATTTATAACACTAAAAATCAGGTTTAAATACTCGTGGTGGGCACATCATAGGTAGCCCATTGTATATCTTCGCGCTTCACAACGATTAAAAAGTAGAATACTTTGTCAATAAAAGTAGTTGCTTGGTAACCAGTAACAGATATTTTGTTATTAATAACCAAGAAAAACATCAAGTTAATCTGGATAAAGAAACAGAGTAATCGCTATGTATAAAATTAATTTTAGTCTTAAGGAAAGGACAAACACTGGATCTGAAGCCATAGAGTCTTGAAATGTGTTTCCTATTTACACTGAAAAAGTGTCTTTATAGGTACTATTAATATTATCTTCTTTCGCTTCTGAATTACAGAAAAAGTAATGGTTGAATAGCATCTTGGTGGAAAAAAAGGCTTAGAAACTGTCTGTGTGTAAAATAAATTACAAGTTTGTTTGTTTGTTTTTTAATTTTGCGCCAAGTTACTCGAGGGCTATCTGCGGTAGCCGTCTTTAATATAGCAGTGTAAAACTAGAGGAAAGACAGCTAGTCATCACCACCAACCGTCAATTCTTGGGCTACTCTTTGACCAAAGAAAAGTGGGATTAATCGTAACTTTATAACTCCCTCACGGCTGAAAGGGCGAGCATGTTTGATGTGTCGGGGATTCGAACCCGTGACCTTCAGATTATGAGTCGAACACCCTATTACTCTAGATATTATATATAATGCTCGTAAATGAATATTGAACAATGACATAGAATAAAAGTGATTATTGAAGAAAATAAATATAACACATACTTACCAGGATAATATGTTACGCTTTTATGTCTCCGATAACCAGCACCAGGGAAAAGAATAACACATTCATATAATGTAGCGCCGTCTGGTGGCAGATCAGTGTCTCTTACCTTATGAGTAACTACTGCCCGATAAGTGTCACCTTTATCTGAAATTTTGGTTACGGTGTCAGTTATGATTGTAGGCTTGCTATCACCGGGACTCGTACGATACAAGGTTATTTCAGGTACTGGAAAGATTTGTCCCACTTCACAACTTAACGTAGTTAGATCAATGGCCGATTTGGTATAATTAAATCGAAGGCATTTGGCTGGTGCTAGAGAATATAGAACAAAATACCAGTGAACTGGAAAAAGATCAAATTATAACAATTGTGAAAAGCAAATATTAATATAATGAACATGTGTTTGAGGAAAGACAATTTTACTTCAGTGTATTTAATTATATGAAAACAAAACACTACTAGACTACAAACTAGAATAAATATCATTACTATAAAGTATAATAAAACTGAATTTTAGACTCAAAGACAGAATAAAAATCACCATTCCTAACAACAAACCAAAGTAAAGATCACCATTCCTAACTACAAACCAAAGTAAAGATCACTATTCCTAACTACAAACCAAAGTAAAGATCACCATTCCTAACTACAAACCAAAGTAAAGATCACCATTCCTAACTACAAACCAAAGTAAAGATCACTATTCCTAACTACAAACCAAAGTAAAGATCACCATTCCTAACTACAAACCAAAGTAAAGATCACCATTCCTAACTACAAACCAAAGTAAAGATCACTATTCCTAACTACAAACCAAAGTAAAGATCACCATCCCTAACTACAAACCAAAGTAAAGATCACCATCCCTAACTACAAACCAAAGTAAAGATCACCATTCCTAACTACAAACCAAAGTAAAGATCACCATTCCTAACTACAAACCAAAGTAAAGATCACCATCCCTAACTACAAACCAAAGTAAAGATCACCATTCCTAACTACAAACCAAATAAAGATCACCATTCCTAACTACAAACCAAAGTAAAGATCACCATTCCTAACTACAAACCAAAGTAAAGATCACCATTCCTAACTACAAACCAAAGTAAAGATCATCATCCCTAACTACAAACCAAAGTAAAGATCACTATTCCTAACTACAAACCAAAGTAAAGATCACCATTCCTAACTACACCAAAGTAAAGATCACCATCCTAACTACAAACCAAAGTAAAGATCACCATTCCTAACTACAAACCAAAGTAAAGATCACTATTCCTAACTACAAACCAAAGTAAAGATCACTATTCCTAACTACAAACCAAAGTAAAGATCACCATTCCTAACTACAAACCAAAGTAAAGATCACCATCCCTAACTACAAACCAAAGTAAAGATCACTATTCCTAACTACAAACCAAAGTAAAGATCACCATTCCTAAATACAAACCAAAGTAAAGATCACCATCCCTAACTACAAACCAAAGTAAAGATCACCATTCCTAACTACAAACCAAAGTAAAGATCACTATTCCTAACTACAAACCAAAGTAAAGATCACTATTCCTAACTACAAACCAAAGTAAAGATCACTATTCCTAACTACAAACCAAAGTAAAGATCACTACTCTAAACTACAAACCAAACCAAAGTTCAACGCACTAAACTACAAATAAAGTTTCTAAGTGATTACATTTATAGTTTGTGGATGCAAATTGAGGAAGATTATTGAAAATAGCAATCAAATCAGTGTTTGTGCTTTCAAAATGGTTTTCTCTGATACCAGTAAAACAGGCTAAAGAAATAATCTCATGACTAACAGAAACTAGAACCTTCTTTACATCAAAGAAGCTTGAACAGTTGCACGTGTACAAAAAGAACAGTTTGAGTTAAAATTTATTGTTTAAAGTTTATTCTAGTTTTATACACTTTTTCAACTAATAGAAACTTCCTCATGTAGTTGAACGTCGGAAACTAGCCAACATTAGAAACTAACAGGTCTGATATTTTGTATAACGAATATGAAACCTACTTTAGTGGCATTCATATTGTTAAAAGTCACGATTACTTGAATCACAGCTCTTTAGCTGAGTGTTATCGACCTTTAACGACGTTCTTACTTCACATGACATATGATTTATTCATATTTTCATGTGATACAGTTGAATGTTTTCAATATATAAACATCACATGTAAAAATAATGTATATAGTATGTATCTATTTTCACGACTCTAACAAGTTACGACTTTGAGTAGAGTTCCTTATCCAATTAGGTAGTATGTTAATTACCATATTTCTCTAATTAATTATTTCGTTACAACATTAGTTAGTGAAACATTTATTGAATGTACATTTTAATTAAAATCTATGCAGAAATGAAATTATATGCAAAGATATTTAAAATTATATTTTCTTTTCGAATTATTTGCACATGTGCAATTTGATAATTAATCAACTTTCTTTTTAAGAAGTTTTATATTGTATATTTATTTATTTTTACCATAAACTATCATTTCCTTTTCCGCTGTGTCAAGTCCGTTAAAGGAAGCCACATGACAAGCGTATTTTCCACTTAGATGAGTTGTTGGATTCAGGATTCGAAGGCTTCTGTACTCTGTAAATTTATTGAACGGTGTGACAGAGAAGTTCATGTCGATACGTCCCTGGAGTTTTTCCGAAACTAGCCGAGATCCGAGCTCGGGAATCCACTGGTAGATGGGTTTGGGATCATTGTTAAGAAACCATTTCACAACAAGCCGGTTGTCTTTATCCGTCAGAGTGTACACACAGTCCAATGTGACAGATTCTTGGGTCCCGTTTTCTACCCAGCGGGGAATCGACAGCTCAGAAATGTGCAAAGCATTGTGCTCTATTAAATCAAACAAGTAGATACGTAAGAGATAGTGACCTATGGTAACCTCAAGAAAGACTAAATTATACAAACATTGGACCCATGGTAACCTCATGAAAGACAAAATTATACAAACATTCAATTACACCTAAGTAATCTTTTGTCTTTTTCTGAAAATTACTATTTTTTTTGTTGCAAATACTGCAGTTTAAATTGTTTATAAATAAGTACAAATGAACTTTATAATCGAGGATTTACTTTTGGACCTCTCTAGATATCACTGGAATTATTTCACAGTTTTCTGTCCTCGATTGGAAGAAATTTAAAACGCTAAAATCAGGGGTTCGATTCCCCTCTGTGGACACAGCAAATAGCCTGATGTGGCTTTGCTATAAGAAACACACATACAGTTTTCTCATCGAAGTTCCACGTGAGAGCTGTTTCTACTTGTGTTATTAAAAATACCTAACGTTGGTTCAGCGGTTTGCTTGAGCAGTTTTAAACACCAAATTTAAGGTTCGATCCTTTCAGTGGTCACATTTTCGGTTCACCATTGAATGCAAAAACAAAGATGTTAAGTACACAATTATTTTGTTGATAAGTGTATTAAAAATGAAATCAATATTATTGTTTAGTAATTACAGCACGTGCTAAGCGTTCTTAGCAACGAATGTAGAAAACCTAGGAGTGTTATAAATTATGTTACAAATGGTTAAAGCAGGAAATATCATTTCGTTATTAGAAATAAATCTGGAAATCTAGTGGTATTAAAATAGTTTCCAGCTAGAAATATCGTAAACTCAGAAAAGGTTACATCTGAAGCCCTTGTAATGTTAAAAGAAGTTAAAACTGAAATTTTGGTCATATTACAAGAAGGTTATACTTGGCATACCTTAATGTTAGAAGAGATAAAAACTCTTAATGTACAAGAGGTCAAGTTGCACGTCTTGTGATGTTACATTGTATTAAAACTGCAAATCTCGTGGGGTTACACCATATTATGTTCGTAAATCTCGCAATTTTTCAAGAAAGTAAAACTGGTGTTAATAAATAGATTTATTACTTCCACTTCCGTACAGTGTGTATTAAGCATCTCAGTTATATAGTTATAAAACATTTCAAGGTGCCGATACACAATCAGTAATTTTTAAAACAACAAAAATTAAGCACTGGACAAATAAATAGCTAAATCATAGAGGCCATACATTTCTACATCTGCTAATATCTTGTCTTCCTAGTTTTAACACTGTAAGTTCATAATATGAAAGTAATAAAGAAATGAAAAAATTAAGTTTGTATTCATGGATCATTGTAACTACCTTATTGTCATGTACATTTGGCTCAGTTTATTACATTAATTAATCATTTAAGTTGTATGTGAGAACTTAAAACGTTCTAATTACAGATAAACAAGTCCGGCCAACTTTCTAATGAACTGTCTAATGAACTGTCATAATGTGAACGTCAAGCTGGCGAAACATTGCTATGTTTAATTATACTTTTCATAAGACATTAGGATTGAGAACAGAATACAGTGAACCGAATGTTTTCCGAAGAACTATAAGCTAGTGTCCGTTAGTTCCTATTATTATTGTTTATAAACCTTACACTTTCAATCCAGAAAAAGTCTTAGCTTGGATATCTGCTCCTCATATTACAGAATCTTTTCGTTTTATAAAATGAATTGTAAAGCTTTCGTCAAAAAAACTAAAGAATTTTGTTTATTGTGTATAAAAACAAAAACACAACAAAAAGTAACCATAAAAAACACAACAAAAAGTAACCATAAAAAACACAACAAAAAGTAACCATAAAAAACACAACAAAAAGTAACCATAAAAGGTTATGTTTGATACAAAATAAGAAAACTTTTCACAGATTTACCGCTTAAAAAAAGCGGCTCACAGGATTGTTATGCTTTGATCTTTTTAGCAATTTAAATAAACTTTCACTTTCAATGTATTAATTATGACGAAATCGAAGTGTGGGAATTCCTCTTTGCCTATTTTAGCCATGATATTAATGACTCAGATAGAATAAGGTGCTATATCCATTTCTTCATATTCATCACGTTTCTAGTGTAAGACTAGAGTGAAGGCAGCTAGTCATCACCACCCTCCGCCAACTCTTAGGCTCCTCTTTTACCAACGAACAGTGGAATTGACTGTCACATTATAACGACCCCACAGGGATTCGAACCCTCAAGCGTCTTAACCACCTGGCCACTCTGTGAATGGCATTTCTGAGATTTTGAAATCATGAAATTATATAAACTTTGTTTCAAATTTGCTTCATAGCGAATTTCTATACTACAGATAAAAATAAAGTTGGTCGTATGCTTTAGTTTTAATTTGTTTTTAATTGAAAATTAACGAGACAAAGAATTTCACTTTTCTGCTTTTTTGTTGTGATACATACTGGAGAGTTTACATTTGTTGCGACTCCTTCTATGATTTCAAACAACACATAAGTATTATAAAAAGAACATTTTGTAAACAACTCAAACCATTTGTTCAGCAGACTTTTCTTAATGCGAAAACTCGTTGAAATCTCGACTTGTATCACAAAACGAGCGTCCATTCAAAATGGCATATACAATTTTATTGTTCCAAGAAACGGAATTACTGATTCACTTCGAGAGACGAGCATTTAGAATTCAGAAAACAAGCCCCTTTATTACGTATTGCTATACATCGCTAAACATGTGTGAAAAAAACAACAACAAACAAAGTGTTAAGGATTGAGACATGATTTTATTGTAAAAATTCCTTATTTATCAATGTAATATTAGGTCATCTTCTGCTGATAAAATTAGCTGGTATTGATGTATCAGAATGTGTATCGAATTGAATGTAAGGACCGATATGGTTTTTATATCTGGAAAACTAATCGAACAGCTTTCAATATAACTGAAAAAACGTTCAAAAGCTCTCTCTTGTGTACTTAAACATAATATCTGATTTGTTCTTTAAGATGTTAAAATGATCGTCCAAGAAAATAGTGTAAATCGTAAAAATACTAAGCGAAGACTTGATAAAACAAACAAAACTAGTATTAATACGTGTACAGTTATATTTATTTTAATATTAAGTATTGCCGGTTTCTATTAAACTAATACAATAGCAAAAGTAATGAACTTTTTAAATCAGTTATTTGTTATTGTGAAAAACAACAACAATGCAACATACGTAATTGGGCTTTCATCAGGCAAACCAAAAATAGATGAAACAATATATACTACACGGAAATCTCATTTACATAAAACGTATAGTGCGTACCGTTTTTAAATTAATATTCTATTCAGTTAAGAACAATATGAATAAGTACAGGTGAACATTATGAAGATAAAATATTCAAGATACTTAGGAAAGTTCTTGTAAATATATATACATTGTTATGAACATATATAAATATATATGCATTGTTATGAACATATATAAATATATATCATTGTTATGAACACATATAAATATATATGCATTGTTATGAACATATATAAATATATATCATTGTTATGAACACATATAAATATATATACATTGTCATGAACATATATAAATATATATACAGGTTAATCCAAACACAACTGATGGAAAATTCCAAAATCTTCTGCATCAGTTAAAAAAAAAAACACCTCGTTTTAATTATTTCCAGTGATTCTGCTACATTCATTCAGTTGAGTGTAATCCATCAGAGAACATTACATTCATTCAGTTGAGTGTAATCCATCAGAGAACATTACATTCATTCAGTTGAGTGTAATCCCTCAGAGAACAAATTAATTAGGTTTCTTTCCTTAGGATACGGCGATTATAGTTAAGTTTGTTTTTGTTTTGAATTTCGCGCAAAGTTACTCGAGGGCTATCTGCGCTAGCCGTCCCTAATTTAGTAGTGTAAGACTAGCGGGAAGACAGCTCATCATCACCACCCACCGCCAACTCTTGGGCTATTCTTTTATCAACGAATAGTGGGGATTGACCGTAACATTATAATGCCCCCATGGCCGAAAAGGTGGTTATGGTTAAGATAAATTTTGGAAAGCAGTTTCGTTTTTATTCAAAAGATATTTTAACTTTTGAATGATCTGACCGGCGTAAACTGTTTTTGTATTCATACTTTAATTTATAAATTTCGTTTTTGTTTAAAGTTGTTAAGCTACCTTTAATGAAAAAAAAAAAAAAGGATTTCAAATTTTAAGAAGTTTGTTTGTTGTTAGGCACAAGGATGCATAACGGACTCTTTATGAAGTACATATCATTGGTATTGAAACCAGAAGTCCAGTGACTTACGTTAAAACGCTAACTTAGAGTTAAGGAGAGTTAAGTAATTTAGGAGTCTGTATATCTACGAAACGTTTTCTATGAAGTTTGAGACTTTAGAGAAATAAGGTACACAACTAAGTTTATCTTTCTATCGTATGAACAGTTGAAATAGTCTTGAAATGAGACAAATCTGGTGCAGTTTAATTTAAAAAGGGTTTGTAAACTGAACTTGTCACTTGAATGAAAACAAACTTTCAGTATGAAGACTCATAAAAACTGCGTTTTATCATATGTAGCAGAGCATTTTGTAACTATTTTATCCTACGAGATGAGATCAAATTAATTTATTTTCTCTCTAAATACACTGAATTGAATGCAAGAGAAACACTGAAAACAAAACCAATCTTTCTTTAAATAAACGAAGACCCTGAAATTTCCGGTATTTCATTTGTATTTGGATTCAAACTTGCATATTAATTAACAATATATTTTGTATGTTATTTAATAGTTATGTTGATTATTTTACTGTATGTATAGCGTACATCTGTGTTTGTTAGTGTTGTTTACATTTAAATAATGTTAACTTAAAGTTCACGTGCAACACGTGCCATTTTTTCTCCACAGTATAGTATATTGTAATTAAAAATAGCACGAACAAATGCGGCCAAAACACAGAAGAAGTTATCTTTGCTATTGCAACTGCAAATGACAGTGGTTTAAATGATGTATTGCTTATACTAATTAAATATCACAAGAGGTATGATGCCAGATGTGAGAAACATCAACAGAAAGGTAAGAAAGTGGCTGAATGTTGGTCAGTTTCTAAGAGTTAAGGAATTAGAACACTCTGAGTCATTAGGAAATCGCTGGGTTGGTTTGTTTTTGGAATTTTGCGCAAAGCTACTCAAGGGTTATCTGCGCTAGCCGTCCCTAATTTTGCAGTGTAAGACTAGAGGGAAGATAGCTAGTCACCACCACCCATTGCCAAATCTTGGGCTACTCTTTTACCAACGAATAGTGGGATTGATCGTGACGTTATAACGCCCCAACGGCTGAAAGGGTAAGCATGTTTGGTGTGATGAAGATTCGAACCCGCGACCCTCGGATTACTAGTCGAGTGCCTTAATCACCTGGCTATGGAAAAGTATTATATTTCGTTGACTTTCCAAATGTAAAACGTATACCACTAAGTTGAGCCTTCTTAGAGTTATAAGTTTATAAGTTACGTATTAAATAAATAGAAAAATCTTCTTATCGTATGGATTTGCCTGAGAAAGAAAATCTGGGCTTTTAATGAAAATAATGTCCTTGAAGTAAAAGAAAACTCCGGAAGAAACGCGATATACTTTCTATTTCAAATACTGCTTTGGAAACTACAATCACTAATAAAGAAAATAACCACGAAGTCTTACAAAGTTAACAACTAATTGAAGATTAGTTTAAGTTATTAAGCAAAGGATTATTTTTTTCTACAAATAATCTTGTTTCTAACGTTGCGGTTTGTTTAATTCGGGTTATCTGATATCAGATTAGCCTTTCATTTCATTTAAGATTAAAAATAAAGTTTGGTTGGGTTTCAATCTTTTTGTCAACAACTGCACCAATCATAATGCTTGTCCTCTCGTCCTCACAACATTAACACTGAAGTAAAGATTGAACACACACAGAAACCTGTTTTTAAATCTATCCAATAATGATATTATAGGAGTTTTAGATGTTGAAGTATATACAGTTGTAAATGAAGCAGTCAACTATATTAAATACTAGTTAATTCAAAATCACATTCTACCACTTGATATTAACGTTATCATAAACTTGATAAATGTCTGTATCCCTTTCTTCCAAATAAACAACAAACTTTATTTTCAAGTTCAAGGATTATCTATAGGATTTTCCATCTTTCCACTACTTTGCAACATCTCGATGGTCTGCTTTGAAATCACCACTATTTCCCAGTTGCCACTTAAACTAAAAATTTTGTTGAGATATGTAAAGTCATGGTTATGTTAATAGCATTTTTACGCCAGTTTATCATTTCATACAGTAACGTTAAATTTACAAGCGAATATGAACAAATAACCAGTAGGTATTTTTAGATATTTCATGAACTAGAAACACTAGTTTTTATTTAAAAACATCAGGTTTTTTTCGGCAGTTTATCAGTCATATTACCACAACACATAGATTCACCTTTCTTCTCAGACGCTCGTGTATTCCGTACTTTAAACCTACAGAGCATTTCGTATTTCGTCCAGATGTTAACCTTTTCATTAGAGGTATCCATGTTAAACGTGTAGCCAAAGATAGAGGATATGACCCGATAACTCGTGAAATAAAGTTGTCTAATCTCACGAAACTTCCACCAGTTTATACAAAAAAAAAAAAGAAAAGGAGAGATCGAGTTATATAATCGGAAAATCCTGAAATCAATACCTGTTATAAAAAGAACGGAAATATAAAATGTTACTACAGAAAAAAAGGAAAATGAGAAATCCTTTATAATATCGTCTTTCACAGAATATTGGCAATAAGAATCCTGGTGGTAGAAAGTTGTTTAACACTCCTACGAAAAGTGGGGCCTAATAGGCCCCAAAGCAACTTGAAAGGTTATTAATATTAGGCTAATAATTTTGTATTTAAATGAAATTGCCATTTAAATCCATTAATGAATGGATTAACGAGATTCCCACTGTCCCTATCTACTATCTAGCGAAACCACAGCCAGGGGAACGGGCTTGGAGAAATCAGGACTAGAAACGTCTTTTCGTAGGAGTGTTAAAGAGTTGAACAAGCTGATGTATTTTGTAATATAATATCTTGCATAATATGTATATTGAGATATTTTATATTATGTTTCGAATCGTATATGTTGCGACATATTTAAATAAAGAATATAAAAGAAGTCACATCTGATGTATTTGTACCGTTAATAATACAAAAACAATGTACTCCATTATTTAAGTTTAAATATTCTATTAGAACTGTTTAGAGCGATGGAACCAAAAGTACTTTCAGGGTGAAATTATTGGCCATACCTGCGATAACAATCCCCAATTAATTTTACTGCGATAACAATCCCCAATTAATTTTAAAGTAGTATCATAGAAAGGAACAAATTCTTGAAATTCGTAACTCAAGAAGCTATAACAACTCCTTTGTCATTGGTACAATAAGCAACTACTGATTGGCTTACAACTTCATTTCCGGTAAGAGTTGTTTGTCTGAAGATAACAGGATGTTAGACTTTGATAACAGTATTATAATAATGTTATTATTTTTATATATAGACTTGGGTAAAATGTGTGTCCATTCTACCAACTTTCTCAATTTAGCTATAAAATATTTTTATTTTGTCTAAGTTTGAGGAGAACAACACTGTTCATTTTCTCAATGTAAACCGTGTCCTAGTTGTTTACTTTAAGGAGTTTACACATAGTATTGAACAGTCGAGTCCATTTGATTTTTCAAACTATTGATACTAGTTGAGAACTTGTTAATAAGTGTTATACAGACTGAGGCAGTTGTTCATACTTAGTTCATTATGTGTTATACTGATTAAAACAGCACTGAATTATTACTTTAATACATATTGTACCACCTGAAACAGTTATTAATTATTCGTCTAATATTTACTATTCCGCTAGAGATAAGAACTAATAATAAGTTTAATATATATCACGTTGATCGAAACAGAAGTTCGTTATTAATCCAGTAAGAATTATACTGAACGATACTTTGGTCATTATTCATCCAAAGTGTTTAATATTGAAGGAGGCAATGCTTAGTTATTGGTCCAGTAAAGTTGCACTGAAAACACAAAGGTTAATTCAGTTCGTTATACTGACTCCTTTCGTAACACGTTAAATGAATACTGTAGGTCTTTTTGTGTTGTTTAAAAGGAATTACTTGTATATTGATACCACAGTTTACCACAAGGAAAGACTTTGGACAATTTTTAATTATTCAGTGTTCTAGTGGTGTACTTGTGAACATCTCATTCACCAAAATTCACTAAAATATATTAAAGTAAATTGATTTCCCACACATTAACAATCACATGGATGCACTTAAGAACTACATGAACCAATACATATATTTAAAGCCATAAAGTTTCATGTAGAGAACATAGAGCACTGGCCATCTTCGAAGAGTGTTTACATTTCATGTATAATTCTATATAATTTGAGATATTTGAGAAAAACACATGCTTTCTAGTTTCGAAGACATCTTTTCTCATGAGTCATATGTTTATTACATTAGAAAACAACATATCTTGTCTAGCTATGTCAACTCTCACTTCCCATGAGCCAAATGTTCATTATACTGTTAAACAACACATCTTGTCTAGCTATGTAAACTCTGACTTCTCATGAGCCACATGTTCATTATACTGTTAAACAACACATCTTGTCTAGCTATGTAAACTCTGACTTCTCTTGAGCCACATGTTCATTATACTGTTAAACAACACATCTTGTCTAGCTATGTAAACTCTCACTTCCCTTGAGCCACATGTTCATTATACTGTTAAACAACACATCTTGTCTAGCTATGTAAACTCTCACTTCTCATGAGTCACATGTTCATTATACTGTTAAAAAACACATCTTGTCTAGCTATGTAAACTCTCACTTCTCATCAGCCAAATGTTCATTATACTGTTAAACAACACATCTTGTCTAGCTATGTAAACTCTCACTACTCATGAGCCACATGTTCATTATACTGTTAAACAACACATCTTGTCTAGCTATGAAAACTCTCACTTCTCGTGAGCCACATGTTCATTATACTGTTAAACAACACATCTTGTCTAGCTATGTAAACTCTCACTTCTCATCAGCCAAATGTTCATTATACTGTTAAACAACACATCTTGTCTAGCTATGTAAACTCTCACTTCTCATCAGCCAAATGTTCATTATACTGTTAAACAACACATCTTGTCTAGCTATGTAAACTCTCACTACTCATGAGCCACATGTTCATTATACTGTTAAACAACACATCTTGTCTAGCTATGAAAACTCTCACTTCTCGTGAGCCACATGTTCATTATACTGTTAAACAACACATCTTGTCTAGCTATTAAACTCTCACTTCTCATCAGCCAAATGTTCATTATACATTTAAACAACACATCTTGTCTAGCTTTGTAAACTCTCACTTCTCATGAGCCACATGTTGATTATACTGTTAAACAACACATCTTGTCTAGCTATGTAAACTCTCACTTCTCATCAGCCAAATGTTCATTATACTGTTAAACAACACATCTTGTCTAGCTATGTAAACTCTCATTTCTCATCAGCCAAATGTTCATTATACTGTTAAACAACACATCTTGTCTAGCTATGTAAACTCTCACTACTCATGAGCCACATGTTGATTATACTGTTAAACAACACATCTTGTCTAGCTATGTAAACTCTCACTTCTCATCAGCCAAATGTTCATTATACTGTTAAACAACACATCTTGTCTAGCTATGTAAACTCTCACTTCTCATCAGCCAAATGTTCATTATACTGTTAAACAACACATCTTGTCTAGCTATGTAAACTCTCACTTCTCATCAGCCAAATGTTCATTATACTGTTAAACAACACATCTTGTCTAGCTATGTAAACTCTCATTTTTCATCAGTTCAACTACCATAAATCATTTAAATTAGAATATTAAATATTAAATAGCATTAGGGGTAAAACAAAACTCTAGAAAAAAGTGTTCTTACAATTTTGTTTAAAAATTAAATATGCATATATATATTATTATTTTGAAATGAAGGGAATTCACATGGGACGAAGTTCAGAATGTTGAGTCACACATTAGCAACACTACCTTCAGCAGCGGAAACCCAGTTTCACGTGACATTAAAAATGTACAAGGCATTATCTTAAAGTGTCTTTCTTGACAACATGAATATATTGGATATATATCTTACAATTTGGGTGATTACTAATTTCATAACTAACACACATATCTTGTAATATCTTATGGAAACAAGACTCTCAAATATAACAATGGGACTGGAAAGTTTTCTGTTTTCTTTAGAGCTAGAGTCGAAAGCTTAAAACAAACGTTTAAATATGTTAGGAATTATTTCAACAAAATTATTTATTAATATGAAAATAGATTTTTAAATATAGAGACTACGTAATGTTAGTTTTATATCGGTAAAAACATAACATTGTTGAGACTATGATCTGCTAGGTTTATATGTAAGAACATAACACTGTTCATACTACGACCTGCTAGGTTTATATAGGTAAGAACATAACATTGTTGATACTACGACCTGCTAGGTTTATATAGGTAAGAAAAAAACATTGTTGAGATACGAAATTCTAAGTCTGTATGTCAACACACTTACACAGAAAGGTAGAGAGAACAGTGTGAAAACTGCCAATATATAATGGAAAACTGGAATATTCTGTATCAAAAGGTAAGTTGTGTGGAAACTTTCAACGAAATGTAAACAGCTGAACTGTGTCAATAGAGAGAGAGAGGTGAAAACCGTCCCACGAACTACGAACAGCTGGAATATTTTATACTGTCTCAAATGAAGTGTAATATCTTCCAAGAAATGGAGAACACTTGGGTGATTTTACTATTTAAACACAGAGAAGTGTTGCAGATACTTCCAACAAACAATGAAAATCTCAAAAATTCTATCATTTCAACAAATTCTAAAAGGTTGGACGATTCCACTGGATCAACAAAGAGAGGGCGGGAAATAATACAAATGTTACCAAAAACTAAGAATCAGCTGAAAGATTATATGAAGATAAAGAAAACACTGGTCTAAAAGCTCTTATTAACAAACTGAGAAGAGCAGAAGAATGTGGACTGCTCTACATAGCTCCGTTCTCCAGAAAGCATGTGCCAAAAACAACTAAAGGCAGCAAACATTCATTTAAACAGCTTCCATTGGATGAAATCTGTTAATGTTTACCTGTGAAAGCTTCGGAAAAGTTTCTAACAAAATAGATATTTTACAAATACAGTGAAGTACTATATCAATCAGCTGGATATAAAATGACCCAGCATACGTTGCAGTGATAAGGACGGACTACAGAGACATAATACAGGTTGCAGGGACAAGGATGGACTTATAAGGACACAGTACATATTGAGGGGACAAGGATGAACTCATAGGGATATAGTACACGTTGCGGTGCCAGGAATGGACTAATATGGACGTAGTACAGATTGCGGAGATAAGGATGAAAATAGAGGGACAGAGTACACGTTGCAGCGACAAGGATGGACCAACAGGGACACATTATACCTAGCGTTGACAAGGGTGGACATAGAGGGACAGAGTACACGTTGCAACGACAAGGATGGACCAACAGGGACACATTATACCCAGCGTTGACAAGGATGGACTTATAAGAACACAGTACACGTTGCGGTATCAGGACTATATGAAGATGAACACATTGCATCATGAGAGACCAAGAGGGACAAGGTACACGTTGCGGTGACCTCATGTGTTTCTGATTGTAACAGAAGGACAAGTTAGTTATATCTTTACTCGAATACTGGATGACCTCAGGTATTTTTTTCAGAAATATACGACAAGAAGTAGAAAAAAAAATTGTGCTAAAGAAGAGGAAAATATTAAAATTAAATATCCCTGATTTTAGATTTCGTATTTCACATAAACCTTAATAATAAACAGGGTGTACTTCCAGATACTGTGAAAATTACGTTAGCACAGAAGAAAAACTTGGAATATCTTTCAATTTCAGATTTATAGCAGCAGCTACGTTTAATTTGCGAGAAAACGCGAAAAAAAGTGCAGAACGCTTTTTACAACAATGAAAATAAAACTATGATTATTGTTTTGTTCTTGTCTTCCTTTTAGTTGTTTCTAATCTTATACCCTTCTGTGTTTCTGCAGCGTGTTTTAGTGACTGAATAGAACATTGTGTTAATTTTATAGCTAACAGGTTGTTCCATATCTACTGTTTGTCAGCGATAAGCCTGAAGTAATAAACCGTTATGTCTTTCTCGAGTTTCAAAAGTCTGTTTGTGTTTTTATCTGACAATACAACTGACTTTCTTGGCGTATATTACAATGAACTGCGCAATGAACTGTGTTAACAGGAGCAAAATACTGGATACTTTGTTTAAAGGCAGACAAATATAGCATGAATATATATTAAAATAAAATAACTCAAGCAATAATTAACTTAAAGTGAAGAGAATGGCGTATACAGCTGTACAGATAGTATATAGCTAACCAACTAGTAGTTCATTTTATACTATGTAACAGTTTACTTGATGTCTGCTAAAGATTATTTTAATATATACTAACAATTTACTTAGTAAATAAAAAACATGTACACGTGACGACACTTTGCTACTGTTAGCTGTACACTTATTTCTTAAGTTTGCTTGCTTGTGTTTAGAGGAAAATAACATTGGGTTATTTGTTGTGTCTACAGAGAGGAATCGAAAGCTGGATTTTAGCGTTGTAAGTCCGTAAATATACCGTTGTCCTCGCAGAGTTCATGGGACACTGTCAGGATTTTAAATATTAAAATACTTTAGTCAGTGTTAAATAACGTTTACCTGTTGTTAACCTAAAACTAATCTAGTTCTAGTATGAGCTAATAATTTGTGTAGTATCAATTTATAAATAATTTAATATCTAATCATTTGTGTGACATAACTCAGTAATTATTTATTATATATTAACGTATGTGGTACTAACCAATAGTTAATGTGATGTAAACATAGCTCTGTGATGGTTTTATTGTTCTGGAAATGTTCACATGTTCTACAGTAATTCCTGTACCCCAAAATGATAACCATAGTTCTCCATCACGTACAAATTTTTCACAGGACTTTATACGCAGTTTTACATGACTGAATGATTTTAATGAAATCGGTTTCATTTCGTTATGTTTCAGATATTGACAACCATTAATTATAGACTTCTTTAGGCCAATCGAGACGTGAGAGTTTTATCGATCTTTATAGAACCCAAGAGAAACATACCGCCAGTGTATAAATGGCTAACAGGACGCATGAAGTATTATTTCTAGATGTGTTGAGAGATTTTGGCCTTCTAAACAATTCTTCAGGAGTTTTCTAGTCCAGATTTTAGGCTAACAACTTACGTTTTCCAGGAACATCATTTTACAGGTACAAAAATCGTGAGAACTAGTTGATAAGTTGATAAGATACTTTTCGTAAGAAGGTTCACTAGTTTATTGTACAAATATAGGTGATTTAAAACCAATGCTAGGAACTCTACTGTATGAACCAAATAAAAAACGATTGTCCATTGACGTTTCCAAAAGAAGGCTAAAAGATGTTATCTTTCACAATGGTTACATATTTGCATCTGTTCTTATTGCTTATTTGATTCACTTGAAGAAAACGTACGAAAATGTAGAACTTTTCAATAACGACAAATACAAAAAAACATGGTTGGCTACTTTGTGGAGACTTAAAAGGCCTTTGTATATTGTTTGGTTAACAATTATTTTATTCAAAGTATTTGTGTTTTTTGTGTGAATAGACAGCAGAGCATAAAATCAGCTCTGGATAAAGAAACTTTGGTCACGCAAAGTCAGCCTGACACCAGGATAAAAAAAAAACACATTAAACATGAAAGTTTGGTTGACACGAAGTAAGTTATATTAGTTCCACTTCATATAAAACTAGGCTTGGTGAAGCAGTTTGTAAAGGCCTTAGAAAAAAAGACGATGACTGTTTTAAGCACCTGTGTGGGTAATTAACAATTCCTCCAGAAGCAAAACTTAAAGAAGAGCTTTTTGTTGGATTTTATATTTATAAAGCATTGATTGCCTTTAAAGATGTTACTGACAAAATTTCAGAAAACAACAAGGATACAAATTACGAAAACGTTATCAATAACATGCTTGATAAATTCAAAAAGTTGGGTTGTAATATGAGTTTGAATGTTCATTTCTTACACTCGCATATTGGCTATTTCCCTGAATAACTCGGAGTCGTCCCCAAAGGTCAAGGGTTTGTTTTCTGTTTTCAAATTTCGCGCAAAGCTTCACGAGGGTTATCTGCGCTAGCCGTTCCTAATTTAGCAGTATAATACTAAAGGCAGTTAGTCATCACCACCGACCGCCAACTCTTTGACTGCGCTTTTACCAATAAATAGTGGAATTGACCGTCACATTATAACGTCCCCACGGCTGAAAGGGCAAGCATGTTTGGTGTGACGGGGATTTGAACCCGCAACCCTCAGATTACGAATCAAGCGCCTTAATCCACCTGGCCATGCTGGGCCACTATTGATATTGATAAAAAGAGAACAACGTTTCAACCTTCCTAGGTCATCTTCTTAACCTGAAGATCTTAACCTTAACAAGTCGAGTGCCTTAACCACCTGGCCATGCCGGGCCAAGAACAAGTGGAAAGGTCTCATCAAGATATCAGGGAAGATGGAAGTTCAGCATGATGGCTGATCACTGTTGGTCGTTAACACGAGATGCTTTAGACGCAATACATAAAATAAAGACCACAACATATACTTTAAGACAAAAAATACGCAGATTCACAAAATAATCAGGACAATATTCGTTTGATATCAGTGGGTTTAACTTGCCTTCAGTTTGTTTTTATTTTTGTTAACACACAAAAATTGAAGAAAATCCATTATTGTAAACGAAGTAATAATTGAATCTAAGTAAGTTATTTTTCTTCCCGATTTGTAAAATATCCTTGCTCGAAATGTGTGCTGCTGAATTATGGAAAATCCTTTATTAAAATAACATGCATGACGTTTTTAGATATTTGTTTAAAGTTTAACACAAAGCTACACAATGGGCTATCTGTGCTCTGCCCTATTCAATTCAGTCGCTAACAAAGTTGTTTTTTTCTACATGTATTGTGATATTTATAAATAAAAAATTAGATTTGAAATAAATTTATTCATTACAAAAACAACGTATGTCATATCACATTAGTTTTATGTTGTTTAAAACTATAATTGTTTATTATTAGCAATTAATTAAAATGAAAGTTGTATATATGTAAAAACGGCTCGTTTCGGTTGAGAAAATTTTTTTACGTAGAGGAGCGAACAACGTTTCGACCTTCTTCGGTCATCGTCAGGTTTACAAAGAAAGAGGTAACTGACCGGAAACTGACCACATGTTTGAAAAGGGTTGTGCAACTGAGTGCCGGAATGTAGAGGGCGGTGTTAGATGTTTGAACATATAATTTTATATTATTTATTTTTATTATTATTATTTATTATATTATTTTTAATATAGGTATAAAGGTGTTCCTTTATATTGGTTTATTTTGGGTTTAAGTTGTTGTATAACTAAGGCTTCTTTAATTTTGCGTTTGTTTATGTTTGTTTCTTTATTTAGTATTTAGGTGTATTCTATGGTTATGTTGTGTTTATTTGACTTGCAGTGTTCGAAAACGTGTGTAGGTGACTTTTTATGTTCTTTGAATCTGGTTTCCATTTTTCTACTTGTTTCTCCAATATAGAAGTCGTGCCAGTTATCACATTGTATTTTATAAATAATGTTGGTGTGCTGTTTGTCAGTGTAGTTTTTACATAGTATAGACCTCAGTTTTGTGCCTGGTTTTGAATAAATTTGGTATTAACTGGAATGTCATATTTTGTTACTAGTTTTTGCCAAATGTTGGTTATTTTTCTGCTGATGTCAGGAATATATGGTATACAGCAGTATATGGTTTCGAGATTTTTTGATTCGTGAGATATATTTACTTTTTTTGGTTGATTTTGCTTTTTGTCGAGGTGTGTGCGTATAATGTTTTCTACGGTTTGTGGAGGAAACTTATTGATGTTGATGAAGCATTGTTTTATTTTGTCTAATTCATCGTTAATTTTATCTGGTGAACATAGTTTTATGGCTGTGTTTATTTGGTTTTTTAGTATGTTGAGTTTTTGTTTTGTTTCATGTGCTGAGTCCCAAGGAATGTATAGTCCAGTATGGGTGATTTTTCAGTAAATTTCTGTTTTAAATTGTGTGTCGGTTCTTGTAATTTTGAGGTTAAGAAATGATATTTGATTGCTTTCTTCCTGTTCACATGTGAAATTAATGTTGGGATGTGTAGAGTTAATGTGATTAAAAATTAAGTGTGTGTCTGTAGATATGAATCTCGCAATCGTGTCATCTACATATCTGTACCAGTATAGTGGTGGATGTAATGCTGTGTTAATTACTTGTGTTTCAACTTGTATCATAAAAATATTGAGTAGAACTGGTGATACTGGGTTGCCCATGCTTAGGCCATTTGTTTGTATATAGTTTTGGTTGTTGAACATGAAGTTTGTCTTTATCGTGGTGAATTCTATGAGGGTTGCTAACTGGTTGTTGGGAATGTCTATAGATGGGTTAGGGTCTCGGATATAGAGTTTTAAGGCTATCTTGCAGGCTTCAGCGGTTGGAACTTCTGTAAAGAAAGATATAACATCGAAACTGGCCATTAAGACTTTATGGTTAGGTTGATTAAGATTATACTTGAAATTAAAAGAGTATTCCGTGAATGAACTGGCTGATGTTACATATTTGGAGAATGTCCATGCTATGTATTTACCAAGATTGTAATTAAACGATTCATATGCGGACATTATTGGTCGTAATGGACAATCTGGTTTATGAGGTTTGTGGATGCCTTATATTTGCGGTGTGCGTGAATCGGTTTTACGTAGGTAGAAATAAAGTGTTTGTGAAATTGTGTTGGCTTTTTTTCATTTTTAGTAGTAATATCTTTAGTTGCGTTTCATGTGTCTTTGTTAGATTTGTGTGTATTGGTTTAAATTTATTAGTGTCTGATAGGGGTGTTATTCATTTTTTGAATGTATTCATTCGTGTTCATTATGACTATAGCGTTTCCTTTATCTGCTTTTAGAATTTTTATGTTTCTGTCTTGTTTTAGGTTTTTAATGGAATTAATGTCTCTTTTTGTAAGATTATTTTTTAACTTTCTGTTTTGTGAAATTATGTTGATGGTTTTGTGAGAAAATTCTTTGAAAAAATCGTTTAAGATGTTGTTTTTAGGTGTTTCTGGAAAATATAAATTTTTAATTTTACCTGGGAAGTTTTCTCTACAAGTGGGTTTTCTCAACATCACTGTAAATGAATGTTGATTATAAATAAGTTTTGTTAATCATTCACATACCATGTTCTCCCACTATCTGCAGTGATATAATTATTGTTAGGCCTGGCATGGCCAGGTGGGTTAAAGCGTTCGACTCGTAATCTGAGGGCCGCGGGTTCGAATCCCCGTCACATCAAATATGATCGCCCTTTCAGCCATGAGGGTGTTACAATGTGACGGCCAATCCCGCTATTCGTTGGTAAAAGAGTAGCCCAAGAGTTGGCGGTGGGTGGTGATGACTAGCTGCTTTCCTTCTAGTCTTACACTGCTAAATTAGAAACGACTAGAGCAGATAGCTCTCGAGCAGCTTTACACGAAATTCAAGTAAAAAAAAATATTGTTTTTCAATCATTGAAAAGATATAAGCTGTCATGGAAGCGACATGTGTTATAGGTGCATTTCTGTCATGGAAGCGACATGTGTTATAGGTGCATTTCACTTGCTTTAACCCTTTATTATTTTGTTATGACTTTTTATTTTTCCACTGTGATATCTCACTCTAAATTTTGAGCTTGGGTTAAACTAGTTAGAACCGAAATTCCTTTTGCTGGCTGAATTTCGACGTCAGTTAGATTTGATAAAGTGACAAATGTTATTAGAGGGAAAGAAAAATACACCGCTGGACACTAGTTAGGAATAAAGGTCTCTCCACTGTAATCTCCAGTACGCAATTTTAGCTTCTTTTACTAAATAAAGATTCTGATAGTTTACACAAAACATGTCCATCCTTCTTACGTACACAATGAAAGAAACACCCAGTTGTGGTACCTGAAAACAAAATCTCCAGTTATATCTCTGAACATTGCAAACATTATACAGAAGGGGTTGAATATCCCATCTAATCTTCTTACAAATCAGGAAAACCTTGCGTGGTTTTGACGCCTTATCTATTTTTAATTTTTTAATATTTCAACTTATCACCAATGGATTAATATGGACGTGATTCGGGTCAATTACTATATTCTCATAATATGTTTAGGGTTAGGAATGTTGCTAATATTTTCTCTCACGAACACAAGAAATGATATATTTAACAGCTCAGGCACGTCATAATCTTGAACAAAATTCCTGGTTGTCAGGAATATTTGAGAATCCAGTCCTCATTTTAACATTTTGTTAACCTTTAATGTTATCAGATTCCAAATCGGTATCACTTAAATCCCCGTTTGTCAACGTTAATTTCCTGAACTTATAACACGTATTCCGAATGTCTTTTACACTTGTGGTAAGATTTGGTTTGTTTTGAATTTCGCGCAAAGCTACCCGAGGGCTATCTGCACAAGCCGTCCCTAATTTAGCTGTGCAAAACTAAAGAGGGAAGGCAGCTAGCTAGCCATCACCACCCACCTCCAACTCTTGGGCTACTCTTTTACCAACGAATAGTGGGGCTAAGCGTCACATTATATCGCCCCAAGCATGAAAGGGCAAGCATGTTTGGTGTAACAGGGAGTTGCACCCGCGATTACGAGTAGAGTGCCTTAACCCACCTGGCCACGCTGAGCCGTTATGGTAAAACAACTAGGTTTCATTCTTCCCGCTATTCTTTTACTCGACTTAGGAACATGTCAACCTTGAATTAAAAACTGTCTCTTCTTTGTTTTCCATTCCACATTTTTCAGATCCGTTTCACATCATCTTAACGCCCATTAAACTAATTCATTAATAATAAATCTTGTGAACTGACTCTTTAGAACTAAAATTTAATTTATTTGTATCTCAACGTAAAAAAACAACCACATCAAGCGTAATTCTGCATGGATAAATTGGCCATTTAAACGTCATCATCACTTCTGACACAATATATGGTTTCATGTGAAACACTTCTGCACGCAATTTCACGCCCGTAACTCTTCTCGCCTGCACCTTTACTAACACGACTACCTATACTATGGCATGTTGTTTAAACGTTTTTTGTGGTTTCACTTTTGCACTGAGATAATTTTGAATTAAGCTTCATGTTGTCCGTCGAAAAACCTGTCATTAAACAAACGAGCAATAATCACCCTTTCTCAAATTTCCTCCCACACCAATTAGTGCAACAAAATTCTCATTAGCAGTTAATAATACATCTCAAAGTACACCCATCCACCCGTTTCGCTCTTTGACCATTTGATGTAAAAAAATCACTCTGAATAACTTAAAGAATTTTTTTCTCTCACTGATTAATAAATTCAATACGATTTTAATCAATGTGTCTGAAGTCTGGTTTGTTTGGAATTTCACGCAAATCTACACGAGGGTTATCTGCGCTAGCCGTCCCTAATTTTGCAGTATAAGACTAGTGGAAAGACAGCTAGTCATCATCACCCACCACCAACTCTTGGGCTACTCTTTTGCCAACGAATAGTGGAATTGACCGTCACATTATAAGGCTCCACGGCTGAAAGGGCGAGCATGCTTAGTGTAACAGGATACGAAACCGCGACCCTCGAAATACGATTCGAGTGCTTTAACAACCTGGACATACCGGGCTGTCTGAAGTCAATTTCTTCCACAATTATTGAGACATTATTTTTATTTGTTTTTTATCAGCGAACCCCTTGATTGTAACCCAAATAAACTCGTCCTCTTTACTATGATTATTTTATGTTTCTAATCTCAACAGGTGCAGCTCATTCTGTGTATAAAAAGCAACCCCATCTCATATCTTAGAAAGTATACGCTAATTTTTTTTTGTCTCGGATTCAATTTAATTTCTATTACAAGTATTCTTAAAACCAAACTGTGTCTCAGTAATTGTAGTGTTTTATCTTAATTAGAGCACTGAACTCATACATTTTGTTATTAATATTACTAACATTAAAATAACACCAACTACGCGTGTTCCTAATCTGCTCTTTATCTTAAAACCTGACAGACGTATATTTTAAACTAATATTTCACTTGTTCTATTCTAAACCTCTTATATGTAAACTTCTTGTTGGTTCTTCACAGTTTTTCAAGCTTACTCACCACAATGCGACTTCAGTTTAAACTGTCTTTAATGAATATATTGAGAACCTTTCCAAACATCCCACTACCTGTCGTGTTTAACTAAATCCCATCTCTAGCATATAATTAACACTTAACCCGAAGACTATCTCCAGTCAACTCATCTGTTTCTCTAATCTTTAAGCATTATATTCTACCAAATATTTCATATCTAGCTGAATGGAGTATTCCCGAAAGGGCAACAACTCTGTTTCCAACCCTAAGCCTTTGCATGAGTTCTTCAAATTTTAAAACAACTCTTCTGATTTATAATTTCTAACATCACTCACTCTTACATGTTCTAGTAAAGACAATTTTTCTTATAACCACCAAGAAGAATGTGAAAATGTTCTGTAATGTTCTGTACATAAGTAATGAAAACAAATTGTAGTTCTATTCTCTCTTTGCTTCTCACTACAAAGAACCCTATTAATACCTATTATGTGAGCCTCATGATCATCTTCTTCCTCACAGAAACAAAGCAAGGGTTTAAATCTATCAAACTGAACCAAATGAACCAATCTCTCCATATCTCTATATTTATAATACTACCAGCCCAACACTATACTTTTCACCCTTCTCAAAGTAAACGTTTTCACCATTGTGTATTTTCCTGTCTTCCGGTTTTTGTACTTTTTTTTTTTATTTTCTTTTAACGCAATCTTCACTGAAGCTATTTCCAAAAAAGTACGCTCAAATAAGCAAGCTCTGCGAGTGTAGTGTACTGTATCTATCTGAGCTTCCTGAAGGCCGTAAGCAGTTCTACAGGCCTCAAACCTAACCCAAGCCTGTCACCCATCGCACCACATAAATTCCAACCCACTTATGCCTGAGCTACCTCTATCCGTACTGTAACTTACTAGTCTATATTTTCTAAACCCAATTTAGACGCCAAGTAACTGTATATTTAACTGAAAGGAAACTATTTCACAATTCCAAATTTATTCTAATACGTGTTTGGTTGTTTGCTTTAAAATTAGGCACAAAGCTACACAAATGGCTATTTGTGCTCTGCCCATCACTGTGTTTCAAAACACAATTTTTAGCGGTGTGAGTCCGCAGAAATACCACTGTGCTACTGGGGGGCGTGATCTAACACTAAAATCTTTATTAACTAATACTGAATACCAGTAACTACTTGCTCTTCACCAAGTTTCTAGTTATACATAATTAAGTGTAATTTAGATAATTTTATAATGTGCTAAAATTTCATTAACTACCAAAAAACACGAGAACAATAACTGAACCCTTACGATAAAAACATTATCCTTATGGATGGCTAACACTTGTAATTACTCTTTTTTTAAAGATAATAATTATCTTCTAGTGTAATATGGTAATATTACCAAAAAATAAGTGCAAGTTAACCCTAAAAATCTGTTATTAAGCCTAATGTCGTAAAAGTAGGCTTAGCTGTACATTCAGCAATAAACTTAACATGTGTCCGGTTCTTACTAATCTAACTAAAACAATTTAAAATAACTACTGTTAACTTTAGTAACAGCAAGTTAATATACGTCTAGGACAGACTACCCATATGCCACTTGATTTATTGGATTTTAAAATTTTCATTTGTACTCTTACTGATTATTTTTAAAACACTATTTATATATCGAGAAAATAAACCTTTCCCTAATTTTTATTTTTTGCGATTTTAAAAGATCTCGTATATGCAAGAGTCTACCTGACTTTCTGACCATTTACTCTTCATTTTAAGATATTTTGTTTTGGCAGAAATACAAATTATTGTTTTATAATTATACGGCACGTTTACTAACACGTGCAACAAACTCACTGAGGTCGTTCTTTCTTTCCAGATTACATACTCTCATCACTAAAGTATCTTTGTCCTGCTTGGAGAAAATGCGTGTTTATTTTCTGTAGTTATAACTTTATTATCGCTCTCTCGCCCTTTCCGCCATGGGACCGTTATAATGTGCCGATCAATCCCACTATTCGTTAATGAAAGAGTAGCCCAATAGTTGGCTGTGGGTAGTGATGACTAGCTGCCTTCCATGTAGTCTTACGCTGCTAAATTAGGGACGGTTAGCGCAAATAGCCCTCGTGTAGCTTTTAGTGAAATTCAAAAAACAAACAAAAATATGTCAGAGCTGGTATAAACTCAGTTTCACGCAAGATAACTACGCAACTAAAACTCAAAAATACTGTAGCTGAAATTACATCCAAAGTAATACTCTAAAGTCTCATATAAAAACAAAGAAAACAAGAACTTAAGCTGAAAACTTCATAAAAATGTTTATTTTTATCTGTACGTAAGCTAAAACTATTTATCATTATTTATATAAACGTGAAAAATAATAGTGAAGACATTTTCGAAGACGTATGATCCCACACGTCTAGAACACTATCTCTGGAAATTAATTTCTTAATTGTTTAGAGAAAGGCTAATATTCAGTTTCTCTTGACTTACTTACATGTTGAATGTCTACATAATCCATTACCGACTTTGTAATACGGAAAGATAGAATTCAACAGTTCTACTAACAGCGTGCAAGCTTTGTCATTACAATAACCTCGTTAAATGATAATTATCTAATACAATTATAATCTAGACGGCTTGTAGATATCTTGACTCCGTCATACCACGTGCTTTAACGAGCTAATTATTGTAAGTTGATAGCTAGCAGATAGAAGTCTAGAAGCAGAGGAGTGTACCATGAGATTCATCGAGAGAATGAACTGTTTCAATTATTCTAATCTTGTTGTCGCTTTAGTTGGATTCGATCCTAGAATTAAGATAAAAGCTTGGGCAAAAAAATAATAATGCTTATTTTGACGGAATAATCCCAGATGAATAAAACAAGCTTCTATCATTTCACTTTTAATGGTGTGTGTTTTAATATAGCAAAGCCACATCGAGTTATTCGCTGATTACACCAAGAAGAATCAAACCCCTGATTTTAGCGTTGTAAATTCGTACACTTACCACTGTACCAGCAGGGGACCTTTTATATGGAAACGTTTCCCTAAAATGGTGAGATGTGTTCCACCTTAACATATGGTTGTGTTTCTACAGAAAGCTGTACTTCGAACTCCAGGATAACTAACTGTTACAACACTTCAAAAATAAAGTGTTTATTTTAAACTAAAGTCCGGAATTTTGAGCCGATAAACTGGTCAACAGTACCAACTGCCAACTATTGGAGTGATCATGTCTGACCGAATAGTGGGGTTTAACTGCAACTTTTATAATACACTCACGATTCAAAGTGTGGAATATTAACAGAATATGAAATGTAAACCATCGAATTCACAGTCCAGGCACGCTAACCACCAGGTCATGCAAGGTTAATAAAGTGTCAAACAAAAACATTCTTTAGTAATTCTTAGAAATTAAAAATTTAAAACATTTATTCTTTATTTTATCAAAAAATATTTTTTGTTGTTGCTGTTGAATTTCGCGCAAACAAAGAGTGGGATATTTGCATTAGTCATTCCTAGCCACTAACTTCTGGGTTGCACTTAACTAACAAATAGCGATTAATAATGAAGAATTACACACCATTATTATCGGGCCAAGCATGGCCAGGGGCTTGGACGCTCGACTCGTAATCTTAAGGTGACGAGTACGAATCGCCGTCACACCAAACATTCTCGTCCTTTCACCCATGGGGGCGTTATAATTTGACAGTCAATCTCACTATTCGTTGGTAAAAGAGTAGTCCAAGAGTTGGCGGTGGGTGTTGATGACTAGCTGCCTTCCCTCTAGTCTTACACTACAAAATTAGGGACGGCTAACACAGATAACCCTCGTGTAGCTTTGCGTGAAAGTAAAAAACAAACAAACACTTTGAAGAAGTTACTTTCGTCAACCACACCATCACAATCTTAATTTAGGTGTCTATAAATGTCTGAAGAATGTCTAACGCTGGGCTGAAGATGTCGTTTTATACGTTGTACTAAACGACGCGTGTCTGAGCTATAATAAGTCCACAGCAAGAACAAAAATATTATTAAACAACGTAGAAACTTTGAAGTTTGTTGAGTTTGTTTTTTTTCCTTATCTGGGAGGCCCGGCATGGCCAAGTGCGTAAGGCGTGCGACTCGTAATCCGAGAGTCGCGGGTTCGTGCCCGCGTCGCGCTAAACATGCTCGCCCTCCCAGCCGTGGGGGCGTATAATGTGACGATCAATCCCACTTTCGTTGGTAAAAGAGCAGCCCAAGAGTTGGCGGTGGGTGGTGATGACTAGCTGCCTTCCCTCTAGTCTTACACTGCTAAATTAGGGACGGCTAGCACAGATAGCCCTCGAGTAGCTTTGTGCGAAATTCCAAAAACAAACAAACAATCCTTATCTGGGATAATTTTCAGTTCTCTCTTCTGATTTGAAAACAACACGAACTGAGATATGTAAATAGACTTTGTTTGTCAGCATAAAACTGATTATACCAATACATAGCTTATGCTTAAAGTTAAACACAAAGCTACACAATGGGCTATCTGTGCTCTTCCCAGGTGTCGAAACCCGGTTGCTAACGTTATACGTCTACAGACATGTCGTCTATAAATTAAAAACTAACAAAATTACAGTTGGGACATATCAAAACTCACATTAAGAGGGATCAGTTATCATTTAAAATATTTTAATATTTTATCCAGTACTGACAAATGAAAACAATGACGATAAATAAATAAATAATCATAGATTGTGAATAATATTTTGCTCTATCAATTGTTGATATAATTGTAATTAGTATTAGAACTGCCCGACATGATCAGGTGGTTAGGGTGCTCTCTAAGGATAGCGGGTTAGAATCCCCATTATACTAAACATCCTCGCCCTTTCAGCCGTAGGGGCGTTATACTGTGATGGTCAATCCAACTATTCGTTGGTAAAAGGGCAGTCCAAGAGTTGGCGTTGAGTAGTGATGACTAGCTGCATTCCCTTTACTCTTAAACTGCTAAATTAGGGACGGGTGGTACAGATATCCCTCGTTTAGCTTTGCGCGAAATTCAAAAACAGACACACAAACCATTATTATATCAAGCATACTTACAACGCGATCAGTATGAAGGAGAAATACTTAATTATCGAACAGTCTGGGATATCCGTCTCCTAAATACCTGACAAGTTTACCTGATCCGAAACGACGAATAAGAGCGTTTTATCAACATTTTCTGTAGTTTAGTTGATAGAGAAACATGTTGCAAGATAGCATCATATCAAATCTTTATACAGTACAAAGACGTTAGAGAATAGTGTGGTATCAAATCTTCCACAGTGAAACTAAACAAATATGTGTTGGACATAACACTTTGTACAATATTTATAACACAAAACGTATGAGGTAATATCGTATCATATCTTTTACGTTGAAATTAACAGAGAAACGCGTTGTAAGATAATACCTTATCACATCTTTACAGTGAAGTTTACAGAGAAACGCGTTGTAAGATAGTATCTCATCACGTCTTTTACAGTGAAGATAAGAAACACTTGGAAGGCTAATGTCGCGTCAAAAGCTTCATGTTAAGTAATATATAAGAATGTAACGTATCAAATGTTTCTACATAGATAGCACATAATTCAGTTTACCTTTAAAGTCAATAACGTCTGTATTTCTTATCAAGAAACATAACAAGATTTAACATTTTAGGACTTACATCGTGTGAAAAAAATTCACAAAAATTATGAAATGAATTTTCTTTGAAAAGAAGGTATTAAAGATAACTGACATATTTTATCAGAATAATAAACTAATGGACGTTCATTGTTCTGTTGGTAGTAAATGCGATTTTTGGCGTGGTTGTTACACATGTTTACTTTATATACTTATAGCACACGAATTGTTGAAAGGATTCGAAAGTTTACTTTACAAATAATTGGGAGGGTTGAATTGAAGAAAGCCATAGAGTTAAAAATCTTAAGTGGCAATCACCAGATTACTTAGACGATAGTAACCGTATATCAGTGTACATACATACATAATTTAAAAACAGTTGAGCGATAACAGCAAGCTAGTAATTACACGTTTTCTTTCGACGGTGAACCTGGTGATTTGCATAATTATAATGAAGCTTTTAAAGATGAAAGAAACAGAAAAAAAGACACGTAACTAGTAGTACCTGTGATATATAATCCATCAAGAGCACTTAACTTTTATTGTACATTTTGTTTTCTCCAGGAGTTTGTTAAAAAACATAATATCAAATCTACTGAAGGCGTGAAAAAATGCATTTACACGAAATGTTATATTTTTTTATGAATAGAGAAAATGAAGATTTTTCTGGCAAAACTCTTCGTAGTGTTTTTAAAAGAGACAAATATTGATGTATAACAACATTTAGGTTATAAAATATTAACAAGTAACAAATTAAGTTATAAATACGTGGTACAGTAGTGGAATCTAACGGTCCTAGGTTCTCGTCCTGTTGCTACTAAATTACGATTCGCGTTTGGGATTGTGGGAGTGTTAAACGGGAAAGTCAAGTTTTATTTTTTGATTAGAATAACCCAAGACGTGGTTGTTAATGTTGTTCACTAGCTGATTTCCCTTTATTCTATAAATATAAAACCAGAAATCGTTGGTGCATCTGGAATATATTTATATATATACGTATAATTACACCAAGGGCGTGGCCTAATGATAAAGCATGCACTGTTGATACAATAATGTCAAATAACCAAACTGTGTATAGTTTGGAATCTATTTACTTGTAATTACACCACGGACGTTTCAAATAAAGAAACTTTTCCATGTTAATAGACAGCATCAAACGTCAGGTTTTATTTTGAAGAAACTGAACGTTCTATACATTATTATTAAAATGCTTTTTAGAACATTGTATAAAATAGTTCCTTCCTTCCTACGTACATTAATTATAAATGGAATACTTTTCATTACCCGTGGGAGCGAAGCGAATGACAAACATTAATAGAAACCAACTTCAACTGTGTCCAGAATATTACAAACTGACCAGACTGCGTCCAGAATATCACAAATTATCCAAACTATGTTCCTGATATCACAAACAAAGCTGTGTCCAGAATATTACAAACTGACCAAACTGCGTCCAGAATATCACAAATTATCCAAACTATGTTCCTGATATCACAAATAAAGCTGTGTCCAGAATATTACAAACTGACCAGACTGCGTCCAGAATATCACAAATTATCCAAACTATGTTCCTGATATCACAAACAAAGCTGTGTCCAGAATATTACAAACTGACCAGACTGCGTCCAGAATATCACAAATTATCCAAACTATGTTCGTGATATCACAAACAAAGCTGTGTCCAGAATATTACAAACTGACCAAACTGCGTCCAGAATATCACAAATTAACGAAATGTGTGAAAACAGATTAATTTGCTGTTTAAACAGTCATGCATAAAATTAAACCGTCAAAGAAATTCCATTTAATTATATCTATCCCATGCACTTTGGTCCTGTACGGATAACGCTGTACAATTAAGGAAACGCAAGATGTTTGTTAAAAATAATACACTATTCGAAGTAACATGAGTTGAAAACTAAAATACCAGGAAAAGTAACTGTTTTCATGTTCGATTCCATTCCGCATTATGCACACAATGAAGCACATAAAAGTGTCTGTAAAAATATATAAAATGTTAGAAGTACATCTAACTATCGATTTTCATATAGTTCCCGGTTATAAGGTCGTAAAATAAGAAAAAAGAAAAAATAATCACTTTAAAGTATGTCTTACAAATAAACGTTTTGGAGAGAGAGGGAAAACTCTTTCGTTATCAAAGAGTCAACAAAAGATTCTAAAACTGTGTAGGCCTCGTATTAAGGCTTCAAAATTCGAAACAGAAGAAGTAAGATAGTTAAACTTAAAGACTAAAGAAGTAAATAAGTCTACCTTTGAGATTAAAGAAGTAACTAAGTCTACCTTTGAGACTGAAGATGTAAATAAGTCTGTCTTTGAGACTGAAGAAGTAACTAAGTCTACCTTTGAGATTAAAGAAGTAACTAAGTCTACCTTTGAGACTGAAGAGGTAAATAAGTCTGTCTTTGAGACTGAAGAAGTAAATAAGTCTACCTTTTAGATTGAAGAAGTAAATAAGTCTACCTTTTAGACTGAAGAAGTAAATAAGTCTACCTTTTAGATTGAAGAAGTAACTAAGTCTACCTTTTAGACTGAAGAAGTAAATAAGTCTACCTTTTAGACTGAAGAAGTAAATAAGCCTACCTTTTAGACTGAAGAAGTAACTTAGTCTACCTTTCAGACTGAAGAAGTAAATAAGTCTACCTTTTAGACTGAAGAAGTAAATAAGTCTACCTTTGAGATTAAAGAATTAAATAAGTCTACCTTTGAGATTAAAGAAGTAACTAAATCTACCTTTTAGACTGAAGAAGTAACTAAGTCTACCTTTTAGACTGAAGAAGTAACTAAGTCTACCTCTTAGACTGAAGAAGTAACTAAGTCTACCTTTTAGACTGAAGAAGTAAATAAGTCTACCTTTTATACTGAAGAAGTAAATAAGCCTACCTTTTAGATTGAAGAAGTAACTAAGTCTACCTTTCAGACTGAAGAAGTAAATAAGCCTTCCTTTTAGACTGAAGAAGTAAATAAGTCTACCTTTGAGATTAAAGAAGTAACTAAGTCTACCTCTTAGACTGAAGAAGTAACTAAGTCTACCTTTTAGACTGAAGAAGTAAATAAGTCTACCTTTGAGATTAAAGAAGTATCTAAGTCTACCTTTGAGACTGAAGAAGTAAATAAGTCTACCTTTTGGATTGAAGAAGTAAATAAGTCTACCTTTTAGATTGAAGAAGTAACTAAGTCTACCTTTTAGACTGAAGAAGTAAATAAGTCTACCTTTGACTGAAGAAGTAAATAAGCCTACCTTTAGACTGAAGAAGTAACTAAGTCTACCTTTTAGACTGAAGAAGTAACTAAGTCTACCTTTCAGACTGAAGAAGTAAATAAGTCTACCTTTTAGACTGAAGAAGTAAATAAGTCTACCTTTGAGATTAAAGAAGTAAATAAGTCTACCTTTGAGATTAAAGAAGTAACTAAGTCTACCTTTTAGACTGAAGAAGTAACTAAGTCTACCTTTTAGACTGAAGAAGTAACTAAGTCTACCTTTTAGACTGAAGAAGTAAATAAGTCTACCTTTTATACTGAAGAAGTAAATAAGCCTACCTTTTAGGCTGAAGAAGTAACTAAGTCTACCTTTGAGATTAAAGAAGTATCTAAGTCTACCTTTGAGACTGAAGAAGTAAATAAGTCTACCTTTTAGACTGAAGAAGTAAATAAGTCTACCTTTAGACTGAAGAAGTAACTAAGTCTACCTTTTAGACTGAAGAAGTAACTAAGTCTACCTTTTAGACTGAAGAAGTAAATAAGTCTACCTTTGAGATTAAAGAAGTATCTAAGTCTACCTTTGAGACTGAAGAAGTAAATAAGTCTACCTTTGAGATTAAAGAAGTAACTTAGTCTACCTTTGAGGTTAAAGAAGTAACTAAGTCTACCTTTTAGACTGAAGAAGTAAATAAGTCTACCTTTGAGATTAAAGAAGTAACTAAGTCTACCTTTGAGATTAAAGAAGTAACTAAGTCTACCTTTTAGACTGAAGAAGTAACTAAGTCTACCTTTTAGACTGAAGAAGTAAATAAGTCTACCTTTTAGACTGAAGAAGTAAATAAGCCTACCTTTTAGACTGAAGAAGTAAATAAGCCTACCTTTTAGACTGAAGAAGTAACTAAGTCTACCTTTTAGACTGAAGAAGTAACTAAGTCTACCTTTCAGACTGAAGAAGTAAATAAGTCTACCTTTTAGACTGAAGAAGTAAATAAGTCTACCTTTGAGATTAAAGAAGTAAATAAGTCTACCTTTGAGATTAAAGAAGTAACTAAGTCTACCTTTAGATTGAAGAAGTAACTAAGTCTACCTTTAGACTGAAGAAGTAACTAAGTCTACCTTTAGACTGAAGAAGTAACTAAGTCTACCTTTAGACTGAAGAAGTAAATAAGTCTACCTTTTAGACTGAAGAAGTAAATAAGCCTACCTTTTAGACTGAAGAAGTAAATAAGTCTACCTTTGAGATTAAAGAAGTAAATAAGTCTACCTTTGAGATTAAAGAAGTAACTAAGTCTACCTTTTAGACTGAAGAAGTACATAAGTCTACTTTTTAGACTGAAGAAGTAACTAAGTCTACCTTTTAGACTGAAGAAGTAACTAAGTCTACCTTTGAGATTAAAGAAGTAACTAAGTTTACCTTTGAGACTGAAGAAGTAAATAAGTCTGCTTTTGAGGTTCGAAAAGAACAAAAACAACAAATCTAATTTCATGACTCGAAAAGACAAAGAAATTACTGTTTGAAACTCAGAAAGCGAAGAAATAACAGATTCTAAATCTGAGACCCAGAATTCGAAGAAATAACTCAGAATAACTACTACAATGAGCTATTGCAACCGCTTTAAGAAACTGTTTATTGAACAACAGAACTCAACAAAGGTCATGTGCGCTGACGTGACCTATTATGTGACACTTAACCTCAACTTTGACGTTGAAATGATCCCTTTGCTTTGATAATCTGTTAATTATTTCAGGCGAGACCTCCCGAGTTAAACATGAAGACATCATTTGATACATCTCATTGGATAAACAACAACAGTTACCGGTTAAGATCCACAAAGAACAAAGGTAACATCATAAATAGATCAAAAGATGTTGGGTTAAAAACGAAAAGAGTCGTTCTAAACATGGAATATCAGATTGTTGCAATATGTAGTTAACAGTCACAAGTTGCATGATTCAACACAACAACAACTAACTACTTTCACTTTTCTACAACCACCAACATTAACATTCACTTGTCATTTTATTGTCTTTGCTACAACAACATGAATATATATATTTCATTGTTTCTTTGTTACACCATCTAACATTAATATTTTTCCCTATGTTTCATTGTCTCTTAGTTACGACATATAATAATAATATTCATCCCATGTTTGATTGTTTCTTAGTTACGACATATAGCATTAACATTCATTACATGTTTCATTGTTTCTTAGTTACGACATATAGCATTAACATTCACTACATGTTTCATTGTTTCTTAGTTACGACATATAGCATTAACATTCACTACATGTTTCATTGTTTCTTAGTTACGACACATAGCATTAACATTCACTACATGTTTGATTGTTTCTTAGTTACGACATATAGCATTAACATTCATTACGTTTCATTGTTTCTTAGTTACGACATAGAGCATTAACATTCATTACACGTTTCATTGATTTTAGTTACAACATTTAACATTAATATTTACCCCATGTTTCATTGTTTCTTAGTTACAACATCCAACATTAATATTTACCCCATGTTTCATTGTTTCTTAGTTACAACATCCAACATTAATATTTACCCTATGTTTCATTGTTTCTTAGTTACAACATCTAACATTAATATTCAACACACGTTTCATTGTTTCTTAGTTACGACATGTAATATTAATATTAATTTCATGTTTCATTGCTTATTTGCTACGACATACAATATGAATATTAAACCAATGTTTCCGTCAACTAGTTCTAAAATACAAAATTAAAGATGGCGCAGAACACAGTAACTAAATCACCCAGATGATTTATGTATAAGTTTCTGAAGATACGAATTAAAGAACGTCAATTCAAACAAATCAAACAAAAGTAACCTTAAAAATTCATTTGTTAAATTTCCTTCAGATTTATAGAAAGTTTATTAACAGAAACGTTAGTTGCAGGACAACTTCGATTGTAAGTTATTTCTAGTCAAACATAAGTAACCTTAACAATCCATTTGTCAAATTTCCTCCAGATTTATAGAAAGTGTATTAACAGAAACGCCAGTTGAAGGACAACTTTGATTGTAAGTTATTTCTAGTCAAATAAGACTTTATCTACCGTACCATCTACAAGATACAATGTTTAACAGAAGATTTACTGGTCTAGATTTGATTTATGAGACATAAATATTAATAGCATTGGTTTTATTAATAAAAAAGGACCGGCATGGCCAGGTGGTTAAGACGCTTGACTCGTAATCTGTGAGTTGAGGGTTCGAATCCTCGTCACACCCCTTTCTGCCGTGGACGCATTATAATGTGACGGTCAATCTCATTATTCTTTGGTAAAAGAATATTCCAAGAGTTGGCGGTGGTTAGTGATGACTATCTGCTTTCCCTCTAGTCTTACACTACTAAAGTATGGACAGTTAGCGCAGATAGCCCTAATGTAGCTTTGCACAAAATCCAAAAACAAATGTATTGATAAAAATAGATATAAGCCTAGGACATTAAAAATCTTTCAGAGCTCTTTAAAAAAATTAGTTTAAAATCATATACAGGGTGTTCGGAAAGTCACTGTGCAGTTTTGTAATCATATTTTGTTCAGTCGATTTCAAGCCAGCAACTGATAGCGGTGTGTAGAAACAAAATAAGAAGGATCCAAGCCTGTACTGATCCCAACGGGGGTCACTTTCAACATTGTTTATAACTGTCATTCATATTTACCTCCAGTATTCTATATTGAAACATGTCTGTTAGTAAATATATAAGTGCACAGTAACTTTCCAAACACCCTGTATAAATACACTACGTTTAGTGTGTATCAAATAATATAAAAAGAATAACTTGTGTCATAATTCTGTACAAGTTAAGGATAATGATAAGAATCCTGAGATACAGTGGATTGTGAGTGGATTATTATTTATTTATTCTTTAAACTTTATAAGAACTTTCTGACCACTTATATGGACATCATCAAGTAAAGTGATGTTGGTTAAGTGGTTTTTCACAATACCCTTTTGACCAGATCGGATTTCTTGATAGAGAAATGTTATCTAAAAATCATTTGATTCCTTGTTTTGAATTTCTCACAAAGCTACACGAGGGCTATCTGCGCTAGCCGTCCATAATTTAGCAGTGTAAGACGAGAGAGAAGGCAGCTAGTCATGACCACTCACCGCTAACTCTTGGGCTACTTTTTTACCTACGAATAGTGAGATTGACCTTTACTTTATAACGCCCCCAAGGCTGAAAGGGCTAGAATGCTTGGTGTGACGGGGATTCAAACCCGCGACCCTCAGATTATAAGTCGAGTGTCTTAACCACCTGGCCATCCTGTGCAAAAAACAGTTTTTATAGCATTGTTTTAGGTCTGTTTAGGTAAGCATGAAACTGAGATTGGGTTTGCTGATTTTATCCATTATGGGCAGTAAAGTGTAATAATATGTGTTGAATTGGAATGTTTTAACTTAAGAAAGTGAGCAGAGTAATAAAACAATTAGAAGGTTAAGATAGGCCCTTTAGTGCAGAGATGTATGTCTGCGGACTTACAACGCTAGAAGCCGGATCTCGATACCCGTGGCGGGTAGAGAAAAGATAACTCATTGTGCATCTCTGTGCTTAAGTTCTAACGAAAAAAAATCTCGAAATCACTAGATGGTTCGTCTGAATTAATATATGTGTAACCTGACTTAACCTTGATAAAATTAAAAGTTATTATAATTTGTCCATATTACATTTCTCAACATGATTTACTATAAAGATGGCTGTAACGTATAACTATTGACATAAGAAAATAACACCTGTTTTGACAGAAATTAGCTATAAAATAACAGCCTTCCTGACATAAGCAACGGATAGTTTAATAATTTAGTTCGTCTAACGTTCACACGATAAAAACAATGCTACGTTGAAAATTATACAACTGCCATTTAACATCCACTTGCTAGTTTATAATAATGCTTAGTTTATCAAATATAAAAGAATTTAAATTAGTTTTAGGTCCTTAAGCTCAGGTTGTATTCGTTAGCCACTAAAATATGTTGATTGTGTTAGATGACCTAGTGATGACCGACTTCTTTGTTGCAAACGCTATTTAATTGTTAGTAAACAAAGTAACTCGGATAATTTATCTGCCTAAACGCATCATCGATAGCCAATTCTGGGACTATTTTTATCAGATCGAATAGTAGGATTTGACAGCTACTTTTATAGCGCACGAATGTCCCAAAATGCATAACGCGTTTTCATAACAACGGATCGCGATCGAGAAAGTCTTGGGATTCATAACCTGACCCAATAATTACTGGGCCACGCTTCGCCCAGTCTTACTAAGATAACTAGGTAAAAAGGTTAGAAATTTTGTTTGTAAAGGTTATGAGGTTACTTCAAACATACGTTTGTTTGGTGTTCGTACTGTTCCTTAAATTCTGACATTCACTATCGTTATTTTTAAAGTTAGCATGAGAAAAATGACACTATCACGGAAACCAAAGTTAACATGTGTTGATGTTATAAAATACGTTGTGAGACCTATCAGTCCCTCGCTGATACAGCGGTAAGTCTACGGATTTACAACGCTAAAATCAGGGGTTCGATTCCCCTCGGTATGCTCAGCAGATAGCCCGATGTAGCTTTGCTATTAGAAAATCACACACACACATACATGAGACCTACCCACAAAAACCAGCAAGGTAGGAAGAAGAAGACGACAGAACCATCTGATGTACAGCATCCCTCTTTTGGTCCTCTGTGCAGGACCACGCTGATCCACTGGCGCTTCCAACTAACAAACAGCCGGCTTATTTTCTCCGGTACGCTATCCGGGAGCGCCGAATAACATTACGAGTGTTCTACGACTGCGCGGGGTCATTTTTGTCCCATGATACCTAGCGGCGGCACACACACTCACTCAATTTCATGTTTCCTTGCATCTTATCGAAGTTCAAGTGACAATTCTCATGTGCCATTCGCTTTTCGTTTTTTGCACTTTGTCTGTGGTTACTTCTTCGTAATTGTGAACGTATTGCGAGCCAAACGTTCAGTTTCTATCACCTATTTCGTCTAAAGAATTAGTAAAACACAGTAAGATTTTTTGTCAAGTTATAACAAGGTAATTTGTTTTAAAACCATGGAAAACCATCGGTTATCTTAAATTATAGCGACATCTATACGAATACCCTTATATTCAATTATTCAGTTTCCGAAACTACCGCCTGGGTATTTCTCTGGCGGGCAAATTCAAATTTTGCTTCAAAGTTTAATCGGACAATATACCACGTGCCCTGTGCTACAGCGCCACTCAACGATAAGTATTTGCGGTTACTATTGCGAAGAACGCGTCCGACTCAGGACGCGATGAGCGAGCTACGCAGCAACTTCCAGCATTCTTGGCAAGACAGAAGACTAACTAGCAAGCACGTCGCGGTAGTAGATCCACGCATATGACTGCTTATTAAAGAAACACTTTAAAAAAATCAAGAATTATAACGAAAGGATTATTAGAATGACCTTAAGCCGGGGATAACAGAGTGGACATCGAGCAGCTAAACGAAACGTTAATTACGCGGGAAGAAAAGGAAACTGTCAATGTTAGTCAGTCCTCATCATGTCTAGTCTTCACTACTTCCTGTTGCTACTTACCTCTTGTTGTTGGATTCTTATGCAAGGAGTCAAAGCTAAAGGTAAGAACAATCCTCTTCATAAGCTAGTATTAAATAAAATAACAGTCTCGTCCTAGTTTATATTATATTAATAGTTTGGTTGCTGTCAAGTACAAAGTTACACAATGTCTATGCTCTGTCCAATACGCGTATCGAAAGTTGATTTTTAGCATGGTAAGCCTGCATACTTTGCCACGGAGCCATTGTGGGGGACTATAATATTAATAATAATTCATAGTGTATTAGGGTAAACTAATACAAACAAGTACTGAGTGTTACAATTGTAACTGGTAAAGTGAACAAAACCTTACAGTTCAAGTTCTGGTTTGTTATCCAATTCTTTGCTTCTGGGGTTACAAAACCGGTGTGACGGACCACCAAGGATGGATGATAGTGTCAGGGGAGCAATGGGATTCAAAATACTTTTAATATACTTAAAATCAATAGACTCATTGTGTGGGGGTCTCACTCAGGATAGAGAATGTTCTGGGTGGTCCTGAAAAACTGGGAATTCGTGTTTTACCGCTAATTTATTGAAATGTTTGTTTACCAACATTTATACAGTTACTGCGACGGAAAGTTTGCGCCCCAGCACAAGTTTAACAGTTATTTTACTGAGTTCACTGTCTTCCAACGCTTTGTAGTTGCTGTAAGAAAATATTTGTTTTCAAGCGTTTCCCCGTTATTGTACTTATACGCTTGTTCTTCAACGTTTTACTGTAATTGTGCTTATACGTTTGTTCTTCAACGTTTTACTGTTATTGTGCTTATACGCTTGTTCCTCAACGTTTTACTGTTATTGTGCTTATACGCTTGATCTTCAACGTTTTACTGTTATTGTGCTTATACGTTTGTTCTTCAACGTTTTACTGTTATTGTGCTTATACGTTTGTTCTTCAACGTTTTACTGTTATTGTGCTTATACGCTTGTTCTTCAACGTTTTACTGTTATTGTGCTTATACGTTTGTTCTTCAACGTTTTACTGTTATTGTGCTTATACGCTTGTTCTTCAACGTTTTACTGTTATTGTACTTATACGCTTGTTCTTCAACGTTTTACTGTTATTGTACTTATACGCTTGTTCTTCAACGTTTTACTGTTATTGTACTTATACGCTTGTTCTTCAACGTTTTACTGTTATTGTACTTATACGCTTGTTCTTCAACGTTTTACTGTTATTGTACTTATACGCTTGTTCTTCAACGTTTTACTGTTATTGTACTTATACGCTTGTTCTTCAACGTTTTACTGTTATTGTGCTTATACGCTTGTTCTTCAATGTGTTACTGTTATTGTACTTATACGCTTGTTCTTCAACGTTTTACTGTTATTGTACTTATACGCTTGATCCTCAATGTGTTACTGTTATTGTGCTTATACGCTTGTTCTTCAACGTTTTACTGTTATTGTACTTATACGCTTGTTCTTCAACGTTTTATTGTTATTGTACTTATACGTTGTTAACTTTTACTTGTGCTTATACGCTTGATCTTCAATGTGTTACTGTTATTGTGCTTATACGCTTGTTCTTCAACGTTTTACTGTTATTGTGCTTATACGCTTGTTCTTCAACGTTTTACTGTTATTGTGCTTATACGCTTGTTCTTCAACGTTTTACTGTTATTGTGCTTATACGCTTGTTCTTCAACGTTTTACTGTTATTGTACTTATACGCTTGTTCTTCAACGTTTTACTGTTATTGTGCTTATACGCTTGTTCTTCAACGTTTTACTGTTATTGTACTTATACGCTTGTTCTTCAACGTTTTACTGTTATTGTACTTATACGCTTGTTCTTCAACGTTTTACTGTTATTGTGCTTATACGCTTGTTCTTCAACGTTTTACTGTTATTGTGCTTATACGCTTGTTCTTCAACGTTTTACTGTTATTGTACTTATACGCTTGTTCTTCAACGTTTTACTGTTATTGTACTTATACGCTTGATCTTCAACGTTTTACTGTAATTGTGCTTATACGTTTGTTCTTCAACGTTTTACTGTTATTGTACTTATACGCTTGTTCTTCAACGTTTTACTGTTATTGTACTTATACGTTTGTTCTTCAATGTGTTACTGTTATTGTACTTATACGCTTGATCTTCAACGTTTTACTGTTATTGTGCTTATACGTTTGTTCTTCAACGTTTTACTGTTATTGTGCTTATACGTTTGTTCTTCAACGTTTTACTGTAATTGTGCTTATACGTTTGTTCTTCAACGTTTTACTGTTATTGTGCTTATACGCTTGTTCTTCAACGTTTTACTGTTATTGTGCTTATACGTTTGTTCTTCAACGTTTTACTGTTATTGTGCTTATACGTTTGTTCATCAACGTTTTACTGTTATTGTACTTATACGCTTGTTCTTCAACGTTTTAACGTTATTGTACTTATACGTTTGTTCTTCAATGTTTTACTGTTATTGTACTTATACGCTTGATCTTCAACGTTTTACTGTTATTGTGCTTATACGCTTGTTCTTCAACGTTTTACTGTTATTGTGCTTATACGTTTGTTCTTCAACGTTTTACTGTTATTGTGCTTATACGTTTGTTCTTCAACGTTTTACTGTTATTGTACTTATACGCTTGTTCTTCAACGTTTTAACGCTTCTATATGGAAGTTTTTCACACAAATGTATATACAGTGTATCGAAGTGTGCGTTTGATAAGATACGTTATTATAACAACATGCTTTTTATCTAGCTTTTTACAGTCAGTTATGTGGAAATTATTGTTTTGTTAAGTTTTATACTTACTGTAATGAAATGTTTGTTTTCCAGCATTTTACAGTTATTTATCGAAATTCTTGTCCTAATGCCTTACAGTTACATGACTGAAATTCGTAATTTCAACATATTACAGTTGTTTTGAAAATTCGACTACAAATGTAACAGTCGATGCTCCAACCTCTTGGTTTTGCCAAGTCAGCGGGCTATTTTAGGGTGGATGATCTCTTGGATATTTCTGTCACAAACTCTTTCCCAAACGATGCCAAAAAATCTATACTTTAAATAAAAACATATTTACTTGGAAGTGCCTATGATAAAGAAATAGGTCGGATGGTACAGAGTTTTCGTTAGATATCGATTGAATGTACACGCCTTAAGATCGCGAGATGCATTTTTTCGCTTATTTCTTTTTTTAGAAAAACCAGAAAAGAGGTCATCAGACCCCTGACGATGTCTGAGAGGTTTATGTAGAGGGCTCGAATATAAGCCAGTGAGTACTTCACTTGTTTTTAGTTATCGGAGGAGAATTATCCGTCTTTTTTCCAAACCAACGGAATATTTTCCTCTGATTATGCAAGAAATCTCAACTTTAGACTCTAAATGGACAAGCATAAGACTATTATGGGAAAGCATAACCACCAACCCAAAGACGACAAGACCAGCTCATCCAGAAATTCCATTACATGGCTAGTTGCTCACGTTAATGTATTTCGGTATCACTTAGCCTCATGCACAAATTGATTTTGTAATGAACTCCAACATAAATGGTAGGTATGTGAGATAGCAATGGTATAAAGACGTAAACCAAGGAAACAACAATAAACTTACTAACTTATCTAGAACATTTGATTTTAAATTTGTTTCTGTAAATGTCTTCCGCTTCTAGTACAAAAAGAGTTCTCTCTACTTTTCCATTAACTAAGTTACACGTATTTACAAGATGTACATTATCTACATAGAACAATGGTTTACAAAATTTAGGCAATGAATTTCAAATTTAATATTACACAACCCCCGGATGTGGAAAAGAAATAGTCCATTTTTTTTGCTATCTTTGGACTTCAAACACGAACCACCTGGCTTAGGTATCATTACTTTATATTTATAAGATTGTTGTAAAACAATCTGGCCATGCTGGGCGTTTTGAATAAAACCAGGTTATATTAACGTAGTATTTAAATTTAACTTTATTTTACTTTGCTTTTATCGTTAATGTTGAAATATTTTCTTCAGTTTTTATCAACTAGTTTTAGTAGTTAATCGTAAATATTCGGGATAACATTAAAATATGTTAACAACAGAATAATATTTTAAAATAATTCATCTTTTAAAGTGTTTCTCGGTATTGATATACATGTAAAAGTCTATCATTTTCCTAACGCACAGAACGTTTCCTACTGATATAAAGTTTTATTTTATTTCGCCCACAGTAATTTCCCCGTACATTATTTTCCTAATGCATGATATTTTTGAACCGATACAAGGCCGGCGTGGCCAAGCGTGTTAAGGCGTGCGACTCGTAATCTGAGGGTCGCGGATTCGCATCCCCGTCGCGCCAAACATGCTCGCCCTTTCAGCCGTGGGGGCGTTATAATGTTACGGTCAATCCCACTATTTGTTGGTAAAAGAGTAGCCCAAGAGTTGGCGGTGGGTGGTGATGACTAGCTGCCTTCCCTCTAGTCTTACACTGCTAAATTAGGGACGGCTAGCACAGATAGCCCTCGAGTAGCTTTGTGCGAAATTCAAAAAACAAACAAACAAACCGATACACACCTCTATAATATCCCTAACACACAGTACTATTCAATAACAATGTCACACTACATCATTTTCCTAACGCAAAATAATTTCCCTGAACTGACTCAAACCTACATCAATTTCGTAACGCATGTGACTTTTTCCGTACTTATGTAAAGCTCTGTCTTTCTATTAGCGCACCCAAATTTCCTGCATTGATGTGGAGCTCTATAATTTTCCTAACTTATTATACAGGATGTTCAGAAAGTCACTGTGCAGTTTTGTAATCATATTTTATTCAGTCTATTTCAAGCCAGCAGCTGATAGCAGTGTTTAGAAACAAAATAAGAAGGATCCAGACCTGTACTGATGCCAGTGGGGATCACTTTCAACATTGTTTATAATTGTCATTCATATTTACCTCCTGTATTCTATATCGAAACATGTCTGTTAATAAATATATAAGTGCACAGTGACTTTCCGAACACCCTGTAGTTTCCAAGCACTGATTTAAAACTTCATCTTTTCCAAACCCCAAATACTTTCCATTCTGACGTAACACAATGTGTAGTGTGTATGCAAACACCAGCAGAGATTTATTTCCAAGAAAATATATACAGCTATTGCTAGAAAGAGTGAACTTGCCAACGTTGTTTGTCACTTACTGCCATGTAAATGGTGATAAAACAAAAAGAAATACGCCGTTCTTTGAAGGTAAAACTTTGTTTGGCAGTTTTTCCTCGCTGTATTAATCATGGTCACGATAAGAGAAATCCTGTGGATTTAACCTGGCGTAGGTTATGGGTTTTTGAATTCCCAAAGTTCCAAAAGTTATAAGAAGTTATATCTTCACTGATGGTTAGAAAGATAGGTAAAAAATGTCATTTGTGAAAGATCAAGACAGCTTACATGAAAAATTTACATATTAAAAATTGCGATATAAAACCTATGAAGGAAGATTAAGTTAAACCAAGGTCAAAAGAAGACAAAGTTCGAGAAAGATTAGCTGTTTTTTTTATTTTTCTCTGAAAAGTAAGCTGTGTCTCTTTGGAAGACGCGTGGAAATAAATGTCTGTTTGGAAGACGCGTGGAAATAAATGTCTGTTTGGAAGACGTGTGGAAATAAATGTCTGTTTGGAAGACATGTGGAAATAAATGTCTGTTTGGAAGACGTGTGGAAATAAATGTCTCTTTGGAAGACATGTGGAAATGAATGTCTGTTTGGAAGACGTGTGGAAATAGATGTCTGTTTGGAAGACGTGTGGAAATAGATGTCTGTTTGGAAGACGTGTGGAAATAGATGTCTGTTTGGAAGACGTGTGGAAATAAATGTCTGTTTGGAAGACGTGTGGAAATAAATGTCTGTTTGGAAGACGTGTGGAAATAGATGTCTGTTTGGAAGACGTGTGGAAATAAATGTCTGTTTGGAAGACGTGTGGAAATAAATGTCTCTTTGGAAGACGTGTGGAAATAAATGTCTCTTTGGAAGACGTGTGGAAATAAATGTCTGTTTGGAAGACGTGTGGAAATAAATGTCTGTTTGGAAGACGTGTGGAAATAAATGTCTGTTTGGAAGACGTGTGGAAATAAATGTCTCTTTGGAAGACGTGTGGAAATAAATGTCTGTTTGGAAGACGTGTGGAAATAAATGTCTGTTTGGAAGACGTGTGGAAATAAATGTCTCTTTGGAAGACGTGTGGAAATAAATGTCTGTTTGGAAGACGTGTGGAAATAAATGTCTGTTTGGAAGACGTGTGGAAATAAATGTCTCTTTGGAAGACGTGTGGAAATAAATGTCTGTTTGGAAGACGTGTGGAAATAAATGTCTGTTTGGAAGACGTGTGGAAATAGATGTCTGTTTGGAAGACGTGTGGAAATAGATGTCTGTTTGGAAGACGTGTGAAATAAATGTCTGTTTGGAAGACGTGTGGAAATAAATGTCTGTTTGGAAGACGTGTGGAAATAAATGTCTGTTTGGAAGACGTGTGGAAATAAATGTCTGTTTGGAAGACGTGTGGAAATAAATGTCTCTTTGGAAGACGTGTGGAAATAAATGTCTCTTTGGAAGACGTGTGGAAATAAATGTCTGTTTGGAAGACGTGTGGAAATAGATGTCTGTTTGGAAGACGTGTGGAAATAAATGTCTGTTTGGAAGACGTGTGGAAATAAATGTCTCTTTGGAAGACGTGTGGAAATAAATGTCTGTTTGGAAGACGTGTGGAAATAAATGTCTGTTTGGAAGACGTGTGGAAATAAATGTCTGTTTGGAAGACGTGTGGAAATAAATGTCTGTTTGGAAGACGTGTGGAAATAAATGTCTGTTTGGAAGACGTGTGGAAATAAATGTCTGTTTGGAAGACGTGTGGAAATAAATGTCTGTTTGGAAGACGTGTGGAAATAAATGTCTCTTTGGAAGACGTGTGGAAATAAATGTCTCTTTGGAAGACGTGTGGAAATAAATGTCTCTTTGGAAGACGTGTGGAAATAAATGTCTCTTTGGAAGATGCGTGGAAATAAATGTCTCTTTGGAAGACGTGTGGAAATAAATGTCTCTTTGGAAGACATGTGGAAATAAATGTCTGTTTGGAAGACGTGTGGAAATAAATGTCTGTTTGGAAGACGTGTGGAAATAAATGTCTGTTTGGAAGACGTGTGGAAATAAATGTCTGTTTGGAAGACGTGTGGAAATAAATGTCTCTTTGGAAGACGTGTGGAAATAAATGTCTCTTTGGAAGACGTGTGGAAATAAATGTCTCTTTGGAAGACGTGTGGAAATAAATGTCTCTTTGGAAGATGCGTGGAAATAAATGTCTCTTTGGAAGACGTGTGGAAATAGATGTCTGTTTGGAAGACGTGTGGAAATAGATGTCTGTTTGGAAGACGTGTGGAAATAGATGTCTGTTTGGAAGACGTGTGGAAATAAATGTCTGTTTGGAAGACGTGTGGAAATAAATGTCTCTTTGGAAGACGTGTGGAAATAAATGTCTCTTTGGAAGACATGTGGAAATAAATGTCTGTTTGGAAGACGCGTGGAAATGAATGTCTGTTTGGAAGACGCGTGGAAATGAATGTCTGTTTGGAAGACGCGTGGAAATAAATGTCTGTTTGGAAGACATGCGGAAATAAATGTCTGTTTGGAAGACGTGTGGAAATAGATGTCTGTTTGGAAGACGTGTGGAAATAAATGTCTGTTTGGAAGACGTGTGGAAATAAATGTCTGTTTGGAAGACGTGTGGAAATAAATGTCTGTTTGGAAGACGTGTGGAAATAAATGTCTGTTTGGAAGACGTGTGGAAATAAATGTCTGTTTGGAAGACGTGGAAATAAATGTCTGTTTGGAAGACGTGTGGAAATAAATGTCTGTTTGGAAGACGTGTGGAAATAAATGTCTGTTTGGAAGACGTGTGGAAATAAATGTCTGTTTGGAAGACGTGTGGAAATAAATGTCTGTTTGGAAGACGCGTGGAAATAAATGTCTGTTTGGAAGACGCGTGGAAATAAATGTCTCTTTGGAAGACGTGTGGAAATAAATGTCTGTTTGGAAGACGTGTGGAAATAAATGTCTGTTTGGAAGACGTGTGGAAATAAATGTCTCTTTGGAAGACGTCTGGAAATAAATGTCTGTTTGGAAGACGTGTGGAAATAAATGTCTCTTTGGAAGACGTGTGGAAATAAATGTCTGTTTGGAAGACGTGTGGAAATAAATGTCTGTTTGGAAGACGTGTGGAAATAAATGTCTCTTTGGAAGACGTGTGGAAATAAATGTCTCTTTGGAAGACGTCTGGAAATAAATGTCTGTTTGGAAGACGTGTGAAATAAATGTCTCTTTGGAAGACGTGTGGAAATAAATGTCTGTTTGGAAGACGTGTGGAAATAAATGTCTGTTTGGAAGACGCGTGGAAATAAATGTCCGTTTGGAAGACGTGTGGAAATAAATGTCTGTTTGGAAGACGTGTGGAAATAAATGTCTGTTTGGAAGACGCATGGAAATAAATGTCCGTTTGGAAGACGTGTGGAAATAAATGTCTGTTTGGAAGACGTGTGGAAATAAATGTCTCTTTGGAAGACATGTGGAAATAAATGTCTGTTTGGAAGACGCGTGGAAATAAATGTCTGTTTGGAAGACGTGTGGAAATAAATGTCTCTTTGGAAGACGTGTGGAAATAAATGTCTGTTTGGAAGACGTGTGGAAATAAATGTCTCTTTGGAAGACGTGTGGAAATAAATGTCTGTTTGGAAGACGCGTGGAAATAAATGTCTGTTTGGAAGACGCGTGGAAATAAATGTCTCTTTGGAAGACGCGTGGAAATAAATGTCCGTTTGGAAGACGTGTGGAAATAAATGTCTGTTTGGAAGACGTGTGGAAATAAATGTCTGTTTGGAAGACGCGTGGAAATAAATGTCCGTTTGGAAGACGTGTGGAAATAAATGTCTGTTTGGAAGACGTGTGGAAATAAATGTCTGTTTGGAAGACATGTGGAAATAAATGTCTGTTTGGAAGACGTGTGGAAATAAATGTCTCTTTGGAAGACGTGTGGAAATAAATGTCTGTTTGGAAGACGTGTGGAAATAAATGTCTCTTTGGAAGACGTGTGGAAATAAATGTCTCTTTGGAAGACGTGTGGAAATAAATGTCTGTTTGGAAGACGTGTGGAAATAAATGTCTGTTTGGAAGACGTGTGGAAATAAATGTCTGTTTGGAAGACGTCTGGAAATAAATGTCTGTTTGGAAGACGTGTGGAAATAAATGTCTGTTTGGAAGACGTGTGGAAATAAATGTCTGTTTGGAAGACGTGTGGAAATAAATGTCTGTTTGGAAGACGCGTGGAAATAGATGTCTCTTTGGAAGACGCGTGGAAATAAATGTCTGTTTGGAAGACGTGTGGAAATAAATGTCTGTTTGGAAGACGTGTGGAAATAAATGTCTCTTTGGAAGACGTGTGGAAATAAATGTCTCTTTGGAAGACGTGTGGAAATAAATGTCTCTTTGGAAGACGTGTGGAAATAAATGTCTCTTTGGAAGACGTGTGGAAATAAATGTCTGTTTGGAAGACGTGTGGAAATAAATGTCTGTTTGGAAGACGTGTGGAAATAAATGTCTCTTTGGAAGACGTCTGGAAATAAATGTCTGTTTGGAAGACGTGTGGAAATAAATGTCTCTTTGGAAGACGTGTGGAAATAAATGTCTGTTTGGAAGACGCGTGGAAATAAATGTCTGTTTGGAAGACGCGTGGAAATAAATGTCCGTTTGGAAGACGCGTGGAAATAGATGTCTCTTTGGAAGACGTGTGGAAATAAATGTCTCTTTGGAAGACGTGTGGAAATAAATGTCTGTTTGGAAGACGCGTGGAAATAAATGTCTGTTTGGAAGACGCGTGGAAATGAATGTCCGTTTGGAAGACGTGTGGAAATAAATGTCTCTTTGGAAGACGTGTGGAAATAAATGTCTGTTTGGAAGACGTGGAAATAAATGTCCGTTTGGAAGACGTGTGGAAATAAATGTCTGTTTGGAAGACGCGTGGAAATAAATGTCTGTTTGGAAGACGCGTGGAAATGAATGTCTGTTTGGAAGACGCGTGGAAATAAATGTCTCTTTGGAAGACGTGTGGAAATAAATGTCTCTTTGGAAGACGCGTGGAAATAAATGTCTCTTTGGAAGATGCGTGGAAATAAATGTCTCTTTGGAAGACGTGTGGAAATAAATGTCTCTTTGGAAGACGCGTGGAAATAAATGTCTCTTTGGAAGACGTGTGGAAATAAATGTCTCTTTGGAAGACATGTGGAAATAAATGTCTGTTTGGAAGACGCGTGGAAATAAATGTCTGTTTGGAAGACGCGTGGAAATAAATGTCTCTTTGGAAGACATGTGGAAATAAATGTCTGTTTGGAAGACGTGTGGAAATAAATGTCTCTTTGGAAGACGCGTGGAAATAAATGTCTGTTTGGAAGACGCGTGTGAAATAAATGTCTGTTTGGAAGACGTGGAAATGAATGTCTGTTTGGAAGACGCGTGGAAATAAATGTCTCTTTGGAAGACGCGTGGAAATGAATGTCCGTTTGGAAGACGTGTGGAAATAAATGTCTGTTTGGAAGACGTGTGGAAATAAATGTCTGTTTGGAAGACGCGTGGAAATGAATGTCCGTTTGGAAGACGTGTGGAAATAAATGTCTGTTTGGAAGACGTGTGGAAATAAATGTCTGTTTGGAAGACATGTGGAAATAAATGTCTGTTTGGAAGACGTGTGGAAATAAATGTCTCTTTGGAAGACGTGGAAATAAATGTCTGTTTGGAAGACGTGTGGAAATAAATGTCTCTTTGGAAGACGTGTGGAAATAAATGTCTCTTTGGAAGACGTGTGGAAATAAATGTCTGTTTGGAAGACGTGTGGAAATAAATGTCTGTTTGGAAGACGTGTGGAAATAAATGTCTGTTTGGAAGACGTGTGGAAATAAATGTCTGTTTGGAAGACGTGTGGAAATAAATGTCTGTTTGGAAGACGTCTGGAAATAAATGTCTGTTTGGAAGACGTGTGGAAATAAATGTCTGTTTGGAAGACGCGTGGAAATAAATGTCTCTTTGGAAGACGTGTGGAAATAAATGTCTGTTTGGAAGACGTGGAAATAAATGTCTCTTTGAAGACGTCTGGAAATAAATGTCTCTTTGGAAGACATGTGGAAATAAATGTTTGTTTGGAAGACGCGTGGAAATGAATGTCTGTTTGGAAGACGTGTGGAAATAAATGTCTCTTTGGAAGACGCGTGGAAATAAATGTCTGTTTGGAAGACGCGTGGAAATAAATGTCTGTTTGGAAGACGCGTGGAAATGAATGTCTGTTTGGAAGACGCGTGGAAATAAATGTCTGTTTGGAAGACATGCGGAAATAAATGTCTCTTTGGAAGACGCGTGGAAATGAATGTCTCTTTGGAAGACGTGTGGAAATAAATGTCTGTTTGGAAGACGTGTGGAAATAAATGTCTCTTTGGAAGACGTCTGGAAATAAATGTCTCTTTGGAAGACATGTGGAAATAAATGTTTGTTTGGAAGACGCGTGGAAATGAATGTCTGTTTGGAAGACGTGTGGAAATAAATGTCTCTTTGGAAGACGCGTGGAAATGAATGTCTGTTTGGAAGACGTGTGGAAATAAATGTTTGTTTGGAAGACGTGTGGGAATAAATCTCTGTTTGGAAGATGTGGTGGAGCAAACGCATGCTTGAAAGCTTTGGAGAAATTAATGGCGTTGGAGATGTTATGAAATGAGACTATTTTTAGAGTCATTATAGGATAAATATCTCTTGGAAGATTTAGTGGAAAGTTTTTTAATAAGATGTTGTGGAATCAATGATTTTTCGGAAAGTTTGGAGCAAATGTTTATTACTATTCACAAAGTAACTATTGCTTGGAAGGTTTTGTAGAATAAATGTCTGTTTGGAAGACGTGTGGAAATAGATGTCTGTTTGGAAGACGTGTGGAAATAGATGTCTGTTTGGAAGACGTGTGGAAATAAATGTCTGTTTGGAAGACGTGTGGAAATAAATGTCTGTTTGGAAGACGTGTGGAAATAAATGTCTGTTTGGAAGACGTGTGGAAATAAATGTCTGTTTGGAAGACGTGTGGAAATAAATGTCTGTTTGGAAGACGTGTGGAAATAAATGTCTCTTTGGAAGACGTGTGGAAATAAATGTCTCTTTGGAAGACGTGTGGAAATAAATGTCTCTTTGGAAGACGTGTGGAAATAAATGTCTCTTTGGAAGATGCGTGGAAATAAATGTCTCTTTGGAAGACGTGTGGAAATAGATGTCTGTTTGGAAGACGTGTGGAAATAAATGTCTGTTTGGAAGACGTGTGGAAATAAATGTCTGTTTGGAAGATGTGTGGAAATAAATGTCTGTTTGGAAGACGTGTGGAAATAAATGTCTGTTTGGAAGACGTGTGGAAATAAATGTCTGTTTGGAAGACGTGTGGAAATAAATGTCTGTTTGGAAGACGTGTGGAAATAAATGTCTGTTTGGAAGACGTGTGGAAATAAATGTCTGTTTGGAAGACGTGTGGAAATAAATGTCTGTTTGGAAGACGTGTGGAAATAAATGTCTGTTTGGAAGACGTGTGGAAATAAATGTCTGTTTGGAAGACGTGTGGAAATAAATGTCTGTTTGGAAGACGTGTGGAAATAAATGTCTGTTTGGAAGACGTGTGGAAATAAATGTCTGTTTGGAAGACGTGTGGAAATAAATGTCTGTTTGGAAGACGTGTGGAAATAAATGTCTGTTTGGAAGACGTGTGGAAATAAATGTCTGTTTGGAAGACGTGTGGAAATAAATGTCTGTTTGGAAGACGTGTGGAAATAAATGTCTGTTTGGAAGACGTGTGGAAATAAATGTCTGTTTGGAAGACGCGTGGAAATAAATGTCTGTTTGGAAGACGCGTGGAAATAAATGTCTCTTTGGAAGACGTGTGGAAATAAATGTCTGTTTGGAAGACGCGTGGAAATAAATGTCTGTTTGGAAGACGTGTGGAAATAAATGTCTGTTTGGAAGACGTGTGGAAATAAATGTCTGTTTGGAAGACGTGTGGAAATAAATGTCCGTTTGGAAGACGTGTGGAAATAAATGTCTGTTTGGAAGACGCGTGGAAATAGATGTCTCTTTGGAAGACATGTGGAAATAAATGTCTGTTTGGAAGACGCGTGGAAATAAATGTCTGTTTGGAAGACGTGTGGAAATAAATGTCTCTTTGGAAGACGTGTGGAAATAAATGTCTGTTTGGAAGACGTGTGGAAATAAATGTCTCTTTGGAAGACGTGTGGAAATAAATGTCTGTTTGGAAGACGCGTGGAAATGAATGTCTGTTTGGAAGACGCGTGGAAATAAATGTCTCTTTGGAAGACGCGTGGAAATGAATGTCCGTTTGGAAGACGTGTGGAAATAAATGTCTGTTTGGAAGACGTGTGGAAATAAATGTCTGTTTGGAAGACGCGTGGAAATGAATGTCCGTTTGGAAGACGTGTGGAAATAAATGTCTGTTTGGAAGACGTGTGGAAATAAATGTCTGTTTGGAAGACATGTGGAAATAAATGTCTGTTTGGAAGACGTGTGGAAATAAATGTCTCTTTGGAAGACGTGTGGAAATAAATGTCTGTTTGGAAGACGTGTGGAAATAAATGTCTCTTTGGAAGACGTGTGGAAATAAATGTCTCTTTGGAAGACGTGTGGAAATAAATGTCTGTTTGGAAGACGTGTGGAAATAAATGTCTGTTTGGAAGACGTGTGGAAATAAATGTCTGTTTGGAAGACGTCTGGAAATAAATGTCTGTTTGGAAGACGTGTGGAAATAAATGTCTGTTTGGAAGACGTGTGGAAATAAATGTCTGTTTGGAAGACGCGTGGAAATAAATGTCTGTTTGGAAGACGCGTGGAAATAGATGTCTCTTTGGAAGACGCGTGGAAATAAATGTCTGTTTGGAAGACGTGTGGAAATAAATGTCTGTTTGGAAGACGTGTGGAAATAAATGTCTCTTTGGAAGACGTGTGGAAATAAATGTCTCTTTGGAAGACGTCTGGAAATAAATGTCTCTTTGGAAGACGTGTGGAAATAAATGTCTCTTTGGAAGACGTGTGGAAATAAATGTCTGTTTGGAAGACGTGTGGAAATAAATGTCTGTTTGGAAGACGTGTGGAAATAAATGTCTCTTTGGAAGACGTCTGGAAATAAATGTCTGTTTGGAAGACGTGTGGAAATAAATGTCTCTTTGGAAGACGTGTGGAAATAAATGTCTGTTTGGAAGACGCGTGGAAATAAATGTCTGTTTGGAAGACGCGTGGAAATGAATGTCCGTTTGGAAGACGCGTGGAAATAGATGTCTCTTTGGAAGACGTGTGGAAATAAATGTCTCTTTGGAAGACATGTGGAAATAAATGTCTGTTTGGAAGACGCGTGGAAATAAATGTCTGTTTGGAAGACGCGTGGAAATAAATGTCTGTTTGGAAGACGTGTGGAAATAAATGTCTCTTTGGAAGACGTGTGGAAATAAATGTCTCTTTGGAAGACGTGTGGAAATAAATGTCTGTTTGGAAGACGCGTGGAAATGAATGTCCGTTTGGAAGACGTGTGGAAATAAATGTCTCTTTGGAAGACGTGTGGAAATAAATGTCTGTTTGGAAGACGCGTGGAAATAAATGTCTGTTTGGAAGACGCGTGGAAATAAATGTCTGTTTGGAAGACGCGTGGAAATGAATGTCTGTTTGGAAGACGCGTGGAAATAAATGTCTCTTTGGAAGATGTGTGGAAATAAATGTCTCTTTGGAAGACGCGTGGAAATAAATGTCTCTTTGGAAGATGCGTGGAAATAAATGTCTCTTTGGAAGACGTGTGGAAATAAATGTCTCTTTGGAAGACGCGTGGAAATAAATGTCTCTTTGGAAGACGTGTGGAAATAAATGTCTCTTTGGAAGACATGTGGAAATAAATGTCTGTTTGGAAGACGCGTGGAAATAAATGTCTGTTTGGAAGACGCGTGGAAATAAATGTCTCTTTGGAAGACATGTGGAAATAAATGTCTGTTTGGAAGACGTGTGGAAATAAATGTCTCTTTGGAAGACGCGTGGAAATAAATGTCTGTTTGGAAGACGCGTGGAAATAAATGTCTGTTTGGAAGACGCGTGGAAATGAATGTCTGTTTGGAAGACGCGTGGAAATAAATGTCTGTTTGGAAGACATGCGGAAATAAATGTCTCTTTGGAAGACGTGTGGAAATAAATGTCTGTTTGGAAGACGCGTGGAAATAAATGTCTGTTTGGAAGACGCGTGGAAATAAATGTCTGTTTGGAAGACGCGTGGAAATGAATGTCTGTTTGGAAGACGCGTGGAAATAAATGTCTCTTTGGAAGACGTGTGGAAATAAATGTCTCTTTGGAAGACGCGTGGAAATAAATGTCTCTTTGGAAGATGCGTGGAAATAAATGTCTCTTTGGAAGACGTGTGGAAATAAATGTCTCTTTGGAAGACATGTGGAAATAAATGTCTGTTTGGAAGACGTGTGGAAATAGATGTCTGTTTGGAAGACGTGTGGAAATAGATGTCTGTTTGGAAGACGTGTGGAAATAAATGTCTGTTTGGAAGACGTGTGGAAATAAATGTCTCTTTGGAAGACGTGTGGAAATAAATGTCTCTTTGGAAGACGTGTGGAAATAAATGTCTCTTTGGAAGACGTGTGGAAATAAATGTCTCTTTGGAAGATGCGTGGAAATAAATGTCTCTTTGGAAGACGTGTGGAAATAGATGTCTGTTTGGAAGACGTGTGGAAATAGATGTCTGTTTGGAAGACGTGTGGAAATAGATGTCTGTTTGGAAGACGTGTGGAAATAAATGTCTGTTTGGAAGACGTGTGGAAATAAATGTCTGTTTGGAAGACGTGTGGAAATAAATGTCTGTTTGGAAGACGTGTGGAAATAAATGTCTGTTTGGAAGACGTGTGGAAATAAATGTCTGTTTGGAAGACGTGTGGAAATAAATGTCTGTTTGGAAGACGTGTGGAAATAAATGTCTGGAAGACGTAAATAAATGTCTGTTTGGAAGACGTGTGGAAATAAATGTCTGTTTGGAAGACGTGTGGAAATAAATGTCTGTTTGGAAGACGTGTGGAAATAAATGTCTGTTTGGAAGACGTGTGGAAATAGATGTCTGTTTGGAAGACGTGTGGAAATAAATGTCTGTTTGGAAGACGTGTGGAAATAAATGTCTGTTTGGAAGACGTGTGGAAATAAATGTCTGTTTGGAAGACGTGTGGAAATAAATGTCTGTTTGGAAGACGTGTGGAAATAAATGTCTGTTTGGAAGACGTGTGGAAATAAATGTCTGTTTGGAAGACGTGTGGAAATAAATGTCTGTTTGGAAGACGTGTGGAAATAAATGTCTGTTTGGAAGACGCGTGGAAATAAATGTCTGTTTGGAAGACGCGTGGAAATAGATGTCTCTTTGGAAGACGTGTGGAAATAAATGTCTGTTTGGAAGACGTGTGGAAATAAATGTCTGTTTGGAAGACGTGTGGAAATAAATGTCTCTTTGGAAGACGTCTGGAAATAAATGTCTGTTTGGAAGACGTGTGGAAATAAATGTCTCTTTGGAAGACGTGTGGAAATAAATGTCTGTTTGGAAGACGTGTGGAAATAAATGTCTGTTTGGAAGACGTGTGGAAATAAATGTCTCTTTGGAAGACGTGTGGAAATAAATGTCTCTTTGGAAGACGTCTGGAAATAAATGTCTGTTTGGAAGACGTGTGGAAATAAATGTCTCTTTGGAAGACGTGTGGAAATAAATGTCTGTTTGGAAGACGTGTGGAAATAAATGTCTGTTTGGAAGACGCGTGGAAATGAATGTCCGTTTGGAAGACGTGTGGAAATAAATGTCTGTTTGGAAGACGTGTGGAAATAAATGTCTGTTTGGAAGACGCGTGGAAATGAATGTCCGTTTGGAAGACGTGTGGAAATAAATGTCTGTTTGGAAGACGCGTGGAAATAGATGTCTCTTTGGAAGACATGTGGAAATAAATGTCTGTTTGGAAGACGCGTGGAAATAAATGTCTGTTTGGAAGACGTGTGGAAATAAATGTCTCTTTGGAAGACGTGTGGAAATAAATGTCTGTTTGGAAGACGTGTGGAAATAAATGTCTCTTTGGAAGACGTGTGGAAATAAATGTCTGTTTGGAAGACGCGTGGAAATGAATGTCTGTTTGGAAGACGCGTGGAAATAAATGTCTCTTTGGAAGACGCGTGGAAATGAATGTCCGTTTGGAAGACGTGTGGAAATAAATGTCTGTTTGGAAGACGTGTGGAAATAAATGTCTGTTTGGAAGACGCGTGGAAATAAATGTCCGTTTGGAAGACGTGTGGAAATAAATGTCTGTTTGGAAGACGTGTGGAAATAAATGTCTGTTTGGAAGACATGTGGAAATAAATGTCTGTTTGGAAGACGTGTGGAAATAAATGTCTCTTTGGAAGACGTGTGGAAATAAATGTCTGTTTGGAAGACGTGTGGAAATAAATGTCTCTTTGGAAGACGTGTGGAAATAAATGTCTCTTTGGAAGACGTGTGGAAATAAATGTCTGTTTGGAAGACGTGTGGAAATAAATGTCTGTTTGGAAGACGTGTGGAAATAAATGTCTGTTTGGAAGACGTGTGGAAATAAATGTCTGTTTGGAAGACGTGTGGAAATAAATGTCTGTTTGGAAGACGTGTGGAAATAAATGTCTGTTTGGAAGACGCGTGGAAATAAATGTCTGTTTGGAAGACGCGTGGAAATAAATGTCTCTTTGGAAGACGCGTGGAAATAAATGTCTGTTTGGAAGACGTGTGGAAATAAATGTCTGTTTGGAAGACGTGTGGAAATAAATGTCTCTTTGGAAGACGTGTGGAAATAAATGTCTCTTTGGAAGACGTGTGGAAATAAATGTCTCTTTGGAAGACGTGTGGAAATAAATGTCTCTTTGGAAGACGTGTGGAAATAAATGTCTGTTTGGAAGACGTGTGGAAATAAATGTCTGTTTGGAAGACGTGTGGAAATAAATGTCTCTTTGGAAGACGTCTGGAAATAAATGTCTGTTTGGAAGACGTGTGGAAATAAATGTCTCTTTGGAAGACGTGTGGAAATAAATGTCTGTTTGGAAGACGCGTGGAAATAAATGTCTGTTTGGAAGACGCGTGGAAATGAATGTCCGTTTGGAAGACGCGTGGAAATAGATGTCTCTTTGGAAGACGTGTGGAAATAAATGTCTCTTTGGAAGACATGTGGAAATAAATGTCTGTTTGGAAGACGCGTGGAAATAAATGTCTGTTTGGAAGACGCGTGGAAATGAATGTCCGTTTGGAAGACGTGTGGAAATAAATGTCTCTTTGGAAGACGTGTGGAAATAAATGTCTGTTTGGAAGACGCGTGGAAATGAATGTCCGTTTGGAAGACGTGTGGAAATAAATGTCTGTTTGGAAGACGCGTGGAAATAAATGTCTGTTTGGAAGACGCGTGGAAATGAATGTCTGTTTGGAAGACGCGTGGAAATAAATGTCTCTTTGGAAGACGTGTGGAAATAAATGTCTCTTTGGAAGACGCGTGGAAATAAATGTCTCTTTGGAAGATGCGTGGAAATAAATGTCTCTTTGGAAGACGTGTGGAAATAAATGTCTCTTTGGAAGACGCGTGGAAATAAATGTCTCTTTGGAAGACGTGTGGAAATAAATGTCTCTTTGGAAGACATGTGGAAATAAATGTCTGTTTGGAAGACGCGTGGAAATAAATGTCTGTTTGGAAGACGCGTGGAAATAAATGTCTCTTTGGAAGACATGTGGAAATAAATGTCTGTTTGGAAGACGTGTGGAAATAAATGTCTCTTTGGAAGACGCGTGGAAATAAATGTCTGTTTGGAAGACGCGTGGAAATAAATGTCTGTTTGGAAGACGCGTGGAAATAAATGTCTGTTTGGAAGACGCGTGGAAATAAATGTCTCTTTGGAAGACGCGTGGAAATGAATGTCCGTTTGGAAGACGTGTGGAAATAAATGTCTGTTTGGAAGACGTGTGGAAATAAATGTCTGTTTGGAAGACGCGTGGAAATGAATGTCCGTTTGGAAGACGTGTGGAAATAAATGTCTGTTTGGAAGACGTGTGGAAATAAATGTCTGTTTGGAAGACATGTGGAAATAAATGTCTGTTTGGAAGACGTGTGGAAATAAATGTCTCTTTGGAAGACGTGTGGAAATAAATGTCTGTTTGGAAGACGTGTGGAAATAAATGTCTCTTTGGAAGACGTGTGGAAATAAATGTCTCTTTGGAAGACGTGTGGAAATAAATGTCTGTTTGGAAGACGTGTGGAAATAAATGTCTGTTTGGAAGACGTGTGGAAATAAATGTCTGTTTGGAAGACGTGTGGAAATAAATGTCTGTTTGGAAGACGTGTGGAAATAAATGTCTGTTTGGAAGACGTCTGGAAATAAATGTCTGTTTGGAAGACGTGTGGAAATAAATGTCTGTTTGGAAGACGCGTGGAAATGAATGTCTCTTTGGAAGACGTGTGGAAATAAATGTCTGTTTGGAAGACGTGTGGAAATAAATGTCTCTTTGGAAGACGTCTGGAAATAAATGTCTCTTTGGAAGACATGTGGAAATAAATGTCTGTTTGGAAGACGCGTGGAAATAAATGTCTGTTTGGAAGACGTGTGGAAATAAATGTCTCTTTGGAAGACGCGTGGAAATAAATGTCTGTTTGGAAGACGCGTGGAAATAAATGTCTGTTTGGAAGACGCGTGGAAATGAATGTCTGTTTGGAAGACGTGTGGAAATAAATGTCTGTTTGGAAGACATGCGGAAATAAATGTCTCTTTGGAAGACGCGTGGAAATGAATGTCTCTTTGGAAGACGTGTGGAAATAAATGTCTGTTTGGAAGACGTGTGGAAATAAATGTCTCTTTGGAAGACGTCTGGAAATAAATGTCTCTTTGGAAGACATGTGGAAATAAATGTCTGTTTGGAAGACGTGTGGAAATAAATGTCTGTTTGGAAGACGTGTGGAAATAAATGTCTCTTTGGAAGACGCGTGGAAATAAATGTCTGTTTGGAAGACGTGTGGAAATAAATGTCTGTTTGGAAGACGTGTGGAAATAAATCTCTGTTTGGAAGATGTGGTGGAGCAAACGCATGCTTGAAAGCTTTGGAGAAATTAATGGCGTTGGAGATGTTATGAAATGAGACTATTTTTTAGTCATTATAGGATAAATATCTCTTGGAAGATTTAGTGGAAAGTTTTTTAATAAGATGTTGTGGAATCAATGATTTTTCGGAAAGTTTGGAGCAAATGTTTATTACTATTCACAAAGTAACTATTGCTTGGAAGGTTTTGTAGAATAAATGTCTGTTTGGAAGACGTGTGGAAATAAATGTCTGTTTGGAAGACGTGTGGAAATAGATGTCTGTTTGGAAGACGTGTGGAAATAAATGTCTGTTTGGAAGACGTGTGGAAATAAATGTCTGTTTGGAAGACGTGTGGAAATAAATGTCTGTTTGGAAGACGTGTGGAAATAAATGTCTGTTTGGAAGACGTGTGGAAATAAATGTCTGTTTGGAAGACGTGTGGAAATAAATGTCTCTTTGGAAGACGTGTGGAAATAAATGTCTCTTTGGAAGACGTGTGGAAATAAATGTCTCTTTGGAAGACGTGTGGAAATAAATGTCTCTTTGGAAGACGCGTGGAAATAAATGTCTCTTTGGAAGACGTGTGGAAATAAATGTCTGTTTGGAAGACGTGTGGAAATAAATGTCTGTTTGGAAGACGTGTGGAAATAAATGTCTGTTTGGAAGACGTGTGGAAATAAATGTCTGTTTGGAAGACGTGTGGAAATAAATGTCTGTTTGGAAGACGTGTGGAAATAAATGTCTGTTTGGAAGACGTGTGGAAATAAATGTCTGTTTGGAAGACGTGTGGAAATAAATGTCTGTTTGGAAGACGTGTGGAAATAAATGTCTGTTTGGAAGACGTGTGGAAATAAATGTCTGTTTGGAAGACGTGTGGAAATAAATGTCTGTTTGGAAGACGTGTGGAAATAATGTCTGTTTGGATGTGGAAATAAATGTCTGTTTGGAAGACGTGTGGAAATAAATGTCTGTTTGGAAGACGTGTGGAAATAAATGTCTGTTTGGAAGACGTGTGGAAATAAATGTCTGTTTGGAAGACGTGTGGAAATAAATGTCTGTTTGGAAGACGTGTGGAAATAAATGTCTGTTTGGAAGACGTGTGGAAATAAATGTCTGTTTGGAAGACGTGTGGAAATAAATGTCTGTTTGGAAGACGTGTGGAAATAAATGTCTGTTTGGAAGACGTGTGGAAATAAATGTCTGTTTGGAAGACGCGTGGAAATAAATGTCTGTTTGGAAGACGTGTGGAAATAAATGTCTCTTTGGAAGACGTGTGGAAATAAATGTCTGTTTGGAAGACGTGTCTGGGAAATAAATGTCTGTTTGGAAGACGTGTGGAAATAAATGTCTGTTTGGAAGACGCGTGGAAATAAATGTCCGTTTGGAAGACGTGTGGAAATAAATGTCTGTTTGGAAGACGCGTGGAAATAAATGTCTCTTTGGAAGACATGTGGAAATAAATGTCTGTTTGGAAGACGTGTGGAAATAAATGTCTGTTTGGAAGACGTGTGGAAATAAATGTCTCTTTGGAAGACGTGTGGAAATAAATGTCTGTTTGGAAGACGTGTGGAAATAAATGTCTCTTTGGAAGACGTGTGGAAATAAATGTCTGTTTGGAAGACGCGTGGAAATAAATGTCTGTTTGGAAGACGTGTGGAAATAAATGTCTCTTTGGAAGACGTGTGGAAATAAATGTCCGTTTGGAAGACGTGTGGAAATAAATGTCTGTTTGGAAGACGTGTGGAAATAAATGTCTGTTTGGAAGACGCGTGGAAATAAATGTCTGTTTGGAAGACGTGTGGAAATAAATGTCTGTTTGGAAGACGTGTGGAAATAAATGTCTGTTTGGAAGACATGTGGAAATAAATGTCTGTTTGGAAGACGTGTGGAAATAAATGTCTCTTTGGAAGACGTGTGGAAATAAATGTCTGTTTGGAAGACGTGTGGAAATAAATGTCTCTTTGGAAGACGTGTGGAAATAAATGTCTCTTTGGAAGACGTGTGGAAATAAATGTCTGTTTGGAAGACGTGTGGAAATAAATGTCTGTTTGGAAGACGTGTGGAAATAAATGTCTGTTTGGAAGACGTGTGGAAATAAATGTCTGTTTGGAAGACGTGTGGAAATAAATGTCTGTTTGGAAGACGTGTGGAAATAAATGTCTGTTTGGAAGACGCGTGGAAATAAATGTCTGTTTGGAAGACGCGTGGAAATAAATGTCTCTTTGGAAGACGCGTGGAAATAAATGTCTGTTTGGAAGACGTGTGGAAATAAATGTCTGTTTGGAAGACGTGTGGAAATAAATGTCTCTTTGGAAGACGTGTGGAAATAAATGTCTCTTTGGAAGACGTGTGGAAATAAATGTCTCTTTGGAAGACGTGTGGAAATAAATGTCTCTTTGGAAGACGTGTGGAAATAAATGTCTGTTTGGAAGACGTGTGGAAATAAATGTCTGTTTGGAAGACGTGTGGAAATAAATGTCTCTTTGGAAGACGTGTGGAAATAAATGTCTGTTTGGAAGACGTGTGGAAATAAATGTCTCTTTGGAAGACGTGTGGAAATAAATGTCTGTTTGGAAGACGCGTGGAAATAAATGTCTCTTTGGAAGACGTGTGGAAATAAATGTCTCTTTGGAAGACATGTGGAAATAAATGTCTGTTTGGAAGACGTGTGGAAATAAATGTCTGTTTGGAAGACGCGTGGAAATAAATGTCTGTTTGGAAGACGTGTGGAAATAAATGTCTCTTTGGAAGACGTGTGGAAATAAATGTCTCTTTGGAAGACGTGTGGAAATAAATGTCTGTTTGGAAGACGCGTGGAAATAAATGTCTGTTTGGAAGACGTGTGGAAATAAATGTCTCTTTGGAAGACGTGTGGAAATAAATGTCTGTTTGGAAGACGTGTGGAAATAAATGTCTGTTTGGAAGACGCGTGGAAATAAATGTCTGTTTGGAAGACGCGTGGAAATAAATGTCTGTTTGGAAGACGCGTGGAAATAAATGTCTCTTTGGAAGACGTGTGGAAATAAATGTCTCTTTGGAAGACGCGTGGAAATAAATGTCTCTTTGGAAGATGCGTGGAAATAAATGTCTCTTTGGAAGACGTGTGGAAATAAATGTCTCTTTGGAAGACGCGTGGAAATAAATGTCTCTTTGGAAGACGTGTGGAAATAAATGTCTCTTTGGAAGACATGTGGAAATAAATGTCTGTTTGGAAGACGCGTGGAAATAAATGTCTGTTTGGAAGACGCGTGGAAATAAATGTCTCTTTGGAAGACATGTGGAAATAAATGTCTGTTTGGAAGACGTGTGGAAATAAATGTCTCTTTGGAAGACGCGTGGAAATAAATGTCTGTTTGGAAGACGCGTGGAAATAAATGTCTGTTTGGAAGACGCGTGGAAATAAATGTCTGTTTGGAAGACGCGTGGAAATAAATGTCTGTTTGGAAGACATGCGGAAATAAATGTCTCTTTGGAAGACGCGTGGAAATGAATGTCTCTTTGGAAGACGTGTGGAAATAAATGTCTGTTTGGAAGACGTGTGGAAATAAATGTCTCTTTGGAAGACGTCTGGAAATAAATGTCTCTTTGGAAGACATGTGGAAATAAATGTTTGTTTGGAAGACGCGTGGAAATGAATGTCTGTTTGGAAGACGTGTGGAAATAAATGTCTCTTTGGAAGACGCGTGGAAATAAATGTCTGTTTGGAAGACGCGTGGAAATAAATGTCTGTTTGGAAGACGCGTGGAAATGAATGTCTGTTTGGAAGACGCGTGGAAATAAATGTCTGTTTGGAAGACATGCGGAAATAAATGTCTCTTTGGAAGACGCGTGGAAATGAATGTCTCTTTGGAAGACGTGTGGAAATAAATGTCTGTTTGGAAGACGTGTGGAAATAAATGTCTCTTTGGAAGACGTCTGGAAATAAATGTCTCTTTGGAAGACATGTGGAAATAAATGTCTGTTTGGAAGACGCGTGGAAATAAATGTCTGTTTGGAAGACGTGTGGAAATAAATGTCTCTTTGGAAGACGCGTGGAAATGAATGTCTGTTTGGAAGACGTGTGGAAATAAATGTTTGTTTGGAAGACGTGTGGAAATAAATCTCTGTTTGGAAGATGTGGTGGAGCAAACGCATGCTTGAAAGCTTTGGAGAAATTAATGGCGTTGGAGATGTTATGAAATGAGACTATTTTTAGAGTCATTATAGGATAAATATCTCTTGGAAGATTTAGTGGAAAGTTTTTTAATAAGATGTTGTGGAATCAATGATTTTTTCGGAAAGTTTGGAGCAAATGTTTATTACTATTCACAAAGTAACTATTGCTTGGAAGGTTTTGTAGAATAAATGTCTGTTTGGAAGACGCGTGGAAATGAATGTCTGTTTGGAAGACGTGTGGAAATAAATGTCTCTTTGGAAGACGCGTGGAAATGAATGTCTGTTTGGAAGACGTGTGGAAATAAATGTCTCTTTGGAAGACGCGTGGAAATGAATGTCTTTTTGGAATACGTGTGGAAATAAATGTCTCTTTGGAAGACGTGTGGAAATAAATGTCTCTTTGGAAGACATGTGGAAATAAATGTCTGTTTGGAAGACGCGTGGAAATGAATGTCTGTTTGGAAGACGCGTGGAAATGAATGTCTGTTTGGAAGACGCGTGGAAATAAATGTCTGTTTGGAAGACATGCGGAAATAAATGTCTCTTTGGAAGACGCGTGGAAATTAATGTCTGTTTGGAAGACGCGTGGAAATGAATGTCTGTTTGGAAGACGTGTGGAAATAAATGTTTGTTTGGAAGACGTGTGGAAATAAATGTCTGTTTGGAAGACGTGTGGAAATAAATGTCTCTTTGGAAGACGTGTGGAAATAAATGTCTCTTTGGAAGACATGTGGAAATAAATGTCTCTTTGGAAGACGCGTGGAAATGAATGTCTGTTTGGAAGACGTGTGGAAATAAATGTCTGTTTGGAAGACGCGTGGAAATAAATGTCTGTTTGGAAGACGTGTGGAAATAAATGTCTGTTTGGAAGACGCGTGGAAATGAATGTCTGTTTGGAAGACGTGTGGAAATAAATGTTTGTTTGGAAGACGTGTGGAAATAAATGTCTGTTTAGAAGACATGTGGAAATAAATGTCTCTTTGGAAGACGTGTGGAAATAAATCTCTGTTTGGAAGATGTGGTGGAGCAAACGCATGCTTGAAAGCTTTGGAGAAATTAATGGCGTTGGAGATGTTATGAAATGAGACTATTTTTAGAGTCATTATAGGATAAATATCTCTTGGAAGATTTAGTGGAAAGTTTTTTAATAAGATGTTGTGGAATCAATGATTTTTCGGAAAGTTTGGAGCAAATGTTTATTACTATTCACAAAGTAACTATTGCTTGGAAGGTTTTGTAGAATAAATGTCATTTAAAGTATTATGAAATAAATTTTTACCGAAAGATGTTGTGAGTAAATGCCTCTTGGGAAATGTGTGGTAAGTATTTATTGATTGACGTTGTAAATAAGGTGTGTAATAAATACTTTTTATAACGTAAGAGAATGCTTGTGTAAGTTTACTCCGAAACTTTATCATCTTCTAGACAATATATATTAATGACAAACAAAATATCTAGTGTAGACAACAATCTTACAAATACAATGTACCATATTGGAAACTACTTATAATTAAAACAAACCCTGTGTAGTATCGCTAAAAAATCACAGTTTCCCAATAAAACACGTGGATATTCTTGTGAGTGTCAGTACATTGGTAGTGCTACGATTAGATGAAAACAGAGAATAACATGCAACCATTAAAATAACCACTTAAGAATATATTATTCATGCTACCTATGACAAAATAATGATATTGGTTAATAAACAAAAACGGAATTTCACTACATAAACACTTACGTCCAACATCTTTGTTCATTAAGTGAGAATGCCTAAAAATAAGCGTAGAAAAAAAATGTTATTATGGATAAAGACGAAATAAGAACTCGTTTTCATTTTCAGAGTTCAGATAACAATATGCGTGATCGTTATTATAAGATACAATAGGATTTATAAGCCACTTTTGTGGATGCTATTGTGCTATACGATAGATATTTTTTAAAAATTACTCGTGAAGAAAGTGAATACTATGCAAAGGTTTTAGCAAATTATTTATATGGTATGACCAGACTTAAACTAACTACTATAATGGGTGTTGTTATAAGATACCCAAGATTCCATTAACGTACCAAGATTGGTGATATTTTAAATTACACTAGGTTTAATCAAACTATTCTATAGGTGTTATTATCAGAAACACAAGGTTTCCACAAACCTTTCTATAGGTGTTATTAACAGAAATACAAGGTTTCCACAAATTATTTGCAAGGGTTATTAAAGGATAACTTGATTTTGACAAATTATTTGCAAGGGTTATTAAAGGATAACTTGGTTTTAGCAAACTACTTTTATGTGTTGTATCATAACATACACCTCGTTTCAATAATTTAATTGTATGGATGCTATCATACGATATAATAGGTTTATACAAACTACTAAGATGAGTGTTATTATAAAATAAATTCGGTTTCAGTTGGTGTTAGTTTAATGATTTTTCTAAAACGTTACATGTCTCACGTAGGTAAATATTGGCTAGCAACAGAAACACCCTGACAACGATTTTCCTTTATTATTATAATTTTGACCAAAACCATACTCTACAGTTATTTTAAAGACGGCCAGAAGTGCTTATATCATGTCAATTAACACATTCTCGTGTATTATTTACAATGTATAACATCGTGCAACAAGCAGTACAGTATATTAGGTAGTGTAAGATACATTTAAGTGAAATAAAGTGCTTGTCCTTAAACTAGTTCATCCGAACGACACCAACTCTATTGAAAAGAACTTGAAGAGGCGTTGCACTTATTTTATACCCAACTAACATAGGCCCGGCATGGCCAGGTGGTTAAGGCACTCGACTCGTAATCTGAGGGTCGTGGGTTCGAATCGTCGTCACACCAAACATGCTCGCCCTTTCAGCAGTGAGGGCGTTATAATGTGATTGTCAATCCTACTATTCGTTGGTAAAAAAAGTAGCCCAAAAGTTGGCGGTGGGTGGTGAGGACTAGTTGCCTTCCCTCTCTAGAGTTGCACTTCTAAATTAGGGACGGCTAGCGCAGATAGCCCTCGTGTACCTTTGCACGAAATTCAAAACAAATAAACAAACAAACACCTGACGTAGCTTTAGGCTACGTGTGTCAGATCAATGTTACATCAGTTTTAATGAAACTTCATGTCATTTGTTTCCTCGTTTCTTTCGTACCATACTTTAAAGAAGACGAAATAACTTGTTCAGCAAGAACGTAGCCAATAAGTGGATATTAATGTCAGTCTTTAAGTTATGGAAAAACTATCTTAAAGGAATTCTTAAAGTAACGAATTAAAACGAGCCGAACACCCATATTCGTGGGAGTCACAGATGATATGTGACAACTCACATTCTGTCACAAAACACGAGAAGTAAATATGTCACTGCAAATTAGAACACCCCTTAAGAATGCACGAACTTCAGTTATTGCATCAAAATTGAATAATATTTCACCGACTACTCACTTTCCTTCAAACACTGCGACTGTGCTTTTACCTATTGCATCTATGACGTAAGTATTTCTCTTTCATTTACACATTGAACAAAACAAGATAGCATAAGGACAATTAAAGACCATTTTTCATTCAAAGTTGCCCTTTCAGACACACCCTTTGGAAAAGTAAAAACCTAAATAACATTTGACAGATTTATGACCTTTTTGTTTTTAATGAAATATGCTTATCCTTTAATTCCATGAAATCATTTTAATTGTCTTAAACTCTTGTAAAGTACTGACCTACAGACTTGTCGACAGGGAGTTAAGTTAATCACATTGTTAAAAAAGCAAAACTGTCTTAAATGGAGTCTATCGCATCTTTTGTAAATTTTAAACATATGCCAATTCGTTCTATTATTTTCAGAATGCATCTTAAAGAGATGTGAAAAAGATACGAGTAGCCTTTATTCTGTTGACAGCTCAAATAACCTTGCGAGCTGCAATAAGATTACTTTATATCTTTGTTTTCTTAATAGAAATTCTGTTAATAAATCTTAACCTGTTACTATAAGTTAACCCTTCCATTCTTGGAATCATCCTAGTAACCGTCTTCGGTACCCTTTTCAGTAAATCAATATCCTTTCTTAGAAAATAAAACCTAAACTGAACGCAGTATATCAAGTTAGGCCTAACTAGTGACTTGTATGGAGACAATATTGTTTCTTTGGACTTGTAACCAACATGTTTATAAATATGCCCTACACTGATATTAGATTTACTTACATAGCACAGGTTCACTGGCTTGAGTGACATATCCACCACTACTACAAGATTATTTTCTTCTACTGCATTATTGAGTGTTTTCCATCCATATTAGATAGTATTTTGTGTGGCAGCTAATAAATCGATTCTGAAAATATAGGCACACCAATCCACACTCTTTTATCTTCCAGATATTAAATAACATCCTTGAAAAAAGTTAACAGATTGATAAAGCAAGATATCGTTTAACCGAATACAACTTGAATCTTATTTATTATATCGCATTTGAACAAATAATTTTACAAAGTTTATTTTATAAGCTATTGAAAATTTCTCTCACAAGGAATAACGTATGTATAATGAACAACTCTTATACATTCTATGAAAATACAGCGACGTTGGAAGCTCCACAATCATGAGAAATGTGCCTAACATTCGTTAACTTGCCGAAGATGAATAAGAGAGTCAATTTTGTGTGATTTTAGCATCTTTTAAAACTTCGGGAAACATTTCTAGTTCTGATGCTTCATTTGTAATATTTATGTCTTCCTAGATACTATATGATTGAGATAAATTTTAACTTTTTAATATTGTCAGAAAGCTAATTCTTATAAGTCATTTTCATTATTTTTATTTTTAAATCGAAACTCCAGGTGTCTCTATAGTTCTGTAGAAACTCCACTCTATCTCTCAGTTTAAATTTTGTAAATTCATAATATTTATCGAGATAATCTCCTTTATGTCTTTAGGTTTCATAGTTCATCGTTTTATTCAATTTTTTAAATGCCTGTTTTGAATTAAAATCTACAATTTTAAAACTCACGTCAATTTGTAACGCATTATCAAAATTGAATAATAATAATAATAAAATTTGTGGAATAGCTTTCTGAATATTATTTTTTTAAAAATGTAAACGTACAACAAAGTACCTGATTTTACAATAGTCACTCTATGGCCGAAGTTTTTGCACATGAAATCTTGTACCATTTGGAGTTAGGTTAAACAATAAATTTCGTCCAACCTGTTCCCCAGTGCCACAGAAGTATCTGTGGACTTAGACCCGCTTGGAATTGTGTTTCGATACTCGTGGTAAGCAAAGCACAGATAGCCCTCTGTGTAGCTTTGTGCTTAACTACAAAACAAACAAGCAAACATCAACTCTGATTGGCGCTAGGGTTATTTAGCTTAGAAAAGTATCCTGAACTACTTATAAAAGGAACTTATAATGTTATAACTATATCAACCGATACCCACATCTCGTTATTACGAAAATCTGATGATCCATCACACGATCTTTAACGTACATATGACTGCTTATTTATCATATGCTGTATGTAGTATTTCAAACACTGTCGTTTTATTTCTCACTATCAAGTGAATCACAAAATTCAAAGTTTTAAAAGTTGCTCATAAATCTGGAGTAGATATCTAGAAAGGCAGATGAATGTTTCACTAAACAGAGAACCATCGGTACCTATTTCAAGACTGAATCAAGTGTTTGCAGTTGCAACTGGATGTCTTGTCGTTAGACAGACAAGTGATGACTATATATCATATTGATGTTGTTTTGAATTAAGCACAAAGCTACACAATGGGTTATCTGTGCTCTGCCCACCACGTGTATCGAAACCCGGTTTTAGTGTTGTAAGTCCGCAGACATAACGCTGAGCCACTGGAGGGCATATATCACATTGAAGTGTGTGTATGTATAGTTCACATTGAAGTGTGATATCTCACACTTCAATATAAAATATAATCATATAGTGAAATATCACGAATTGTAAAATCGTAAAGCCATCTTAGTAAATTTTAATTTCTTTAAATTAATTTTTTAATTAATTTGCAAGCGTAAATTAAATTCCTGATCATTTCAGAATACATGTTCATATCATATCCATGTGACATGATTCAATTTTTCAGTTTCATATCGTGTGGTCAGTTGAGTGTCAAATATCCATTATTCTACATACTTAAGTGATGTGGTCATTCGAGTGACACAACTTCGTATTTGAATGCCAAATAGTCAATCGATTCTATTGTTTCTGTGGTAAGACTATCTTTCAGTGCACTCAGATTGTCTGTTTGTTTAGAAGACAAAGCTACATCCATCAGTAGGAGATGTATTGAAAAACATTGCAAACAATCAAGAGCAAATACTCTGCACATTTTTACTATAACAAACAGCAGCAAGCACATATGTTAGCACATTCATGCACTGTAATGCAAGAGAAAGTATTATTTCTTATAAATTTTTGTTTATGTATTTAAAACTTACAAAAGAGTTAGCTATCGTTAATTTTGAGCTATTAGACTAAAAGCAAAGAATAGTTAGTGAAAAGCAGTCACCCACAACATTTAGGCTTTATTTGACTATTCAAATTCTAGCATTTTACCATTACAATTTTAGCGAATCCAAAGCTAGATCAATTTGTGTTTCTTACGTCAATGGGACGTAATTGATAAACCATCATATTTACAGTCCGGACACTCTAACCACTAAACCCCTCTGCTTCTAAATGATAAACAATCATATTTACAGTCCGGACACTCTAACCACTAAACCCCTCTGCTTCTAAATGATAAACCATCATATTTACAGTCCGGACACTAACCACTAAACCCCTCTGTTTCTAAACATTTATTTCTTGGATTTTTCTTTTTCTCTTAGTCAGAATTTTCTTTGTATGTTTAGAAAGCCATTTTACAATGAATATTATACTTGCTCATCTCTCACAGGTTTATGATTATGGACAATTTGTTTGCTTTGTTGTTAAATACCATGCTATTTATTTCATGGGTTATCTGTTACTTGGTTCACTCCAGGTGTCAAACCCCACTTTAGCGTTACAAGTTCTCAGAATTATCATTGAATAATCTGGGAGTACTTATGTTCGGTGATAACTTACACATTTAAGAGTTAGAGACAGTTATGCAACTATTAAAAATGTCAGACAAACGTGAAGTCACAATCCTAATGAACGGTGTGTAGTCACAATTCTATAAACGGTGTGAAGTCACAATTCTATGAACGGTGTGTAGTCACAATTCTATAAACTGTGTGTAGTCACAATCCTAATGAACTGTGTGTAGTCACAATCCTATGAATGGTATGTAGTCACAATCCTAATGAACGGTGTGTAGTCACAATCCTAATGAACGGTGTGTAGTCACAATCCTAATGAACGGTGTGTAGTCAAAATCTTAACGAAAGATTTAGTAGCAGGTCTAAGAAGTCGCTTCGTGAGACTTTATAGTAAAGGGGAGATAACAACTTCATTAAAGTGAAACCTTGTAGCAAAAAATGGATGGTTACATAGTTAAAGTAGGACCTTGAAACGAAAGATGGATGGTCATATGGGCAACATAATTAAAGTGAAGTCTGATAGTAGAAGATGAATAACTCCCCAGTCAAAATGAAGTCTGATAATTAAAGAAAGATATACACCTAGACAAAATAAAGTCTGATAATAAAAGAAAGATAGACACCTAACCAAAATGAAGTCTGATAATAAAAGAAAGATAGACACATAGACAAAATGAAGTCTGAAAATAAAAGAAAGATAGACACTTAGACAAAATAAAGTCTGAAAATAAAAGAAAGATAGACACTTAGACAAAATAAAGTCTAGATAATAAAAGAAAGATAGACACTTAGACAAAATAAAGTCTGAAAATAAAAGAAAGATAGACACTTAGACAAAATAAAGTCTGAAAATAAAAGAAAGATAGACACTTAGACAAAATAAAGTCTAGATAATAAAAGAAAGATAGACACTTAGACAAAATAAAGTCTGAAAATAAAAGAAAGATAGAAATCTAGACAAAATGAAGTCTGATAATAAAGAAAGATAGAACCCTAGCTAAAATGGAGTCTGATAATAAAAGAGAGACAAACACCTAGCCAAAATAAAGTCTGATAGGAGATAAAGAATGAATACTTGGTCAGAATGAAATGTTGTAGTGGAAAAAGGATGGCCACGTTTTCAAGGTAAGGCATAATAATGGAATAATCAAGAAAACATTCTCAAAATTAGATGCTACAGTGAGGGAGGATGTTGACCATATAATTATGGTGAGACCTGAAGATCCATTAGATATTTAAAATGATTCTCATAATAAGAGAAATAATATTTTTACTAATATTCCAAGTTTACGTTGATAACGAACATATAGGGTAGTTGAATATCGTTTCGTAATTAAATGCGTAGCCAACCTTCACTCTTGTCCACACTGTTGAGTTGTTTCTGTATTAAAGATTATATCAAACCATTCGTCTTACTTGGCCACCGCTAGTACAGTCTACTGATTTACAACCCTAAAATCAGGGATTCGATTCCCCGTGGTGGCTTTGCTATAAGAAAAACAACCAAATCCAATTACTTAACACACGTGTGTCCAGTCCATCAGCACGATGAGGGACAGTTTGTCCATCTTGATGAATTTCAGAGAGAAAGCTATGTGATCGTTGTCTGCCATAATCTTCTTTAATGTCCCCCGCTGGGACAACAGTAAGTCTAGGGATTTACAACGCTAAAATTAGGGGACCGATTCTCCTCGGTGGACACAGCAGAAATCCCAATGTTTATTTGCTCCAATAAAACGCACACACCTTCTTTAATTTTGAAGTTATAGCTTCGAAAAAATCAAGCTAGTCGACGCCAACCGCCTCCAGCTCTTTAGTTACGCCTTTACCAGCAAATAGTGAGATTAACAGTCACTTTATGACGCCCCATGGCTACAAGGACGAGAATATTCAGTGACAGGATTTTAACACGTAACTCATAGATTGTATGCTACGAGGAAATGTTTGTTCTTAAGATGTTACAATCACGTTTTTCAAAATACCAGAGCAAGATACCTGAAAATTGTAAAACAAGGCGTAAAGCGAAAGTCTTAAAATCATTAATATGCATAAAATACGGAGGGATAAAACTTTACCAAACATAAAAGTCTAAGAGTTTGGTCAACAAGAAGTTTTCAAAGTAAAAAACAATAAATGACAATGTATGTTTTCAGGTGGATCAAATTATACTCATGACTACGAGTACTTGTATTATTTCCCATCACAGCAAACATTCTCGCTCTTTCAGCCGTGAGGGCGTTATAATGTGATTGTTAATCATGCTATTAGTTAGTAAAAAAGTAGCCCAATAGTTAGCGGTAGCTGCCTTCTCTTTAGTCTTACACTGTTAAGTTAGGGACGGCTAGCGCAGATAGTCCTCGTGTAGCTTTGTGCGATTTCAAAACAAATGATCTAACTTTTATTTCACAAACTTTCAAAATTAGTTGTCAATGTCGTCTTCAATACACACAAATGTCTCTGTACTCATCGATATACGTAAACGTAGACATAAAATGAGAGCTCGAGGTAGATATTTATTAACAACCGTGTTCTCCTTCTTCTGGAATACGTAAGTCTTAATTATCTGTTCGAATTAACTAATACATTAAATAAACTTATACTTAACTACTGGAATAAAATATAAATAACTTTAAATTTTATATAACCGTTATATTAAGATAATCAACAAAATGAAACTTTTACTTAACTATGGGAATAGATCAATACATAAAAAAATCATATAATAAAATAACAGATGAAACAAAGCCTTCGGTAAATCTCAAATCTTACAGAATTTCAACCTAACAAAAATAATTTCAATACGATATTATCTTCAAAAGAATTTTTAAAAAATCTTCTTTCAAAGAGTCCACGAGGAGTCATATTTTATTAATACACTATTTCTTAGCTATTCTGTCAATGTGATATCTTATATGATAGTATTGTATTAATATCTGTGCCTTATAAATTAATATTTCGTAAGTGTATCCACCTCGATTTATCTCACCATGAACCCATTAATTGATCTGTCTTTCTGTCGGCCTATCGATGTTGTATTTATTTTTCTGTAACCATTTCCTCTTTCTGTTCTACTACGTATCTGTTTCTCCGCCTGTCTACCTTACCACGTATAAAGAATTGCCTCTATGGCTGAAGGAAGGGTTAAAAAAAAAACACATTTAATACAAAAAGTGGGGAACCGTCGAACATGAAATGATCGTTTGATGTGATGATAAAAAAGTGATTGATAGATGCAGAAGATAAATATTAAAAATATTAACCTTCTATTTTACTTCTGTATTTATAGAAATCAGAGTAAGTCAAAAGTTTTCTTGTTTGTGTAAATCACTCTGTGTCGGAAAAGCGGAAGGCCCAATCCACACAATCCATCATACACTGAAAGGCACAAACAGCGGAGACCTCGATTTTTTGGAAACAATAAATCAAACTTGCAGCGAACTTCGAGAAATAGGAATTGTGGACACACTGCAACTGTATCAATACAGATCAATGTTGTAAGTTGGGAAGGCACAGAGATTGTGTTTGTGTTTTTCTTATAGCAAAGCCACATTGGACTATCTGCTGAGCCCTCCGAGGGTAATCGAACGCCTGATTTTAGCATTATAAATCTGGGCACAGAGATATAAACAGAAAAGTTGAGAAATTTATTCGGAATAATTGTTTATGGAACTATTTCGATTTTTTTTATATACATCTCAAACATGTCAATAAAATTCATGTTTTATCAGCATCTACGTAAGCGATAGTGTGACCACCATCTGTATTTGTCATTGTCCCTGCAACCTACGACTGTCATTCTGCTTTTACCACCATCTAGTGTGACCTAGTGATCTAGCGTGTCTGGGCTTTAAACCTAAAAAATCAGGTTTGGGTCTCGTTGTTGCAAAATTACGCTCTATATTTTAAAACAGTAGGTGTTCTATAAGTAAGCTAACACGTCTTGATGATAAGAGACCCACTTGAAATAAAAATGTATCTCAGAACGGTTGTTATGTGTATTAACACTTTTATTGATAAGGAGAGAAGAACGTTTTGACCTTCCTAGGTTAAGGTTAAGGTCTTCAGGTTAAGAAGTTGACCAAGGAAGGTTGAAATGTTGTTCTCTCTTTATCAATAAAATTGTTAATAAGAGTATAGCCCTCCTGTTGCTTTGCTCGAAATTCAAAACAAACCAAATCAAACTCTTACCAAGAAGCCATTGAAACTACGTTACCTCTCGCTGGTTGAGATTTCTCATATCTTTAAAAGACACCATTTAAATCGTGTTACCTCGCCCTGGTTAAGATATCTTCTGTCTCTAATAAAACAAACAACTAAAATTACGTTACCCATCGCTGTCTGAAATTCGTTCCGTGTCTTACCAAGAAACTACTGAAATGTTTTCACTTAATATGAAAGCAAAACAGAGCAGACAACACATTTTTTTAAAAAATGTACTAGTTTAAGCGAAACTAGAACATCGAAATGTAATTAAAGTCTTGATTGATATAATGACGTATTTCTTATTATGTTTCCTGAAACAATTTGCCATTTTGATTAAATGTGGTTTGCGAGGCTTAGCAAATGTAAGTATTTCATTTTGCAATGAATATTTTTAGGGCCATTCAAAAGAAACTTTTAGATATAAACATGAGGCGAAGAGCGAGAAAGATGAGACAGAGAGTTGTTGTTGTTTTTTTTTAAATTTAGCACAAAGCTACTTGAGGGCTATCTGTGCTAGCCGTCCCTAATTTAGCAGTGTAAGACTGGAGGGAAGGCAGCTAGTTATCACCACCCACCGCCAACTCTTTGGCTACTCTTTTACCAACGAATAGTGGGATTGACCGTCACATTATAACGCCCCCACGGCTGAAAAGGCGAGCATGTTTGGCGGGAGGGGGATGCGAACCTGTGACCCTCAGATTACGAGTCGCCAGCCTTAACACGCTTGGCCATGCCGGGCCTAAGATAGAGACTAAAACACGGTTAGATATTTAGTGTTAAATTGACACCGTAGTATCACGGTGTAAGACTTGATAATTAACACAAAATAACTGTATAAAGTAGCGGAGTACTCAGTTATCCGACTTTTTTGTCATAGAAGTCGTCAGGATTTTATACATATAGGGTTCTGTTAGACGTCACAATGTGAGGACTGTGTGACGTTAATATATGCTATCGTTTGACGTCAGAGTAGTGATATCTGTTCTTGACGTTAGTCACTGTTTTCTTTTCACTGTCTGTAGGTTTTTAGGTAACAATGCTTTTAAAAATTATATAAACCAAACATGCGGTACCTAGTACTAATATGTGGTAAAATAGTACTATCAAATGTGATGTAGAATATTTATTAATAAAAAATATCATGCAGTCGTTGTTATTATTTTGAATTAAGCACGAAGCTACACAATGGGCTATCTGTGCTCTGCCCGCCATGGGTATCAAAACCCGGATTTTAGTGTTGTAAGTCCGCAGACATACCGTTGAGCCACTACTGGGCGCGTCATGCAGTCTTATTCAAACTAATATCAAAATATTTAAACCTTTTACTACGACTTTTATATTTCTATAATAAAAATAATACAAATAAATTTCCTAAGACACATAAAAAATTCCTTCTCAAGATGTGGAAAGTTTTCCACACACGGTTTCTGATACTTGCACATGTAGCATGTGTCTTGACAGGAATTTTTGTTGGGTTACGTACGTCCCAGTCGCTTTTTACGGAAACCTTAAATATATATATTCTGAAGAGCAAGTAGCGCAAGAATAACTTACAATGAAATTTTTATTTTCCCAGTTCTGAAAACAAAATACATCATTGTTTTTACAATATATTAATGGAACGCACATATGAAATATTTTATGAGATATGTGAGATCCATCAGTCTTGCAATGCCCTGGAATAGATATAACCCAGATAGTATTGGAAGGACTAGATTTCAATATATATATACTATAACAGGTTGTAAGGCAAGGACACATTATAAAGTTACTACTTTTGTCCAATTACTGTACTGAGAGTATTTTTATCAAGTTCCCTGATTTAAGCTACGATGTAGGGACATCCTTCTCTGTTCTTCCTGGGTGAAGTATTTCTGTGGATTTTTTAATACTTGAAAGATGTATTTGACTCTATTTTTTTCAATGAGCAGACACAGAAAACCGCTCCTCTCACCGAACGTGATCAGGGACAGCTTTGTGATTCTATTTCATCTAATAATGATTTGCTCTTAACTTCGTCTATCAGTAACCTCGTGTTCAATAAAGGAAACAGATCATTAGCAGTCGTTAAAAAACTCATATTCTGAAGAGAAAAACGCTAATTACTAAAGCATTGTTCATAAATTATCTCCCTGGTTCAGCACTAGTACATTCACACTGTGCTAAAAGTGTTTTGTTTTAAGTACCTAGTTAGAAGAGTATTCTATGATAACATTATTCTATTAGGGTAATATAGGTCCTTTAAAATGACATTCTTCAACTTATGTAACTACGAAGACAGTTAGATGGACAGTTGAAAGATATATATGAATATAATATTGTATCATAACTCTCTGTTTGGAAGTTTTAAAAATGCAATTTAAAGATTTGCTTGGAACAACTCTTCAAATTGATTATTACTTCTAAATCACTCTTTGGTATTAAACTTATTTGTAAAAGGAAACTATTTTAACAGGAACGTTTGATAAAAATAAACATGAAATTAATCTACTATATTGCTATGGAAAACATTCTACTGTCATCTATATCTTTCAATAGTGGCCGGTATGGCCAGGTGGGTTAAGGCGTTCGACTTGTAATCTCAGGGTCGCGGGTTCGAATCTCCGTCGCACACAACATGTTCGCCCTTTCACCGGTGGGAGCGTTATAATGTGACGGTTAATCCCACTATTCGTTGGTATAAAAAGTAGCCTAAGAATTGGCGTTGGGGGGTGATAGTTAGTTGCCTTCCATCTAATTTTACACCACTAAATTAAGGACGGCTAGCGCAGATAGTCCTCATGTAGCTTTGCGCAAAATTCAAAAACAAACAAACAAACTGTCAATAGTTTTAAAGAAGTTAAATCTTTTTTCATTTCTGAAGGTAAGAACATGCTATGTAACTTCATTGAATGTAGTTGTTAGAAAACAGATTTGTTCAGTTATATTCTAAAATTACGAACAGCTCTCTCAAAACTGGACGTACTCGATTTTGTATGGTTTCTTGTTATTTCATGGAGTAAACTTATTTAATTTTTCTCAAATAAGACTATTAAAACTATATTTTCAGAAATGTCATCACAAGAACGGTCATTATATCCTGAATTGAAACTTCTCATTTGTGTTTTTCAGGTAAAAAAAAACACACGTAAAAGATAACAATTTACTTATAACGTTTAACGAATCGATGGAATCTAGTTTAAACGTTGGGTTATAATGATGTACTTTAATAGTGAAAACTGTTTGAATCAACTCTTTTGAAATGGACAACAACTTCTCTACAATAATGTGTTGACCTTCATCACTAGCGAGGTGTCGTCTGATAAATAACAGAAAGTCCATCAAGGTTTTAATAACGCCACAAACAGCTGACAAACTGATAAAGAGCGACTCTATTTGGACTGACAAATGTGCTGGTTCGGAAAGGTTCCATTAAGGTCTTGTTTGTTTTATTGTTTAAAAATAACCACAAAAATATGTCAGTTGTCTGAGACAAACTTTCACACAGACCAAAACGACATGTCAATTTTTAAAGCAATATAAACTTCATGTCAGTTTCTTGTAAACTGTAAAAAGAGCAGGTGTACATCTCTTTCCTTTTGTGTGAGCTTACTCGTATGGTAGGCGTGGTTACTCTGTATTTATAATCCAACGCTATTCTGTACTTTAATAACTGCGTAACCACCTGATATGTCGAAGGATGTCCTGGATAGTCACTCTGCTGATAGAAGGCATAGTTTTGATAATTACAGAGAAAAATTGCAACTAGCAGTGTCTAAAGTTGACTCTCAATAAACTGTATTTTGATGTGATTCTCAAGACAAACTAATACCAGCAAAATTTTATCCTAACCTTCCTAGTAAATCTTTTTTGTCGACCACATTTCTTTTTAGTGGAGAATTTTCTCCAAGGATATCGAAATTTGAGATTACTTGACGTTCAAAAGCCTTCTTAAACCCAGGTTCTATATAAAACTCGCAATTATGACACATGTATCTCGTACATTACGCTTCGAATTGGAAGGTATCTGTTCTTGTAAGGTTTTGGACGCTACATGTTCGGAGCATTATGTATTGTTATATATATATATACATATAGCAAGCATGACCAGGCGTTTAAAGCGTTCGAAGTCGCGGATTCGAATTGCCGTCACGCCAAACATGCTTGCCTCTTAGCCATGACGGTCAATCCCACTATTCGTTGGTAAAAGAGTAGCCCAAAAATTGGCGGTGGGTGGTGATGACTAGCTGGCTTCTTTCTAGTCTTACACTGCTCAATTAGAGACGGCTATTGCAGATAACTCTCGTGTAGCTTTGCACGAAATTAAAAAACAAACAAAACAAACATATATCTATATAATATATAAAAAATACCTACACACATATGTCGAGTACATAAAGAGAAAGAGAGAGGAATATTATTGATTTCTTCTGTGTCTTCTGTGAACGTATCGCAATAAATGTTACATTAGCCAAATTATACTTCGCGTCTTTCTAGGTAATTACTTGTCGTCTTACTATACAAGAACTAGATTCATTTCTACATCGAGCAGAACCCTAAAGCTTGCTTCAAATAAAACAGAACCACAATGATTACGCTCCACAATACAAAGAAATGAGTTGATTTTTTCAAAATATTCATTGGACTTCGTATATTTTAATGACGTTTGAAAATTATATTATGCACCCAAAACATAACTCGATATGTCTTATGACAATTTGGAATATTAATTGTTTAGTTCATATTAAAATCATATGCTGTAAACACATTGAATTTGATCTAATAAAATACAAATGGGCAACCTGATATATGACTCTTTTATCCAAATGATGAACAGTGCACTATTCTTCTAATCCACAGCTTAAACGTGACAGGAGGCTGTATTGTAATAATGAATCAGGTTCTGTAGTAACAGGACCTATTTTTTCATCACTATCTTGATAAAACGTAACTTCACACACGACACTTAAATCATTTTTCTTGTAACTAAAATTGTGGACTTAGAGAAGCAAAAAACGCGTTTTGCCACTTGTCACTGAATTAAACTGGTTTTAGCTAACACTATGTAACACAAATTTTTGTTCCTGGATAGTATGTGTTATTTCTTAATTGCTTATGTTTTAAAAGTACAGAAAATGGCCATTATTCCCTTTAAACTATGCTTTTGTGACCCGAATAATGAAATTTAGAAATTAACCTATTTTCTATGTTAAAACGGGCAGATTTGCACATTTTCATTTACATAAGGTCTGTATAAAACAACATATGAATCAAAATTCACATACAAAAAAGAACAACAATGTTTAGAAGTGAGTAGGTTTTCGGAATTTGCGACTGTTATGTAAATCACTTTTACGTATCAGCTCCCAAATTATTTATAGTATCCCATCATGTTTTCGTTATACGCTCCCAGGTCACAAAAGCAAAGTTTGAAGAAAAAAATAGGTCTTTTCCATTTACTTTAGGCATAAGCAATTGCGAAATAACACTTTCTGTCTTGGAACAAGAAAAAGTAAACATTTTGTTACATAGTGTAATTCAGTATACCTGTCAACCAGTTATGTGCACTGTGTCTGAAGCTCCAATATCTTCCAGAAGCTTTCTGTATCAATGCCACCAATTCAGTATACAATAACGTTTGATATTATGCATATCAAAGAATAAATCACCGTGAAATTTATGTCGAGTGAAGAGTACTTAAAGTACCATACAGAAAAAAAAATGAGTTATTTTATGTCTGCTGAAGATAGATTCCAAATTCAAAAGAAAATTTCGGAAAATAGGTACAACTATTTTGTTGTTAGAATGATAGAAAATATTAAATTTTATTTATTGAACAAAAAAGGATTCAGAGATCTGTGGATCTACTGGTAGAGACCTGATACAATTTAAAAGCACTACTTAAGTAACTAATAATCTGTTTACTACTTCCTTTAAATAGCTCGATTTTTAGTGGATTGTGTGAGAAGATTTGTTTGGTTTGTTTTAAATTTCGCGCAAAGCTACACGAGGGTTATCTGCACGAGCCATCCCTAATTTAGTAGTGTAAGACTAGAGGGAAGGCAGCTAGTTATCACCACCCACCGCCAACTATTGGGCTACTTTTACCAACGAATAGGGCCCGGCATGGCCAGGTGGTTAAGGCATTCGACTCGTAATCCGTGGGTCGCGGGTTCGAATCCACATCACACCAAACATACTCGCCCTTTCAGCCTTGGGGGCGTTATAATGTGACGGTCAACCCCACTATTTTTGGTAAAGAGTGTCCCAAGAGTTGACGGTAGCTTCCTTCCCTCTAGTCTTACACTGCTAAATTAGGGACGTCTAGCGCAGATAGCCCTCGTATAGCTTTGCGTGAAATTCAAAACAAACGAATCGTGGGATTGCCCGTCACATTATAATGCTCCCACGATAGAAAGGGTGAGCATGCGCGGTGTGACAGGGATTCGAACCCGCGACTCTCAGATTATGAATCGAGTGCCTTAACCACCCGGCCATGCCGAGCCTTGTAGGAACAAAAAAAAATATTTATATGATGTGCACAATATTGCAGAGTTAATAAAATCGGTGAAACAGCTAATGTCTTCTTGAATTATACCCAACAGCATGTAAGAAAATAAAATAATTTTGAGAATTAAAGTCGAAATTAAAGTTGACACAAAGAGTTTAGTTTTAAAGGAACAAAACAAAGTAGGCTGTAGCTATTTTTAACTTGGCTTCTGAGAGAGGGAATGTTAAGTTCAAGCATGCTTTCGGAGTTAGATCACCACATTTTAATTTTTTCCAGCGTCTATATTGCCCTAGAAGCTCGAGAGATATTCACTCTCTTTAAGGATCACTGTGTATCTAAGTTCACCTTCTGTGACCTCTTACTAAACTAATGTATTTAAACGCTTAAGATCTCTTATTATAAATATAATTTTTAATGGGAAGCGCAATAAAAAATCCTTATTTTAACAATACTAGCAGAGTTTGTTTGTTTTGAATTTCGCACAAAACTACACGAGGGCTATCTGTGCTAACCGTCCCTAATTTAGCACTAGTCATCACCACCCACCACCAACTCTTGGGCTACTTTTTACCAACGAATAGTAGGATTGACCATCACATTATAACGCCCCCACGGCTGAAAGCGCGAACATGTTTGACGTGACGGGGATGTGAACCCGCGACCCTCAGATTACGAGTCGCACGCCTTAACACGCTTGGACTTGCCGGGCCATAATACTAGCAGAGATCCGCAAAATATTTATAATAAAATGAGTGTGTAATACAACAGTACCTTTTTAAATACAATATTTCTAGAATAATGCAAAAGAAAAATTCTAATTGCGAACATCGAAATCTATAAATTCACTTATTTTCGGCCTAACACTAGTCAGGTCTTTATACGTCCTATATTGCATAAAGAGAAAAGTTAAGACTGTAATTTGTGTACGTTTTGTGGCTTGGCTTAGTTAGTACTAAACTTTATCGAAAATAAACTTATAATTTCAATCTACAACTTAAAGTTAGACCTTTTTAAAAACATTGGCAAGCTTTTAATACATTGTTGTACAAAATGTCTACTGAATTTTAGTTATATTTGCTTTTCTTTTTTTACATCTGTTCAAATGAAGTGCTCGTGCATGTGTATTTAGAAGGTGAAGTGCGCAGACATTTTCATAACAGACACAAACTGGATATTATTATAATAGATTCGATGAATGCTAATACCCTCGAAATTAGAAATGCCAGCAGCTTGAAGGTTAATTGTAATATTGTGAGAATCGTTTAACTGTTAGCATGTTGAGAGGAAGAACAGATGATTTTGGGTTCTAGTCGCGATATGCCGCTAAGAAAACTCTAAACTTTCAATTTTAATGGTCAGAAGCACTGCTCGGATAAGTTTAGCCCGTGTGCTTGCAACATAAGGTGTCATTCTGAACAAGAATGTTAAATACTAAAATAATTTAACATGTTTATAGCCCACGTATTAAACGAAAAAAACTTAATTAAAAAATGAAAAAATCTAATTTTGCCACCGAGTTTCTCAAATGTTTTCGGTTACAACCTTTTTCTACCTCTGGTTTTTGAAGTGTCTCTGAATTGCAACTTGATAAAAGTATATTGTAGTTTTTAGCTTTTTGAGGCGTTTTTCCTTATAAGGACTGATGGTGTCAGGTGTTTTAGTGTCCGGTTTTCAAGTGAGTTTCTGATTATAAGGAATGACAACGGTCTTGTTTTTTTCTGTTCTTTGTTGGCCTAGCACAGCCAAGTGGTCAGATAGCTCGACTCATATTCTGAGGGTCACGAGTTCGAATCTCCGTCACACCGCACATGCTCGCCCTTTCAGCCGTGGGGAGTTATAATTTAAAGATTATTTCCACTATTCGTTGGTAAAAGAGTAGCCCAAGCATTAGTGTTAGGTGGTGATCAGTAGCTGTTTACACTGCTAAACTAGGGACGGCTAGTGCAGATAGTTGGTAAAAAGTTGCTAAATATAAGGACTGATAGTGTCCGGTGTTTTAGTATCCGGTTTTGAGGGGAGTTTCTGATTATAAGGAATGACAATGGTCTTCTTTTTTATTTTTCAGAAAAGCTGCTAAATATTTAGATTGCTGGTATTCTGAGATGAATATGGATTAACTGAGGGTGATTTGTTGTAGACTCTGGTTTATAAATCATATATAGCAAGAAGGTTTAAGAGTATCATGTTTTAATATTAGGTTTTCTTAATGGTCTTTAAGAAGGTTTGACAACGGTTTTAAATTTTGATTTAGGGGTTTTAGAAGTATGGATAGTGGTCTGTTTTAGTCACTGGTTTTCTGAGGAGTTTCTGATTATAAATATTTATAGCTGTTTATTTCAACTTCTGGTTTATTGGGCAGTGTATGCTCATAGGGATACAAAGTTGTCTGTTTTATCTAATGTTTTCGGAAGCTTCTCCTGGAAGAAGGACTAAGAGTGGTGTGTGTTTTAGTCTTTGGTTTTTCGAAGCATCTCTAACAAAAATGGAAAATAATGGTGTATGTTACTCTCTGGTTTCCTGAGAAGTTTCTGAACACAAGCACTTATAGTTGTCTGTTTTAGAATCTTTATTTTTGTAAGAATTTTCTAATTATAACGATTTTTAGTAGTCTGTTTAAATTTTGGTTTCTTGAGGAGTTTTCCCTTTTAAGATCTAATAACTTTCTCTTTGTTTCTCTGAGGGAAGGGAGAGATAATGAAATGGAAAGATGCAGATGGAAGTGAAGAGATTATGTTCAGGAGGTGATTCTTTAGTACGGCATGTAAATATAAGAAGCTGTGAAGTAAACTGGGAGACAAGAATTACAGAGTGCTATGGGTGAAAGATATAACTGATAGAGCAAATGATATAAAAAAGGGTGACAGCAGTGATTCAGTATCTTTGATACGCATATGAACTAATTATTTTGGGACTGGTAGGTCAAAGGAGCTAATTGTTACGTACAAGGCATTTATAAAAGCATTAAAATAAAAAAGTCCATAATAATTTGATTCTGTCACAGATACTGCCAATACTTAGCTGTTTGGATGAAATTATAAGTAGATTACTAGGACTGAATACTAAGTTTTAGTTAGTATGTAAGGCTTAGCAGCTTGGCTCATTGGCTTTGTGGCATTAATTCGAAGTGAAAGGAAGTTTCCATGGATAGTGACCAGCTTATTTGCAAAGAATATTAATTCAACTGTAGGACCAGTTTTAAATTAAGACCAGGCACAGATGTGAGCAAGAATAATAAAGAAAAATAATATATAGGGTAAAGTATAGTGCAGAAACAAAGTACAAAAGTAGCTTTAATGGTAGGGTAAACCATTAATATTGTAATACTAGCAGTATAAGAAATAAAATTGTCGACTTTAGAGCATTGGTCGGAAGAGACGGTTTTGTTATAATAAGAGTAGCTGGAATTGGCTAAATATAGACAGTTTTGACGACAGAATTTTTTTTTTAATGCAGGATTATAGAGCATTAACTGTAGAATATATATGTATATAATATTTAAAGATTTCGTTAAACAGTAATCAGTTTTTTTAAGTGGAAGTGTAACGGTATAGCAGTTCTATTTGAGTTTATCCATTCTCTTTAAATATCCAGATTATTCGCTGAACGTCTCATGTGATACGTGTAGTATTAGGATATTTTAAACACGTTGTGGAGAATGAAGGTTGGAAAGTAAGACGAACGATCACATCTGGTTATCACAACCTCTTCTCTGCTCTAGGATATTTTGAGCGCGTTATTAGTAACGTCGGAAGAAAGCTAACTAAAGTAACATTAACAATAACAAATAAGTAGATAATATTATGTTATTAATAACAACCGTAGTTTTGATTTATATCTGACGTGAATAGAATTCATAATAATTACTCTTCACTCACTTATTCAAGTTTAACCGTAACAGTTGTTCTTCCAGACGATGATATAAATAGCGTCTATACCACTACTATATGTGTCGGATCCTGGTAGACCAGATGTAACCTGCTGTTGGTTTAAAGTCCTCTTTGGGTCTTCATATAGGAGATATAGTGTTTTAGTATATTATGGCATATTTATTCTTTGTCTTAACTGTTACCTTCTTGAGATTATAGAAAAGTTACAAACTGTGTTGTATTATAACAGTTTATTTCGAATCACAGTTGGAGCATTTTTATGTGAATATATGATAAAGCCAAAACTCAAGTGCACCCGGTATTTTGTAAATGACTGACAGAGTCATGTATTTTAAGGATGCTGATTTGGGTATTAAAACCTTTATTAAAATAAAGTAGAGAACAACGTCTGGACTTTCTTAGATTATCTTCAGGTTAACAAAGAGTCAGAACTTAGATTCAGACGTTGTTTTTTATATAAATAATAACACCTGTAATCAGATGCACATATGTTTATGTAAATAGTTGCGAGGGTCAAATAAAACATGACAGCGACAGATATCAGGTGCACACACATACACACACTTATATATATTTGTATATGATTGCCAGAGCCAAATATCAAATATGTTTTATATGTACATGTCAGTGGAGTATTGTTTGGCAAGATACTGTCAGAGTAAAATTCAAATGTCTTGTAAATAGACGACAGCGCCAGAAGTCAGATGCAAATATTGTTTTGTAAATGGTTAATTTTATAAGTCTAGTAAAATCTGAAGATTGGCATATTAAATACATATGTCTTAAGAACGTGAAGAAATGGAAAAATAGAAACGTTAAACAGCTGTTTAAAATAGTTATAAATATAACAGGAACGTGGTCGAAAAAAATATTCCATTTGTTTGTTTTGTGTATTAATATTTTTTTCTGCTTTACGAATTTTATTCATGTACATTTTTCAGTTGAATTATTAACTTTCTAGAAAAGAAAATTACATTTCCCGCACTCTTAGTGTGTTTGTTTGTTTTGAATTTCGCACAAAGCTACTCGAGGGCTATCTGTGCTAGCCGTCCCTAATTTAGCAGTGTAAGACTAGAGGGAAGGCAGCTGGTCATCACCACCCACCGCCAACTCTTTGGCTACTCTTTTACCAACGAATAGTAGGATTGACCGTAACATTATAACGGCCCCACGGCTGAAAGGGCGAGCATGTATGGCGGGAGGGAGATGGGAACTCGCGACCCTCGGATTACGAGTCGAACGCCTTAACACACTTGGCCATGCCGGGCCCACACTCTTAGTAATTGTGAATTCAAAAGTGTCTCAGCTAAAATTCGCGGTTCTATCCCCAACGATGGCCAGCGCAGACAACTTTATTGTGGATCTTTGTACTCAGCAATAAACAAATAACGGGATAAGACCAGTTTCACCTGTATAAGTTTCAAATAAGTTAAGGTGCCAAACCCACACTTAACTTTCCATTATGGTTCCGTTCGAGAATCTGGAATCCAGACTGTATCATCTTAAAGAAAGTAAATCTGCACTGAACCTTTTCTGTCATGTAATTATAACATATTACACACGTATGTGTATGTTATTTTCTCCCTGATAACGAAAGGGTATTTAACCCTATGAGGTTGGGAACTTTCATAACTTTGCTTAATATTCGGTGTTTTATAATATCCCTAAAGAAGCCACAAAGGTGAAACGTCAGTTAAACTAAACGTTGTTGTTATAATTATTTGATTATGTTTATTCTATCTTCATTATCTGAATGTATACATCTTTACAGATTCATAATATTGTATAAAAATGTTTCTTTGAATTTTCTATTTGTGGATTTAGAAAACAGACCAAGATATTATACACACAAGATATTTTAAATATTTACCAAATGAAGAAATTACACACCACCATTTACGTCTTGTTAACTCGAAACTCTAACATCTTATATGTTTTTTTATAACCAATGAGATAAATAGTTCCCTTAGCCGCGTTACACTCCTGTGTCTAATTTTTAATCACCAAAGAAATTCATTGCATCCGGACTAATGCAGTTATTACAGGTCACTTCTTGCTTGACCGTGTAAACAACTATGAAAACGTGAAACAAGGTATAATTAAATTACTATTAGTATCTGGCGGAGATCCAATGTTGTCACGTGGCATAAAATACACTCTTCAACATGTACACTTGAACGAATATAGCAAGTAATGAACGCCATTTAGCTTACAAAACGTGCTCTGTTCGTCACAACTTTTCTCTCAGAGTTCTAAAAAATATCATTAAAAATTAACACATGTCGTAATTTCTAATATTGTTTTGTTTTGTTTTTTGCTAGGGTGAAATAATTTTGTTTTTTATATTATAATTCTTGAATAAAAATTTACACACAGATAGTCGTGACCTGTTTTTATATTTAAGAAATGTTAGAATATTTGGACTTACAGTTGTTTTAAACTGATATATCATTCGGTTTGCTAGACTCCTGATCACTGTTAAAGTGATGTGCTGTTCTGTTCATTAAACTTCTGAACGTTTTGGTTTATTGTTTGTGAAAGTGGTTTTTTTGTTCTGTTTATTAAATTTATTAATAATGTGGCTTAGTGCTGTTGTTCTAAGTACTCAAACACATATTATATTAAAGTTTTGTACGTTACACTGAATGTACACTTCGTTAAAAGCTTTGAAGTTGAGAACACTCTGATATGTTAAGAACTGAGGTCCAAGTGGCCAGGCCCGGCATGGCCAAGCGTGTTAAGGCATGCGACTCGTAATCTGAGGGTTGCGAGTTCGTATCCCCGTCGCGCCAAACATGCTCGCTCTTTCAGCCGTGGGGGCGTTATAATGTGACGGTCAATCCCACTATTCGTTGGTAAAAGAGTAGCCCAAGAGTTGGCGGTGATAACTAGCTGTCTTTCCTCTAGTCTTACACTGCTAAATTAGAGACTGCTAGCACAGATAGCCCTCGAGTAGTTTTGTGCGAAATTCAAAACAAACAAACAAAACCAAGTGCCCATTATCGTTTTCACCAGACTAGTTTCGAAACAATGTTAGTATTTGAGCAAGGAAGCAAAATATGTTAATACGGTAATTGGTAGGCAAACAACAATTTATAAAAATAGTGAAAAGTTTTATTGATAGTGGAACACACCACACGATGATATACTTAAGTGAAAGTATTTTATTATCATTTATAAGTGACTGAGATACTAACCAGTAGTATATTCCATTATCAATAAAACTTTATGCTAATAGATCGTTGTTTGTCTGCCTATTATTAGTGCATAGTATTATTTGCTATATCAAGTAATCAGAATAAACGTTCTTTTCTCTCCATTTTCTTCAAAAACGTAACACAAAAAGTTGGTGATTTATTAATATGTTTCTCTCATACAAAAATTAAATTTTGTGTATATATTCATACATCGTTTCGCTTGGAACGATCTTCCTACAGAAGGTTAAGAAGCTTATTATAATCCGGCTCAAGATTACTGGACATTAACCCTCAGAAGTTGTTGTAAATCACAAGTATAACCTTCACTATAAAATTATGTTGTTTCTAACGTAATTATGTTGAACAAAACTAGTTTACATCTATCTTTGATTATCTGTATAATTACTGTATCAAAGTTTGTTCTTTGTGACTTTATTACTCACGTCGGTTTACACATCCATCTGAGCGGAGTTCTTAATTTTATAATCTAACTAAACAATATCTACAGTTTCCATTAAGGTGTTATATGTTAACAACCTCTTTATTGGCTGCCATAAGAATGTGAGGAGAAAATGTCTAGAGATTTAATCGAAGATTAAAGTTCCATTGCTTATTAACACTGATCAAGGAAGACAAATTGATTGGTTTTGATTGGTTAAAATTAGCCAACTCAACGAAACGACAACTGTATTCAGTGTTTATTGGCTAAGGCAAATATCTTTCTCTGAAAATATAAATGTATTTAGTAATTGGTTGGCTTGAATCTATATTGTCTATGGAAAGGTAACTGTAACCAATGTCAACTGCTTTGAATGAGGATTTTCTGTGAAAAGATATTTGTAACCAGAGTGTGATTAGATTGGCATGTGTTCTGACAAGACAGCTATAATCTCGTTATTCCTAGTATATAAGTGATACAAAATTTCTCAGCATTACATATACGGCTTATGCCACGGTAATGCATACCACTATTAGGTAGATTTGTGGCTTTCAGGTACTTTAGATTTCTAATGTCCTGTGACACCTTCTTTGATTGATTTCGTGTTTTCATTGTTTTCAAGAGAATTCGAAAAGAGTGCTTCTTTATTTTTGCTGTCAATCTATTAAACTATTCATCAAATAGACGACATTTTATATGACACATTGGATAGAGAAATTGGAAACAAAGTAGATTATTGGTGTCTCCCGTATGCAGTATTTTTGTTTATTCTTCAATACTATGTGAGAAATATTTTTATGTTTGCATAACAAGTGAGAAATATTTATGTTCTCAAATACACATTGACAATTGTTTTGGTTCTTAACACATCATTAAACACAGATCAGAAAGTGGTTTAAAATTTGGATAATCACGGAGCAGCTTCACGTGGTGAAATATAGCGTGGATGACTTATGAAACGAAGTAGGGTTTCTGGGGGTACAGAATAATCACGAACCAACTTCAAGGGGTGGATTATAGTTTTAACTTATTAAATGGAGATAGGGGTTCTGGGGGTACAGCATAACCACAGATCAGCTTCAAGGGGTGAATTATAGTATGATTAGCTTGTTAAATGGAGATAAGGGTTCTGGGGATATACTGTGATCGAACCATCAAACAAAGTTAGCTGTATGGAAATACAGATTAATTTGGAACTAGCTTGCTATGGTGAGGTATAACGTGAGTGGTCCATCAAGCTCAAGTATGGATAATTCTTGGTTTTTCTGTTTGATTACGCACGTGGTTGTCCATGTGATCTTTGATTACCTTTTTTTTTATTCTAAAGATATAAGAAGCCATTGGTATGTTCTCAGAATAACTTACACCGTGGTCCTAGTGAGAACACTTTGTTTACCATATTCATCATTAACTTATAAGTGGCTACCAACAGCGAATGGTTTAGTACATCATTCTCAATCAGGTTATCCCACGATTCATTTACATTAAAAACAAGTATTTTACCATTTTTTTATCTTTGCAAAAATTCTTACAGGATACCACTAGGTTCATGAAAAAAAAAACTATCTAATGTGGTACAACTATTTAATTCTAAGTTTTCCCAAGTTTAGAGCTCGCTACGTTAAAAAAAAAAAAAACAGATAATGGAAGAAGTCACATAGAAACTCTTTACGTCCGTCTTGACTTAACACAAGTGTGAGGATAGAAGGCAGAAAAACCATTATATAGTTTTACACTGAATGAAATGGAATCTGAAAACATTATCCAAATTTGAAGAGTTATTTGTATTTCTAACCTCAATAGCAACATTCTTGTTTTAATTAAAATTATGAAATTCTAATTACCTCAATACGAGGTAATGCAGTGTGAGGTTGTTTTTATTCTGATGACCTCATAATATTCAGGTTGATCTATTGTTCTAACTTAGCTAATTATTGTGTTGAATTCTGCACTTTTAAATATTATTAGAACTACAACAATTTCGTCTAAATCTGCACAGCTCTTATGAAAGAGAAGTATGTTAGCTTACAATGTTGAACACCAGGGTATGATATTTCGGTAAGCACAGTATGCACAGCTCACTGTGTGGTTTATGTGATCGAAACACAAAGAAAAACAATTGAAGAAACAGTTTTCATCATGTCCCCTTCCTGTTTTGTAGCAAAAAATAGTATTGTGTTTGTCTCTAAAGTCACTATCTTGTCGGTAGGTGGACATTTGTGTGCCAATGCATTATGAAGTAGAGATGGAAGTCACTATCTTGTCGGTAGGTGGACATTTGGGTGCCACTGCATTGTGAAGTATAGATGGAAAGAATTTATTTGTTTACGTTTTGAATTTCGAGCAATGTACTCGAGGGTTATTTCAGCTAGCCAACTGTTTAAACCATGTCGTCTATTTCACAGTGACGACGTTGTTCAAATAATTTATGATGTAAACAACATGTCGACTACTGCTTTGTCAGTCATATATATCCCAGCCAGCCGCATGGTCACTTGTATTGAGCGAAAGGCCTGTCAATACTGCATCTATCAGATATGCTGTGGTTGACATTTTATTACAGCCTGGCATGGCTAGGTGGTTAAGGCGCTCGATTCTTAATCTGATGATCACGAGTTTGAATCCTGTAGCACCAAACATGCCTACCCTTTCAGCAGTGGGGCGTTATAATGAGACGTTTAATCCCATTTTTGTTGGTAAAAGAGTAGCTCAAGAGTTGACGGTGGGTAGTGATGACTAGCTGCCTTCCCTCTAGTCTTACACTGCTAAATTAGGGACGGCTAGCACAGATAGCCCTCGAGTAGTTTTGGGCGAAATTCAAAAACTACTTTTACTCATAAGATTTTATATCTGGAAATGTAACCGAAGTCGTGTTAGAGCAGGTATTCTAGCCCTACGAACAAGAAATTATGTGTTTTTATGGCAAACCTACAAAACCTATGTGCTACTGTCCCTATTCGTCAGAACGAAGGTTGCCAGTCACCAGAACCTATCATTCATTCTAAGAGTTTGACGGTCACTATTACAATGTATCTACAGTGTAAAGTGTGTGGAATATTTTATGGCATTGCACCAACCCCGAAGTTCAGAGCTCTAAGCAAGAACCAACTCATGCCCAAGAGAAAAAGTTAAATAGTTTTATCACAATAACTGTTTGAAATATTCGTGTTTATTTTTTACGAATTGACTTCGACTGCTTTTCTAGTTTTGCCTTGAAAAGAGATTGAGTTAAACTTAAAACACGTTTTTGTGTAAAACTGATTAGTTCATCGTGGGTCATATTAAAACAACAACAACAGCTATTTAATAACTGGTCATAGCTAGTATTTTTATTACAAATTTGTTTTTAAACTTATACACTAATAATATAATAACAACATATCTTAGAAACATGCACAAGAGTCTAGATTTTTTTAATTGGAATCAGGTCACCCGACAGGTCAGTTGTTAGTTTAAGGTCTCACAACACTTAAAATCTGAGACGCAATTCGTCTAGGTGTATAAAACGCAAATAGTCCACTCTGTGGTTTCGCGCTGAATAAAACAAAATCGGAAAATCGAAAGTTGAAGAGTTATTTACATTGGCCTATGTCAACAATTTATTTTTGTTTGTAACTCAACTTATGAAACGCTAACTGTATCAGTCTGAGGTTATATAGTGCGTGAGTTTATTTATAATATAATATAATATAATATAATATAATATAATATAATATAATATAATATAATATAATATAATATAATATAATATAATATAATATAATATAATATAATATAATATCTATATATAAAATATTCTTATTCCAATGCTATTATAATATTTATATCATATAATATATATGATCTATCATATTACTGTTACAACAACCTAGGTTCTCCAGTAGGTCAGCTGTATGTTAATTTACGGATTAAAAATCCGGATTTTTAAATGGCTATGGTCTACGGAACGTGCCCCCCGCTAGTACAGCAGTATGTCTCCGGATTTACAACGCTAAACTCAGGGGTTCGATTCCTCTCGGTGGGCTGAGCAGATAGCCCATCTATGTTGGGTGAGCAGATAGCTCTATGTGGCTTTGCTATAAGAAACACACGCTCTACAGAACGTTCACATCTAGTTGTTGTGGTGAGCAGATAGCTCTATGTGGCTTTGCTATAAGAAACGCACGCACTACAGAACGTACATATCTAGTTGTTGTTGTGGCTTTAAAAAAAAACGTTTATAGTATTCATTTTATACTTTTCTACAATGAACATTATAACTAACAGTATCACTTGAGGTTTTCTTTGTATATATAGTGTGAGTGTAAGAATTAAAGTTTGTCACTAAAAAAACAGTTTATCACCATGTAATTTCAGGTCCCTTCGTTTTTACGAAATGATAAAGGCGTAACAGTAAAGGGTCAGGTATACGTGAAATTTGATGTTTTATTTCTTTGAACTATAATATGGATATCGCTTTGTGTCTTTCTGAAATATTTTATCAACTTTAAAACACTTCCTCACTTCTTTAGTTTTGATTGATGTTTAGGCTAAAGTTTAGTTTCACATTTTCCCAAATGTTGGGATGTTAACGTTTATTTAAATGTAGCTATACCTTTCAGTTAAACTATCAACTGGACAACGTTGCTTTCTATTACACTATGCGGTTTCTGAATGTTTAGGCAAACAGACATTCATAGAGGTAGCCGATACTCAGTGAGTTTTCTACATAGTTCTGAATACGTTGAGAGAAACAGGCATACACAGAGGTGACATGAAAATTGTGAGTTAACTCTCTATGTGGGATCTGAACGTGTTGAGACAGACAGACATATGTAGGAACAACAAGAAAATAATAGGTGAATTTCTTACGTTGGTTTGAAATATGTTGAGAAGAATGGATGCACGAGGAAGTAACTTGAGCTGTTTACGTTGTTCCTGAACGTGGCTGAAGGATTGTAAGGCTGAACATTGGGTTTCGATACCCGAGATGGGTAGAGAAAAAATAGTCCATTGTGTAACTTTCTGATTAACAGAAAAACTACCAAACAAACAAGCTAAGTTAGTACTTCAAACTTTCTAAATACATGATATTCAACTGCCTTGCTAAATGTTAAAACCAAATAACCAATAACTCACGAAATGAAAGTCCAACATGGCTAGGTGGTTAAGGCACTGTATTCGTAATTCAAGGATCGCTGTTTCGAATCCCCGTCACACCAATCATGCTCGCCCTTTCATCCATGGGAGCGTTATAGTGTGACAATGAATCCCACTATTCGTTGGTAAAAGAGTAGCCCAAGGGTTGACTGTGGGTGGTGATGACTAGCTGTCTTCCCCCTAGTCTTACACTGCTAAATTAGTGACGGTTAGCGCAGATAGCCCTCGTGTAGGTTTGAGCGAAATTCAGAAACAAACAGACTCACGAAAAAAAATGAAAACAGTGAGTGGTAGCAATGAATTGTATTATTTGAGCATGAAAAATTGAATCTTATATTTAAATGAAAAATAACAAAGTATCAATATTTAATATCAATATATATTTGAACGTACAACGTGAATTTTTTTAAGAACACAACGTATGAGCTAATTTTCATATTAATGAGAGCTGTGAGTGCCTAGTGGTTGTCTTTCCAGCTAATGGGAAGACAAAACTGTAAGATTAATGCTTTCATATGAAAAAGTACGACTGTTTTAAACGTAACCAAATTAAAATTACCTAAATAATCCTTCTTTTCAGGAGCCTACTTTTAAATATAATCCAAAAAGATTTTGTTTTATTAATTAAATTATGTTCTAAATGAATTCTTTTTACGGAATATCCAAGAAGGTATTTAAATAATCTTAAACTTAATGGAAGAAAAAAAAGCCGATACTCACTTATAAGTTATTCCATTTTTCAAAGGTTAACAAAACTAATATCATCAGTTATAAATAAATATGAATACAATGAATTTTATTTATTAGGTTGAAGAATAATTCGTGAGCGTTTTTAAATACTTCATTCAAGCATTACATGCAAGACTATACAATACTTCAATGCATGAACACATTACACCCAAAACATTTATTATGATACTTTATTTCATGTAATACCTAGGTATATAGTATGCATTGTTTTAAACGAAATTGCAAGAAATTAAATGCGAAAAGCAGATGGTGTCGAAAATGTTCGATTTTGTCCACATGACATTCCATTTAATGAGCTGAAAATGAAAGCAAAAATTAAAGACATATGAAAATCAAACACACCATCTATTAGAGCAAAAAATTATCTACCAAATGACATGAAATATTTTGCGAAAGCGTTTCATTTATGAATATATTTGTTTAACTTGAAAAAACGCTCACGAATTATTCCTCAACCCAATAGATACCAACTCAACTACATGTATTTTTGAATCACAAAAGTTTCACACTTTTACTTCACCATGGTTTTGGTCAGAAATAATTATGGGTTATATAAGCTAATAACGTATTCTTATATGTTTTAGAACTGCTGTATATATAATAGAAACAATTGAAATTATTTGAAAAAATAAAACTCGTTACACCAAATCTTAAGTGATATTTATTTAGCGAAAGAAATGATAAATTATTCTATTATAATAAAAACAATGAAGACATAAGTCAAATTTCCAATTATTTGTTTATTACCTAATTTTTTCAACAGTGTACCTTGTGAATTTTATTTATTAATCTCAGATGTTGTTTTCTTAAAAATATACCACGTTTTTATCAAAAAGAAGTCTCACATATTTGATTACCAAAACATGTATATTACATACGAAAAACTTCTGGTAGCATATTGAATTTCACTTTGAACGTTTCCTATGATATAGATTGGAAGTTAATGTGTCAGTTTGCTTTGCACATCAAATTCTAATTGGTTCATGAAATGTGCGCTCACACATTTTTGTAAGACTCATGGAAATTACAAAATAATATGCCACTGTGACATTTAATAAAGAAATAGGGTAAAAGTAATGGATATTTCATCTTCAAAAATTAGATCTAGAAATACAGAACTAAGTCTAGGCTTATGAAAAGATAGGGTAATTACGTGAACGTACGTTTTAAAATTTATGAAGGCATTTGTTTTTGAAAATTTGAAAAATTATTTTAGTTAGAAATTGTCAAATGTCTGACGTTAAAAATATCATTTATAATTTATAAAATGAAATAAGCTGGAAGGAAACAAACTATCATTTGTTGAAGAAATTTAAAATGCACACATTTTTTTGTCCTACTAGTAATAACAAACTTCAACCTCCATCTAATAAGTGTGATAATAAAATTGACATGAACACAATACCACGAGCAACGATAGTGGTTCATAGTAGGAATGCCACAAAATGGCGGAAAGCCCTAATAGAACATTCGGGAAAACCTTAAACAGTAAACATTCAGTTCAAACAACTCTTTTAAACCTCTACTATTGACTGATAAGGCTGTACACATTTAAAGATGCATAAAACCATGCATGTTAGACATACAAGTAAATAAAAGTCCGTTCAAAACAACCAATTTTTAATTATTATTATTCTTTTGCCAGTCTACAAAAAAAAAAAAAAAAAATTGCTGGCTATATTACGCCCAAACCTTTTGTAGAGCCCCTAGTGGCACAGTGGCGTATCTGTGAACTTACTTCGCTAGAAACCGGTTTTTAATAGCCATGATGGACAGAACACAGATATCTCTTTATGTGGCCTTGTGCTTAATAACTAAACAACAATCTTTTTAAGAAAATTAAATAAGGCACTGTGAAGGTCTTAGAAGTATTAAAATCAGCTTGTTTCATAAGGCACTGTGAAGGTCTTAGGAGTATTTAAAAATCAGCTTGTTTCATAAGGCACTGTGAAGGTCTTAGGAGTATTTAAAAATCAGCTTGTTTCATAAGGCACTGTGAAGATCTTAGGTGTATTTAAACCACCTTGTTTCATGTGTATTTTAAATAAGATAAAAATCATAGTAATTCTAGGGTACAAAATCATGTTTTGAAAACTAGTTTTTTAATAATACTTTAAATACAGGATGAAATAGGAACTGCCAGTCAATAATAGATGAGCATTAGGTGATTGTACCATCTCACTAAAGAAATATACACAAATATAAAGAACATTACTATAGTAGACACGAAGGTTTGTTTGACGCCATGTTTTATACGTATATGTTTTGTTTGAAAATACTGTTTTTTTATTGCTAAAATTTTGTACACGTTTAATGGTGGTTGTGTCCTAGTCTAGACATAATTTTTCATATTGCTATACATTATATAGTTATTTATATATATTTAGTTATACAGTAATTATAAGTAGCCGATTGTATTCTCAAACAAATCTTTATGACAATATCCAGCTACAGCTTATTATTCTATACCTCAAACTAATGTGATCAAATAGTCAATAGCTATAGTAAATCATGACGAACCGTATCAGCTGGATACTAGCTACGCTTGTTATCATAACAGTGTATAAAGTTAGCAAATGTATCAAGTAATCCTATAGGTGAACAAAACAAAAACAGCAAACAGATAAATAAAATGTTGGGTATTTAAATATCTGCAAAGAGGGATCGTAAAACAATACATAATCAAGATAGGAGATACATTATATATTGTTTATTAAAACTATAAGTCTAATGTAACACTAGGCAACAACATGGAGTAAAAATAGGGATTTGTAGTTTGTATAAATAAGGACCACAGTTTCTCTAGCTGTACAGGTTTTAAAATTCCCAGTTTTTTATTTATCTTGTGTCCATAAACAGTATAACGATTACAAAGTTTGACCTAACACGTGTACAAATTTTTTCAAGGAAATGCTTAGCTTATCAAATACAAAACCTTTAAGAAGACATGACTATTTTCAGCATGCATCTGTGAAAATGAGCAGCAGTTATTACCAGAAGGTACTTGTGGTTTGAACTGAATTTTATTGTAATAAAAAATAACTTTTTATCTCCTATTATTTATATCCCCGCTATTCGTAGACAGATGTAACCTCACGTGGTTGGAATGTTTGTTGGTTTTTAGAATTTCGCGCAAAGGCTACACGAGGGTTATCTGCGCTGGCCGTCCCTAATCTAGCAGCTAGTCATCACCACCCGCTACTAACTCCTGGGCTACTCTTTTACCAACAAAGAGTGGGATCGACAGTAACATTTTAATAAGCCCAAGGCTTAAAGAAAAACCATGTTTCCAGCTGTACCCTAACCATCAGGCCGTACAGCTGGAATGACGCATTTTGTCACCAAGACGGTTCATTTGAAGATCTCGTAAGCGCATGAAAACAAAGTTACAGATCGTGTAGACAAGTCTTTTCAAAGATTTCTCTAGAGAAACTAATCGTAATTATATTATCATACGCTGTTGTTTTGTTGTAATGAAACAAAATCTATCCGGATTTATATAATTATATAAGTATGGTATTCTTACAGTTGTCTTATTGAGAAAAATCTCATAAGAATATTGCAGAAACTTGTAATTAAATTAGCGTAGTAAGCCCTGCTTTCCGAATCTGTTAAATAAACAAGTGCATACTATCTCTGAAACTAGGTCTGACATGGTCAAGCGCGTAAGGCGTGCGACTCGTAATCCGAGGGTCGTGAGTTCGCGCCCGCGTCGCGCTAAACATGCTCGCCCTCCCAGCCGTGGGGGCGTATAATGTGACGGTCAATCCCACTATTCGTTGGTAAAAGAGTAGCTCAAGAGTTGGCGGTGGGTGGTGATGACTAGCTGCCTTCCCTCTAGTCTTACACTGCTAAATTAGGGACGGCTAGCACAGACAGCCCTCGAGTAGCTTTGTGCGAAATTCCAAAACAAACAAACAAACAAAGTATCTGAAACTTTCATAAATGGCAGAGGGAAACCTTGATATAGAGTAAACGTATTATTACAAGCCATTTTGATAAGCCACATAATATTAAGATAATTAAACCTAAAATTAACTACAAAAGTACATTTATTAACTACGCCAAATATTCGTGCTCAAAATATCCTAGCCTAAATAATTTTCAAAATGGGGCAAGTTATATAAGTTATGTTTCAAGCAAAATGGACTTCTATCTATTCTTTAGTAGATAATTGTTATTAATTGACATCGACGACATAAATAACACATACTACCACACTTTAAACAGATGAACAAATCTTTCTATAAACAGTGTTAAAATCAAACATCTATACTCACAAATAAGTTTCCACGTTTAATGTATAACACTGTTATACTAACTATGAACTGCTCTAGAAATATGTTTGAACATTTTAATTTTGTACCAAAAACTAGTTAAAAACTGTTCATGATACTTCTTGTACTGTAAAAACAGCCTTGCAGAATACTGCGAAAGTTTGTATCTCAGCCGTTCTGAGATACATTTTTATTTCAAGTGGATTTCTCGTCATCAAAAACTGTGAAAGTTTATGGTGTGACTGATACAAAACAAATAGCCTTACCGGTTCTGATGTTACTTCATGACACTGCTTATATTAAACAAATAGCCTTACCGGTTCTGATGTTACTTTATCACACTGCTTATATTAAACAAATAGCCTTACCGGTTCTGATGTTACTTTATGACACTATTTATATTGAACAAATAGTCTTACCGGTTCTGATGTTACTTCATGACACTGATTATATTAAACAAATAGCCTTACCGGTTCTGATGTTACTTCATGACACTGCTTATATTGAACAAATAGCCTTACCGGTTCTGATGTTACTTCATGACACTGCTTATATTAAACAAATAGCCTTACCGGTTCTGATGTTACTTTATCACACTGCTTATATTAAACAAATAGCCTTACCGGTTCTGATGTTACTTTATGACACTATTTATATTGAACAAATAGTCTTACCGGTTCTGATGTTACTTCATGACACTGCTTATATTAAACAAATAGCCTTACCGGTTCTGATGTTACTTTATGACACTATTTATATTGAACAAATAGTCTTACCGGTTCTGATGTTACTTCATGACACTGCTTATATTAAACAAATAGCCTTACCGGTTCTGATGTTACTTCATGACACTGCTTATATTGAACAAATAGCCTTACCGGTTCTGATGTTACTTCATGACACTGCTTATATTAAACAAATAGCCTTAACGGTTCTGATGTTACTTTATGACACTACTTATATTGAACAAATAGCCTTACCGGTTCTGATGTTACTTCATGACACTGCTTATATTAAACAAATAGCCTTACCGGTTCTGATGTTACTTCATGACACTGCTTATATTAAACAAATAGCCTTACCGGTTCTGATGTTACTTCATGACACTGCTTATATTGAACAAATAGCCTTACCGGTTCTGATGTTACTTCATGACACTGCTTATATTAAACAAATAGCCTTACCGGTTCTGATGTTACTTTATCACACTGCTTATATTAAACAAATAGCCTTACCGGTTCTGATGTTACTTTATGACACTATTTATATTGAACAAATAGTCTTACCGGTTCTGATGTTACTTCATGACACTGCTTATATTAAACAAATAGCCTTACGGTTCTGATGTTACTTTATGACACTATTTATATTGAACAAATAGTCTTACCGGTTCTGATGTTACTTCATGACACTGCTTATATTAAACAAATAGCCTTACCGGTTCTGATGTTACTTCATGACACTGCTTATATTGAACAAATAGCCTTACCGGTTCTGATGTTACTTCATGACACTGCTTATATTAAACAAATAGCCTTACCGGTTCTGATGTTACTTTATGACACTACTTATATTGAACAAATAGCCTTACCGGTTCTGATGTTACTTCATGACACTGCTTATATTAAACAAATAGCCTTACCGGTTCTGATGTTACTTCATGACACTGCTTATATTGAACAAATAGCCTTACCGGTTCTGATGTTACTTCATGACACTGCTTATATTAAACAAATAGCCTTACCGGTTCTGATGTTACTTCATGACACTGCTTATATTAAACAAATAGCCTTAGCGGTTTTGATGTTACTTTATGACACTACTTATATTGAACAAATAGCCTTACCGGTTCTGATGTTACTTTATGACACTGCTTATATTGAACAAATAGCCTTACCGGTTCTGATGTAACTTCGTTATACTGCTTATATTAAACAAATAACCTTACCGGTTTTGATGCTACTTCATGACACTGCTTATATTGAACAAATAGCCTTACCGGTTCTGATGTAACTTCGTTATACTGCTTATATTACACAAATAACCTTACCGGTTTTGATGCTACTTCATGACACTGCTTATATTAAACAAATAGCCTTACCGGTTCTGATGTTACTTCATGACACTGCTTATATTAAACAAATAGCCTTACCGGTTCTAATGTTACTTCATGACACTGCTTATATTAAACAAATAGCCTTACCGGTTCTGATGTTACTTCATGACACTGCTTATATTAAACAAATAGCCTTACCGGTTCTGATGTTACTTCATGACACTGCTTATATTAAACAAATAGCCTTACCGGTTCTGATGTTACTTTATCACACTGCTTATATTAAACAAATAGCCTTACCGGTTCTGATGTTACTTTATGACACTATTTATATTGAACAAATAGTCTTACCGGTTCTGATGTTACTTCATGACACTGCTTATATTAAACAAATAGCCTTACCGGTTCTGATGTTACTTTATGACACTATTTATATTGAACAAATAGTCTTACCGGTTCTGATGTTACTTCATGACACTGCTTATATTAAACAAATAGCCTTACCAGTTCTGATGTTACTTCATGACACTGCTTATATTAAACAAATAGCCTTACCGGTTCTGATGTTACTTTATGACACTATTTATATTGAACAAATAGTCTTACCGGTTCTGATGTTACTTCATGACACTGCTTATATTAAACAAATAGCCTTACCGGTTCTGATGTTACTTCATCACACTGCTTATATTAAACAAATAGCCTTACCGGTTCTGATGTTACTTCATGACACTGCTTATATTAAACAAATAGCCTTACCGGTTCTGATGTTACTTTATGACACTGCTTATATTAAACAAATAGCCTTACCGGTTCTGATGTTACTTCATGACACTGCTTATATTAAACAAATAGCCTTAACAGTTCTGATGTTACTTCATGACACTGCTTATATTGAACAAATAGCCTTACCGGTTCTGATGTTACTTCATGACACTGCTTATATTAAACAAATAGCCTTACCGGTTCTAATGTTACTTCATGACACTGCTTATATTAAACAAATAGCCTTACCGGTTCTGATGTTACTTCATGACACTGCTTATATTAAACAAATAGCCTTACCGGTTCTGATGTTACTTCATGACACTGCTTATATTAAACAAATAGCCTTACCGGTTCTGATGTTACTTTATCACACTGCTTATATTAAACAAATAGCCTTACCGGTTCTGATGTTACTTTATGACACTATTTATATTGAACAAATAGTCTTACCGGTTCTGATGTTACTTCATGACACTGCTTATATTAAACAAATAGCCTTACCGGTTCTGATGTTACTTTATGACACTATTTATATTGAACAAATAGTCTTACCGGTTCTGATGTTACTTCATGACACTGCTTATATTAAACAAATAGCCTTACCAGTTCTGATGTTACTTCATGACACTGCTTATATTAAACAAATAGCCTTACCGGTTCTGATGTTACTTTATGACACTATTTATATTGAACAAATAGTCTTACCGGTTCTGATGTTACTTCATGACACTGCTTATATTAAACAAATAGCCTTACCGGTTCTGATGTTACTTCATCACACTGCTTATATTAAACAAATAGCCTTACCGGTTCTGATGTTACTTCATGACACTGCTTATATTAAACAAATAGCCTTACCGGTTCTGATGTTACTTTATGACACTGCTTATATTAAACAAATAGCCTTACCGGTTCTGATGTTACTTCATGACACTGCTTATATTAAACAAATAGCCTTAACGGTTCTGATGTTACTTCATGACACTGCTTATATTGAACAAATAGCCTTACCGGTTCTGATGTTACTTCATGACACTGCTTATATTGAACAAATAGCCTTACCGGTTCTGATGTTACTTTATGACACTACTTATATTGAACAAATAGCCTTACCGGTTCTGATGCTACTTTATGACACTGCTTATATTGAACAAATAGCCTTACCGGTTCTGTTGTTACTTCATGACACTGCTTATATTAAACAAGTAGCCTTACCGGTTCTGATGTTCAGTGATGACGAGAAACCCACTTGTTAAGAAATTTATATGCAAAAACGGCTCGTTTGGGCTGAGAAAACACTTTACATAGAAGAGCGAACAACGTTTCGACCTTCTTCGGTCATCGTCAGGTTCTGATGTTACTTCATGACACTGCTTATATTGAACAAATAGCCTTACCGGTTCTGATGTTACTTCATGACACTGCTTATATTAAACAAATAGCCTTACCGGTTCTGATGTTACTTCATGACACTGCTTATATTAAACAAATAGCCTTACCGGTTCTGATGTTACTTTATGACACTGCTTATATTAAACAAATAGCCTTACCGGTTCTGATGTTACTTCATTATACTACTTATTATGAACAAATAGCCTTACCGGTTCTCATGTTACTTCATGACACTGCTTATATTAAACAAATAGCCTTACCGGTTCTAATGTTACTTCATGACACTGCTTGTATTCAACAAATAGCCTTACCGGTTCTGATGTTACTTCATGACACTGCTTATATTGAACAAATAGCCTTACCGGTTCTGATGTTACTTCATGACACTGCTTATATTAAACAAATAGCCTTACCGGTTCTGATGTTACTTTATGACACTACTTATATTGAACAAATAGCCTTACCGGTTCTGATGTTACTTCATGACACTGCTTATATTAAACAAATAGCCTTACCGGTTCTGATGTTACTTCATGACACTGCTTATATTGAACAAATAGCCTTACCGGTTCTGATGTTACTTCATGACACTGCTTATATTAAACAAATAGCCTTAACGGTTCTGATGTTACTTTATGACACTACTTATATTGAACAAATAGCCTTACCGGTTCTGATGTTACTTTATGACACTGCTTATATTAAACAAATAGCCTTACCGGTTCTGATGTAACTTCGTTATACTGCTTATATTAAACAAATAACCTTACCGGTTTTGATGCTACTTCATGACACTGCTTATATTAAACAAATAGCCTTACCGGTTCTGATGTTACTTCATGACACTGCTTATATTAAACAAATAGCCTTACCGGTTCTGATGTTACTTCATGACACTGATTATATTAAACAAATAGCCTTACTGGTTCTGATGTTACTTTATCACACTGCTTATATTAAACAAATAGCCTTACCGGTTCTGATGTTACTTCATGACACTGCTTATATTAAACAAATAGCCTTACCAGTTCTGATGTTACTTTATCACACTGCTTATATTAAACAAATAGCCTTACCGGTTCTGATGTTACTTTATCACACTGCTTATATTAAACAAATAGCCTTACCGGTTCTGATGTTACTTCATGACACTGCTTATATTAAACAAATAGCCTTAACGGTTCTGATGTTACTTTATCACACTGCTTATATTAAACAAATAGCCTTACCGGTTCTGATGTTACTTTATGTCACTATTTATATTGAACAAATAGTCTTACCGGTTCTGATGTTACTTCATGACACTGCTTATATTAAACAAATAGCCTTACCGGTTCTGATGTTACTTCATCACACTGCTTATATTAAACAAATAGCCTTACCGGTTCTGATGTTACTTCATGACACTGCTTATATTAAACAAATAGCCTTACCGGTTCTGATGTTACTTTATGACACTGCTTATATTAAACAAATAGCCTTACCGGTTCTGATGTTACTTCATGACACTGCTTATATTAAACAAATAGTTTTACCGGTTCTGATGTTACTTCATGACACTGCTTATATTAAACAAATAGCCTTAACGGTTCTGATGTTACTTTAGGACACTACTTATATTGAACAAATAGCCTTACCGGTTCTGATGTTACTTTATGACACTGCTTATATTGAACAAATAGCCTTACCGGTTCTGATGTTACTTCATGACACTGCTTATATTAAACAAATAGCCTTACCGGTTCTGATGTTACTTCATGACACTGCTTATATTGAACAAATAGCCTTACCGGTTCTGATGTTACTTCATGACACTGCTTATTTTAAACAAATAGCCTTACCGGTTCTGATGTTACTTCATGACACTGCTTATATTAAACAAATAGCCTTACCGGTTCTGATGTTACTTTATGACACTGCTTATTTTAAACCAATAGCCTTACCGGTTCTGATGTTACTTCATTATACTACTTATTATGAACAAATAGCCTTACCGGTTCTCATGTTACTTCATGACACTGCTTATATTAAACAAATAGCCTTACCGGTTCTAATGTTACTTCATGACACTGCTTGTATTGAACAAATAGTCTTTCCGGTTCTGATGTTACTTCATGACACTGCTTATATTGAACAAATAGCCTTACCGGGTATGATGTTACTTCATGACACTGCTTATATTGAACAAATAACCTTACCGGTTCTGATGTTACTTCATGACACTGCTTATATTGAACAAATAGCCTGGCCAGATCTTGTGAAAGTTTATGGTACGAATGATACTGAATAAATAGTGTTGCCTAGTCTGACGGCGAGCTTATTGTACAGTTGGCACTTAACTGAACAAATAACATGGTCATAAAGTGCAATTTGAATAGTAAGTTTGATAACCCTGGGTTCTGTGTATTTGTTTGTAATACCTTCTTTGAATAAAAATAAGGTTTACACATCTGTCTAGAAACATTTCTTTTGAGATTTGTTTAAAACGTTCATTGTTACTTTTCATCAAAAGTATTGTATCATACATTTTGTAGTCTACGAATTTTTCATGTTATTGTTCTATTTAAAATACTAAGACCACGTTTCACTAACAATAACGTTGATACGATGTTTTGATTTGAGCAATAACTGTGGAAAATACACATCAGTATTAGGTAGTATCAGTACTCTTACATAAAACGTTTCAGTTCATTAACCACACGTCATTCAGACAGAAGTCTGAGGGAAACTTCTGGATTTTCCTGCTAAGTTAACTACAAATAATCAGAGTATACTAATGAAAACACTTAGATGTTAATTCTGGACTAACTGGAACATCGTCAGGTAACGGAGTTAGAAAATTCTTGGATGGTTATACTTGGTTGATTAGAACATTATCAGATTATTAGACTGTGGAAACATCTGGAGGTTCGTGGTGGTTTAACTTTACAGTATTGGATAGCAGGCTGACAGAAAGGATTTTCATTAAGGGCTGAATAGAGCATCGACAGCTGAAATGATAAGCATTTTGAATGATAGGATTTGAACTTGGAGCTTCCCATAGTCTGTCCAGTCCACATCTTCTATCTTATGTATATATATATACCTATTTCTTGACTTTATACAGGATAAGATTAATTTGGTTTGTTTTGACTTTCGAGCAAAGCTACACTAGGACTGTCTGCACTAGCTGTCCCTAATTTTGCAGTGCAAGACTAGAGAAAAGGCAGCTAGTCATCACCACCTACCGCCAATTCTTGGGCTACTCTTTTATCAACGAATAGTGGGATTGACGTCACATTGTAACGCCCCTAACGGCTGAAAGGGCGAGCACATTTGGTGTGACAGGGATTCGTAACCGCGAATTACGAGTCGAGTGCCTTAACCACCTGGCCATGCCGGGCCCACGTTAAAAGAGAGAAATGATTTAATAACATTTTGTAGGATCGAATACAATATCAATTCCTGCTGATAATGGACGATAAACAAGAGAATAATACATTAAGACATACTACCTGATTATCAAACGCCTTAAACAAAGAAACCTTGCAGTTAAAGCTGTTTGTAGGGAAAAGTTATGTGGTATATTCAATCACACCTTATACGTAACACATAGGAACTGTTTACTAAAGACGATCCCAAGAACTAGTTGGTAGGAACTGTCACTTGCACGTTTATGCTTTGACAAAAACTGGAATTTGTTTCTACTTTTATAAATAGTCCACAGCTGAAAGTGTGAAGTGTGTCATCTCGCGAGTTCTAACCTTGGACTTACCTTTTTCTTAGCCAGGCACATTAACCACTAGATCTTGTCTGGTCTTTTGTACAGGAGGTATCGAATGTCAAACCTCATAGTATATATGAATAGACATAGTCTACAAACACACCTTACAGTATACAGGGTGGCCCGTAAGTCCCTACCCATCCATGTGTTATTATGTTATATTCAATAACACTAATGATGAGTTGAAGGCAGCTGTTACCGCGGCATTTGGAACAATAACCCCTGCTATGTTGAGAAAAATGTATCACAGAACATGGCGTCGTATAATATTATGTAGCGAGAATGAGGGACAGCACACAGATACACTGGATATATAAGATATATGGATGGATATATGGATACATATACTTACGGGCCACCCTGTATATATATAGATATAATCTACAAATACACATTACAGTATACATGAATAGATATAATCTACAAATACACCTTACAGTGTACATGAATAGATACAGCCTACAAATACACCTTACAGTATATATGAATAGATACAGTCTACAAATACACTGCATGTTCTTATACAGTTCTTTACTATTTCGATCCATTACCACTTAACTTTTAGCTACATGAACCTAAAAGCAAACAAACATTTAGTCGTTTATGCCTAAATATATTCATAATATTGACAAGAAACATTATTGTTATTGCCTGTGATAAGAGAAACACTGGAAATACGTTTTTGTTATCTTATAAACTTACCGTATCGATTGAATGATAACTTTTTATTGTTTAGAAACATCCAACCACAGACCTTTCACTTTGAGCATTGAAGGTTTTATGGGAGTGAATCATCCACTAAAGAAATATTAGAATTCCAAATTGTCCTCTTATTAAATTCTACCTTAAATTTAACCGTTACAAGAACTGTTTGTTTCATTATCAGAAACCAGTAGCTCAGATGAAAAAAGCGCTAAGCAGTTGTATCTGTTCGTTGTTAATAAAATATATATACACTTGAAAAATAATGCGGACAATCCTTACTTTGACGTAAGACAGACGATCATTTTCTCAGGTGTCAACTTCAAGAACGAACTGAGAGAGAAACGTTTCTCCATATGTCAGTTTGAGTATCGGCTCGAACATTAGAGGAAAAGCATAATTTTCCAGGTATTAGCTTGAGAGTTGTTTCAAGGGTGAAAGAGGGCAGAATTTGAGTGTCAGCTTCAACAAGAAAGGGAGGACAGCGTTGTTTTTTTTCGAATGTCGATCTGAGTGTCTTGTTTGTCAGTTTGATTGTTGTTTCAAGATAAAAGGAAGAGGGTTGTGTTTGACTTTCCTTAGTAAGTTGTGTTACGTTATTACGAGCTAGACAACCTAAAAGTAAGTTAAACCATACTTTATATTTAGTAGTTAATTAAATATCGATAAATTTATTATATTTTCCAACAGGATTGATATACACAATTTTCTTTCTTATTACAAATATATTTTAATAGACAAACAACAATATAATGTATAATAATGACAATCACAAAATAATACAAATAATAATTTATATAAAAATGTTTTACAAACTTACAAACAATATCAAGTATTTTTTGTTCTGGTCTGCAACTTCCCTGATATCTTATCGATGATTCCCGATTATGGAATTAATTTCAAGATGACGTAGATACAACTCATTCAACGGGGTGCTAGTAAGCTCTATATTCTTCACTGGGCTCACCCCGATTACAAGTCGATTTGTTTTTCACCGATGACGTTATATAATGTATATATTAAAATAGTAACGTCCAGTGTTAATCCACTGAAGTCGAATAGTTTATAACGTTCGAAATTTATAAATGTTTCTGGTCAAATATTCGTAGTTTCTGATTGATGAGCATTTATCACAATTATAGCTTTCGAGGTTTAAAGAACACGAACTGTAGTAAACCAACAATATAAACTGTCTCTTAGTTTGTTGAATTGGTTACCTTTTGTAAGCGTGAAGCGAGATTATAGAAATATCAGCTTTTACAACAAGACTACCATTTACATACACATATACGTTGTTGATTATTACACTCGAGAATCTTCTACAATTTTAGTGAACAGGCAGAAATGTTACAACAAAAATTTAACAGTATAAGTTATGTGTATTTCTAGATATGTATTTAACTGAAACAAACCAAAACATTAAAATAAATATATAACAGTAAATTCGTCACAGTTGTAATGTCAAAAAGTAGTAACTATTCAGCTCAGTCGGCCAGAGGCTTTGATTCTCATTAATACCAAGTATTTCGATACCAATTATTGTTTTTCTAATTCTTTTAACATGATATTGTAGTGTAAAGGATATGTTGATGATTTTAGTATCAATCTTATTTTGTTATCCATGAAGAATAATTGAGGTGGATTTTGAAGAGAAATTAACTTTCTTACTCTCTGAATTAAAGTAGTTTAATAGATATCTGACAGTTTTTTGTTTAAACTACCACAGCCTTACTGAAATAATATTTTATTTTCAAATCAGTCTGGCATATCTGAAATAGATATATTATATTATTACTTGCTTAAACAGTATTGATATTCACATAAACAGTATTGGTACTTACTTAAACAGTATTGGTACTTACTTAAACAGTATTGGTATTCACTTAAACAGTATTGGTACTTACTTAAACAGTATTGGTACTTACTTAAACAGTATTGGTACTTACTTAAACAGTATTGATTATGTTAATTAGCGTGTCGAGCGTCATTACTTTTGATTATGATGTATTATTCATAATTATACTTTTATTATTAAAAAATATTTTGCGTTTTCAGCTTAAAATGTGTATTTAGGACTAACCAAAACCTATAAATAAAAACACAAAACACAGGACTAACCAAAACCTCTTGAAACATTATTAAATTACGGACGAAAATTTTATTAACAGTAAGGGTACCCAACAGATAGAACAATGTATTCTAATCTTTATAAGTATAAACGTAAGATACGTATACTTAATTAGCTATACTTATATTATTACTAAACAGTCTGGCATAACTAAATTTAAATAGTATGAGATATCTCGAGCTAAAAACATGTACATCTAGAGATAAGCAGGTCGGTAGGTCTGAAGATAATTAGTTTGAAATATCTGGAGCTAAATGCTCTTTGTATCAACATTTAAATAGTATGGTGTACCTGGAGCTATTAAAAGCACAGTGAGTTTACATATTAAAAGGAAGATCTTCCACCTGCCGGTGTGAGGAAAGTAACTTTTCAAATAATTTATTTTGGTAAAATGTTATTTGGATTATACTGAAAATGTCTATAACAGTGTTCCAAACTGATTCTTCCATGTATTGTGTTTTGGATTTTCTGGTGTATTGATTTATAAAACGAGGATATTTCAAGTCAGTTTGTAAGATAGAATTATCTTTATTAACGTGCGAGTTGCTTTCTGGTTCAATCTATACAGTCAACTTTCTTTTGATCACAAGTCCAGAGATATCATGTTATTCGCTGTTTTTCATCCTTCCTGAAATAAATTAAAAGAAATTCATTCACGTCTAACATATGAACCCACAGAACTTCTCACACGTGGGTTCCGTTTGCTTTCAAACTATAACAGCTAATTGGAAACCTACCGTGTTGTCCATAAAGTATTAAAGAGCGTCTTCAAAAGGTGGTCAGAATTCGTACATGGTGAAAGAATAACGCCTTTGTCAGGGAAGCCTCATGTCATCTGATCTGGAGTGGTTAAATAAAGTACTGGTTGACCAGTGGCCACTTATTTCTACACTAACTATAATAGGTTTTAAATCGTGTTATAAAGCAGTCAATTTGTCGTCTTTGTTACATTTATCAAAGAAAGATAAAACACTTATTACGAGTCGAATTTTGAGATGATTTTTATGTATCATATATAAATGTATTCTCATCAACAGAACAATAATATAATCTCATATTTATACCTAATCTAAATAAGACAAAATTATAAGCAACTTTAATTTGTATCTGTCAGTAAGATTATTGAATTATAATTTAATTAACCTACGTCTGAAACGCTCTAACTAAGACTAGTATCTAACCACTCAACAAATTGAGTCTACACTTTCTGGGGTGAAGAGGAACATTTTCTGTTTTAGAAGGTTATTCTTTAAACGCTGTGCTATAACAGCAAAATATGTTACATTATATAACATCGTTAATATAAGAAATGAGTACAAGTTACTTACCTACAAAATGCCCTGAGAAGTGTGGATAAACCTTCGCTGTTATTTATATAGCGTTTAACAGAGTCGTGAGAAGTGTGGATAAACCTTCACTGATGTTTATACAGCGTTTAACACAGTCGTGAGAAGTGTGGATAAACTTTCACTGATGTTTATATGGTATCTATTGAAGTAGTTAGATATGTGAATAAACTCTCACTGATGTTTATATGGTATCTATTGGAACTGTGAGATGTGGGAATAAACTCTCACTGATGTTTACATGGTATCCATTGAAGTAGTTAGATATGTGAATAAACTCTCACTGATGTTTACATGGTATCTATTGGAGTTGTTAGATGTGTGGATAAACTCTCACTGATGTTTACATGGTATCTATTGAAGTAGTTAGATATGTGAATAAACTCTCACTGATGTTTATATGGTATCTATTGGAACCGTGAGATGTGTGAATAAACTCTCACTGCTGTTTATATGGTATCTATTGAAGTAGTTAGATATGTGAATAAACTCTCACTGATGTTTACATGGTATCTATTGGAGTTGTTAGATGTGTGGATAAACTCTCACTGATGTTTATATGGTATCTATTGAAGTAGTTAGATATGTGAATAAACTCTCACTGATGTTTATATGGTATCTATTGGAACTGTGAGATGTGGGAATAAACTCTCACTGATGTTTACATGGTATCTATTGAAGTAGTTAGATATGTGAATAAACTCTCACTGATGTTTACATGGTATCTATTGGAGTTGTTAGATGTGTGGATAAACTCTCACTGATGTTTACATGGTATCTATTGAAGTAGTTAGATATGTGAATAAACTCTCACTGATGTTTATATGGTATCTATTGGAACCGTGAGATGTGTGAATAAACTCTCACTGCTGTTTATATGGTATCTATTGAAGTAGTTAGATATGTGAATAAACTCTCACTGATGTTTACATGGTATCTATTGGAGTTGTTAGATGTGTGGATAAACTCTCACTGATGTTTACATGGTATCTATTGAAGTAGTTAGATATGTGAATAAACTCTCACTGATGTTTATATGGTATCTATTGGAACCGTGAGATGTGTGAATAAACTCTCACTGCTGTTTATATGGTATGTATTGGAGTTGTTAGATGTGTGGATAAACTCTCACTGTTGTTTATATGGTATCTATTGGAGTCGTGAGATGTGTGAATAAACTCTCACTGCTGTTTATATGGTATCTATTGGAGTTGATAGATGTGTGGATAAACTCTCACTGCTGTTTATATGACATCTATTGGAGTCGTGAGATGTGTGAATAAACTCTCACTGCTGTTTATATGGTATCTATTGGAGTCGTGAGATGTGTGAATAAACTCTCACTGATGTTTATATGGTATCTATTGGAGTCGTGAGATGTGTGAATAAACTCTCACTGCTGTTTATATGGTATCTATTGGAGTTGATACATGTGTGGATAAACTCTCACTGCTGTTTACATGACATCTATTGGAGTCGTGAGATGTGTGAATAAAAGCAACATCATATTTAAGTACTTTTCATGTAGAGACAGGGATCGAACATTAACTTTAATCATAGGTAATTATTCTCCTTAGTAACACCACTTCCTAGTAAACACTTTAACGTAGTCCATATCACTATGAGACTTAAATCCGCAGTCGACAAAGCAGTTGGTAGTTAACACAGTCCCCACCACACCTACGTTTTGAAGTTATCGCTTGTGGTTCTCATGGAAGTACTTAAGCTTTTAGTCAACACACATTACAAACATAATCATTATCATATGCATGTTAACATGTTAATCCACGGTCTGCTTTACTACACTGCAGTTTTCAATCATTCTATTTTAAATTTTGACGTAAATTGTTTGAGCCATTTTTGTATTTTCAACGATGTTTTAATTTTTCGTAACTTTCGGTGAAAAGCTAACTTCATATATTGTTTTATATGGATGTTGGAAGAAGTGCGAGAGATATACATGTAGAAGGATAGAGGCCTCATAAATATTGATAAGTAAAAATATTGACATTTAAGTTACGTTTAAGGCATTTCTCTATCTTTGAAGATAGGTATGAGGTTTTTATCACCTAAAATAAGCAAACAGTATATAAATTAGCGTATCTGTTCCAATAATCTCTTATTGTACTTTCGTATTTCTATGAAGAAAAAGTTAATTTAATTTTTATGAAAGTGGAAGCATGTTGTTTAAACTTGTAAAGGATGAACACCGAGGGGGTATTTCTTCTGAAAGTACACAACCACAACTCAGCTCTCTGAACAGTATTGAAATTCCAAAAAAAAAATCTCCAATGACTTTTTCTTTTGTTCATAAAATATTCAAAAGGTTTGCAGGGAATAAACGTTTCTGTGATACAAGAAAAAGAGAAAAATGTCTTTGAATTCTTTGGAAAGTTGTTATTGAAAATTCCGTTAGTAATATGATGTTAAAGAGAATCTAAGCGTCTAAAATAGGCTTGATCTGAATTTTGAATCTTTTGTGATCGATTCTGGCAAGATCAGCATGAATACTGAACCTAAGCTGATAATGCTTCAAAGTAAAGAAGGCTGACGTAAGATTGGATGGGTAAAGATCACGAGATCCCACATTATTGGTGATTTTTTTTTTATCTGATAAGTCGTAACCTAACATTACAGTGTTGCTCTGTGTGATAATGTATTATTTCATGTCCCAGTGATTTGGTGGTTCTGATGCACTGAACTCAATAAAAAAAAGTGAAAATTGCATATTAATTTCAATCATTTAATAGTCATTATAGCATGACTGTTATGGATATGTTGCACGCTTTTCTGTTAGCGCAGACTAAAAGCGCTGTGATATTATAGAGCACAGCCTGAAAGACTTTGACAATGCACTGAGCTCAGACGTCAAGTGCTGTTTAAGTCTCCGAACTCACACTGAAATCGCTGTGACAGTAATATCAAAGTGGAAGAAATGTGATAAAGTAATAAGATCAAAGTGTAAACGTTGTGATGAGCAGTAAGGTTAGAGTCAGAATGATGTGATAGAATATTGAAGTAGAAAAAATGTGCTGTGATAACAAAGAAGATCAGAGTGATGAGATAACAAAGTGAGATCAAAGTGATGTGCTGTGATAACAAAGAAGATCAGAGTGATGTGATAACAAAGTGTGCTGTGATAACAAAGAAGAGTGATCATAACAAAGTGAGTGATGTGTGATAACAAAGTGAGGTTAAGTGACGTGTTGTGATAACAAAGTGAGATGATGTGTGATAACAAAGTGAAGTCAAGTGATAATGCTGTGATAACAAAGTGAAGTCAGAGTGATGTGCTGTGAGAACAAAGAAGATCAGAGTGATGTGATAACAAAGTGAGATCAAAGTGATGTGCTGTGATAACAAAGTGAGGTTAGAGTGATGTGTTGTGATAACAAAGTGAGGTCAGAGTGATGTGCTGTGATAACAAAGTGAGGTTAGAGTGATGTGTTGTGATAACAAAGTGAGGTCAGAGTGATGTGCTGTGATAACAAAGTGAAGTCAGAGTGATGTGCTGTGATAACAAAGTGAAGTCAGAGTGATGTGCTGTGATAACAAAGTGAGGTCAGAGTGATGTGCTGTGATAACGAAGTTAGATCAGAATCAAGGTTTTGAATGATAAGTGTGATAATTCTCAGATTAAATGTACTCTGATAATTCAGTAAGCTTGAATTAAACATTTTGTGGTAACATACTGAGATTAGAAAGGAATGTGTAGGATAAACAACAATACCAGAATAAAGGCGATTTGAAAATATACCATAACTGGAGTGAAAACGATGGGATAACAAAGTGAAAAGTTCGTAATAACTCAGTGGGCTTGGAGGGAAGGTGCTCCTATTATGCACAAGTTCTCCAAAACTGATGTTCGTCTGATCGAACATTAAAGCTTTCAAATAATGGCGTTGAAATGCCATACTACACATACTCAGCAAGCATAGTAAAGAACAATAGTTGTATTGTTTATTGTACCGCATATAGAATCTTCATCTCTTATATGAATCACTCCACTTTCATAAACGTGTTAGAGCTTAGTAAGTGATATACATCCACAGTAACCATTAGCAACCCTTAGAGAACTCACTATCAAAACTATGTTCTAAACCAAAACTAACTACAAATAAATGGCCTAAGTATGAGAAATCCCGTGTCACCAGTTCTAGCCAACATTTTCATGACACAGATTGAATCTCAAGCGATCAATTTAGCCTTACATCCACCACTATACTGGTACAGATATGTTTGATGATACAATTACTGGATTCACATCTACAGAAGACACATTTAGTGTTTCAACTACGTTAACTCGATACATCCCAACATTAAGTCCATCTGTGAACACGAAAAGAAACTAACCAAATAACATTTCTTAACCTGAAGATCACAAGAACCGATACACGATTCAAAACAGAAATACACAGAAAATTCAGACATGCTGGACTACACATTCCCTGGGACTCAACATATGAAGAAACCATGTAAACACAGCCACAAAACTGTGTTCACCAGATAAAATTAACAATCAAATCTTATATTTCAGGCCCGGCATGGCCAAGCGTGTTAAGGCGTCCGACTCGTAATCTGAAGGTTGCGAGTTCGAATTCCGGTTGCACCAAACATGCTAGCCCTTTTAGCCGTGGGGGCGTTATACTGTCACTGTCAATCCCACTATTCGTTGATAGAAGAGTAGCCCAAGAGTTTGCGGTGGGTGGCGAAGATTAGCTACCTTCCCTCTAGTCTTACACTGCTAAATTAAGGACGGCTAGCGCAGATAGCCCTTGAGTAGCTTTGCGTGAAATTCAAAAAACAAACAAACAATCATTTGACCACAGTTTAATTCATCCACTTTGTAGCTGGTAACGTTTGAGACTGACCAGTTTCTTTCTCTTCCTGCTCGAAGTCCACAAAGGTTAGAATGCTTACATGTTTCATTTCTCAAAACATCATGGATATTTGTTTTTGTATTTTAGCAACAGATATTACTTATATTTTGTTAAACATATAGCCAAACAATAGGCTATTTGTGCCTTGCCCACACCGAGTATCAAAATCGCTTTTTAGGTTTAATAACCCCTACACTTTCGGCTCAACTATTGGAAAGCTCGAGGTTGGAATTGACAGCTACATCAACGAAGAATAATTATCTTGTGCGCACAATCTTTTATTTTCAGTTTTTTTTTTTTTACTTGACGGACAGATTACGTTTCAAGCTCCTGTCATGTCTCTTACAAGGTTCTACAAACGTGAAATTAATTGGAAAAAAATTCCTATTTTGTGTTCACGTAAACACTTAAACACAAAACCAAATTTTCAAATACAAAAACTACAACAGAAGTGACATCAGTTTTGCAATTAATAATATTATATGATCAGTCTATACGTATTTTTATTTATCCAGTTGAGTTTTCTTGTAACAGGCAAAACCCAAAAAAAATATTTAATATGACGAAGTGTTTGCTTGTAACTAAGAATAAATATGTGTGTGTTTTATCATAACAAAGTTAATTGGGCTATCTCCTGAGTCCACCGAGGATAATCGAACCCCTTATTTTATTGTTGTAAATCCGTAGACTTACCGCTGTACTAGCAGAGGACAAGCACAAATATGCACAATGGGTTACCTGCATTCTGCCCACTAGGGGTATCGAAGCCTGGTGTCTAGTGTTTTAAATCCTCAGACATCTCTCTGTGTTGGCAGGATGTACCGTGTGGACCACACCGATATTCATGGTATAAATAATTTGAGGAGTAACTTGAGAATTTATTATGATAAAATTGAGCTGAAAATTAAACTTATTTTATCATACAATGTTATGACCCGGCATGGCCAAGCGTGTTAAGGCGTGCGACTCGTAATCTGTGGGTCGCGGGTTTGCATCCCCATCGCGCCAAAAATGCTCGCCCTTTCAGCCGTGGGGGCGTTATAATGTGACGGTCAATCCCACTATTTGTTGGTAAAAGAGTAGCCCAAGAGTTGGCGGTGGGTGGTGATGACTAGCTGCCTTCCCTCTAGTCTTACACTGCTAAATTAGGGACGGCTAGCACAGATAGCCTCGAGTAGCTTTGGGCGAAATTCCAAAACAAACAAACAAATCATACAATGTTTTTTTTTTAAACGTCAATCCATAAACTTGTGAAAATTAAAATATGAAAAAAACTACTGAGTAAGATTACTTCAGTCAAACTGTAGAGCACCACCCGTAAACCTTTATCAGTATATGTTTGTTGAAAACCTCGAATCAGAAACTGATTGAATCGGAAACCCAAACCTTCCACTGCGGTGCATAAGCTAACTTGGATGCTCTCGTGAAAAGATCTGCCTTTTACTGTGCTGAAATAGATACTTTAAAAGCACGTTTACGGTGAAAATAATGTATAAAACTTGCACTTATGGCCTCCTCTTAAAGCATATTTTTAAGAATCACAGCAGAGCTTTGAGTTTCACATCCACGCCAGGACAAATTTCACTGTTATCAGTAAAACATTTTACTCTATACGTTAGTTTCTAGAACGGTGATTATTGACCATTATTTTAAAAGTGATTAGTCTTAAAAGTTTCGCATTTTGGAAAACAATCTTAGGCTTTAAATGCTAAAGGTATTAACGGATTTATTCCAACACATCTCAGCATTTAAGCTTCCAACTTAATTATCTTAATTTCTAGATTAATTAAGTCGTTAGTTAAGTCGAAAGTGATCGTACTCTAAACAATTATACTATTAAAGCACACTTGATTCATAGAAAGTTGAATTGCATTTAAAGTTTTTTATATATCTACAAATGTTATTATTTACAAATTAGAAATTTATTTAGATGTTAACCGTAACCCTAGGATGCAGCAATGCAATTCTACCAGCATCTTTCAAGCAGTTTTGATAAATATCCAAGTTAAAAGCTCGAATATTTAAACTCGCCACTTATGAGACGCTACCCAGAGCTCAATATTCCCTATAATAATTCATGTTGCTTGTTAATAAATTAGTCCGCGAGCTCCACCCACAATTTTGAGCTAACAGGAACAAAACTGACGGGCAGACTTTGTGTTGTATAGGGAGGGGGGGTGCGTCTCAAACTGTATGCCACCAAGGCAAGATTAATACCTAGAAGTAGATACGGAGGTATACTGAACTCGAATCTAGCATCAAATATTGTGATATAGGGGCACCAGTTTTGAGACAATATCCAAATCCTCTCTCTCTAGTATGCCACATTTGTTCTGGTACTATGGGTGAGTATTCTAACGTCTTTCATTGGTGCGTACTAATCAATTTTAGCGTAGCTATGGAAATAATTTAGGATAATGGAGGAGTTTGGCTGGTCCATTAGGACCGATATGAACCATGTGGGAACCTACATTATAGTGGATCATCTCAGATATGTTACACTAGAATCCGTGTTTACAATCATTTAATCTCTCTTCGTAAAAGACGCTGCTTAACGCTGTAAAAATAACTATAATCATTCAACCTCTATATGAATAACATTCTGCCAACACAAAAATATGTAGAATGACTTAAGATCTCCAGTTATAAGACGTTGCACTGAACTAAAACATCATGTTGTAATGGACTCTTGCTTATATGATACTGGTAAAAAACCTTTTTATTACACAATGTTGAACCCCAACTTTGCAAAATTTCATCCTGTGTGCATGTAGGTTTCCAGTAGGGATCATGATTTTCCCCTTTCATCTCCGTTTCCCATCATGAAGAACTTTATTTTTCTTCATTGTCAGGGTGCAGATATAACGTCATGAATACGTCACATGCGGATCTAATGCACTGGCGCCAAGAGTAACTAAAAATAATCTTTCTACTTACGAAATAGTATAACTAATCTTCTAAAAAAATAACTTTTAGACTAAACAGATAAATCAAGAACATCATTACGATTACTAGAAACTCGCCGTGACAAAGAACGTGAATGAAGGTTTTGTACCGAAAACAAACGTTATTTACTTTTATTACGTAAGTAGAAACACGTGAACCTTCTTGTGTCTATATCAGCTTAACCTCTACAAACATAACTGCTGAACAACACTGAAAATATGATCTGATCACTTAACCACGTTACTTATAAGACACTGTGTAACTTCATTAACATACCTGTAGTCACCCTATACACTTGTAAGAAGTTGCACTAAACCACAACATGTTTATAATAACTCTGTTTGTTTTTAAGGCGCTGCTCAGTGCTTTAAATCCCAATTAACACTGAACCTCTTCACTTGAAAGACGCTGCATAAAACAAAGCATTTCTATAGTCATTCGTCGTTTTTTGCCTGGCATGACCAGGTGTTTAAGGCACTCGACTCATAATCCGAGGGTTGCGGGTTCGAATCCCTGTCACACCAAACATGCTCGCCCCTTCCATCCGTGAGGGCGTTATAATGTGACGTCAATCCTACTATTCGTTGGTAAAAGAGTAGCCCAAAAGTTGGCGGTGGGCGATATTTGCTAGCTGTCTTCCCTCTAGTCTTACACTGCTGAATTATGGACGGCTAGCGTAGATAGCCCTTGCGCGAAATTCGAACTAAACAAACTTGTCGCTTTTATTTTATTTACGCTAAATAAATCGGTTTAAAAGTACAGAATAAAACTATGTAATCTAAAATGGTATCTTTGCCTTTATTTGACTGTGAACTTTACATTTATATGTGCTGAAGTGTCTCAGTTTGTTCCGAAGTTCACTTATAGAATCAAATTTTGTGTAGTTTCACAGACCATTCATTGTGAAGAACAATGGGAACTGTCCACCTGTGTCTCACGGTTTGATCGATAATTGGTGAAAAACTTTTCCTCCATTATATATTATGAAAATTCCCAACTAAGTTATTTTTAATATCTGCTGCACGTGAAAGTATTCATGTTATGTACCTTAACGTGAAAGTATTCATGTTATGTACCTTAACTGATTTATGCTTACGTGGAAGTCAAAGATATGGCAATCTCTATTCATCACGTTAAATTGTAAACTCTTATTGTCCGAAAGATGTTTTCGTTGTTTACGTCGCATCGGAGTTATTTACAAAACTTGGTGATTAACACATAGTACAAAGGGGAGCGCTTGCAATCCGCATATTTCAGTCACATGATCACCAAGGAGAATGCCAGAACACGTGACAGCCACTAGGTTTTACTGACGAAGCTGATTTTGACAGCGTCATTATCTCTGTTCTAAATTACACCCTTCCTTTGTGGAAAGCATGGCGTATTTTCAACTTAGCACACGCTCTGGAATGCTTGATTATTAGTTTACAAGAGCTCTTTGGACGATTTAATAAGTTAAAGACTGGACGCATTATTATTCAACAGATCTCAATATCTAGACTAGAGTACCGCTATGATATTTAGTCCAGATTTGCTGGGTTTTGTTACCGGAATATCACAATTTTTGGAGTATATGGTAAAGTGTCAAGGTTACCTTCAATTGTAATTAAAACTTCATAGCTTTTAACGATACGAAAATGCGTTAAATGTTAATTCGCACCTTCTCTTAGTATTTAGAATTTTTTATGTGTTAGATTTGTGACAAAATTTTCCTGAGTTTTGATATTTCTTATATATATAATTAATATTGTTTACAGACTAAATGTAGAAAACGTCACAATCCCTTAAAAAACTGAAATATGTGAATTTATGATAATTTATACAGTATTACTACTGTAATTTCCATGTCAAACATATAAAATAAAAAACGTACACCAAGTATATCTTGAATTCCGCACAAAGCTAGAGTAGACTATCTGCACTGGTCATCCCTACTGTAGTTGTGAATGACCAGAGGGAATGACCAGAGGGATAGCGGCTAGTTGTTATCCCCCTCCTTCAGCTCTTGGGCTACTCTTTTACCAACGAATAGTGGGATTGACCGAAACTTTATAACGCCTCCACGGCTGAAAGAGCGAGCATGTTTGGTGTGACGACGATCTGAACTCGATACCCTAAGATTGCGAGTCGAGCGCTCTAACAACCTGGTCATGACTGACCGCGGAAGTACAAAACAAATTCCTTTTGTTTAAAATTCTATAATTTTGTTTAACAATTAAACAACGGTTTTCGTCATTTTTGGGCTAGGCATGACTAGGTGATTAGGAGCGCTCAACTCGTAATCTGAGGGTCGCGGGTTTGAATCCTCGTTACACCAAACAGCCGTGAATCATTGTAATGTGTCGGTCAAACCCACTACTCGGTGGTAAGAAAGTAGCTCAAGAGTTAGTGATGGGTGGTGATGACAAGCTGCCTTCCCTGTGGTCTAACACTTTTAAATTAGGGACGACTAGGGCAGGTTGCCCTCTCGTAGCTTTGTGCAAAATTTTAAAAACAAACAAACAAACCCGTCATTTGTAACAAGGTTTTATACTAGTAATATATAGTTTTGAAGCTTTTTCAGCTAACTTCTCATGGTTTATACTTAGTATCATTTCTATTTGTTCCATAGCTGCAATTCTCTGATTAAGTTCGTAACAAGTAAAGTACTTTTTGTTTTTACAAAATATTTTATACAAATAGCAAAATCGTGTACAACTTTTCAATACATTTTTATTAATTTTTTAAGTACATGTTCCTTCAACTTTGTATGGTATATTGTTAAAAATCTTTTTTACAGTACAGTGCCTATAAAATCGCTCACAATTTGCAATTTCTTTTTTAAAAACCGTCCTAAAATATGAGTACCAACATTATCACTAACTACCCACAAAGTAATTGTTTTTCCTGTTACTTGTGTTCTCTGATCCTCAGCGTCTTTTAAATCTTTAACAGTTTGTTTGAAAAACCTCTTCAAATTAACCACTCTCATCACATTATATAACAGTACTAACTATAGGCCAACAAAAGTCTTAAAATAATTTTATAAATTACGTAGAGTTAGTTACACTTCAAACAGTTTTTGCTGTGTTTCAAAACAGTCTTGAAATAGAATAACTTGAATGCTCATTTCTTCTAAGAATGAGGGTTGCTTCCTTTCTTCGTAACGTCCATACATCTTTCCCTCAGTCTATTATTCTGAAGTGTTCACTATTCATATTTTACTACAGTCTTTGCTCAAGTGTAAATTCGTAACCTACAACCTAAGCTCAATAATCAACTAGTTCCGTCACTGCATCTCAAACTATGTATCACTGATTAATGACTGGCTAGTAGCACTCATAGTATCATAAATTACTGACTGGCTTGTAGTACACATAGTATCATAGATTAAGAACTGGCTAGTGGTACACAGTATCATAGATTAATAACTGGCTAGTGGTACACATTTTAACAGGTAATGATGTGAAATAAATTAAATCTACACAGTTAAAACTTTGAACAGTTATGTTACAATTAAACAGTTATTTTGTAGAGGTATTCAACTTGAACACTTGTTTGAAGCTAAACACGTAAAACTGACATGTAACTAAACACGGTGTGAATCTAAAGCTATATTAAATGCGTTGAGTTTATGTTAACTTTTGTGTAATGCTAGGCTAAATTTATAAAATATTAATACTTACTATGTGCTTTAAAAATGTAATAACTTGGAAACTTGCTAATAAGCAAACAAAAAATCGTCTTAAACTTTTCTAAGTGAAAGAAAAGAAAGAAAGATTAATTTGAACTATTAAGTTATGTAATACAGGATTCCGAGAGCTAATGACCCCACCAACATTCCCCGTGATCTGAAAGTCAAATCTCGCCACAGTTTAAAAATGAAAATTAACCATGTGTAATTTTAGACCGTCATAAATACGAAACTTACAAACCAAAGAGTACTGGCTAACTCCATCCTAGACATAAACGTAGATTTATTTTAAAAGGGCTTCCTACATAGAAATAGGATAACGTTTGTGTGCATGACTGCTAAGTGGAACTTTATTATGAATGGATACTAATAGTGCAATCATACATAAATGAAGCTACTGAAAATATGTTATCTTTACTACATGAACTCAGTGTGGCATTTTAATTAAAACTGTCGACAATGGATAAAATTTAACATATTGTGTGTAATGACAATGTAACAAGGGTTAGTATCTAGGGTTCAGTAACAGTGCAAATAATAAAAAAATTCCTGAGAGGAAGGAAGAGGTCAAGGTTGAATCTGACCCCTCTCTGGTAAAGGTGAAGTGGGCTTTCATAAATTTTATTGTTACGGGTGTAAGTACAGAACATGAAACAGAAAACCTTGAAAAAAATAACATGTACTTCATTACCGATAAAGCAGAAAAGTTAGTTCTCTGTTAATAACAAACACATACACATTGTTGTCACATTATCAAGAAACCTGCATTGGAAACAATCAGTTTGTTTTTATAATGACAAAGTGAACGTCACCCTTCTTTTGATGTGTTTCAAGTATTATATTTATAGTATGTTCAAACACTGATCGTTAAATGGTTGTCATAGAGAATCAGCCTACACATGAAACATAGGTAAGTTTTAGTAAAAACAGTTTCAAGAACAGTGATATTAAGTTGTGATCAAAGACAGCTACCTTCATAGACGAAATTAAAATATTTAGGTATACACTACTGTGGTATAAAATGTTATAACTTTGTTAATACATAAACGATAATGTACTGTTGAACAGCGTTCAATTGCATTATAAGAAAATATCTTTAAAAACATGGTAACTGTTAAAGTTTATAACGGTAATGTATTATAATAATATGACAACCAATCTATTAAAACAAAGGTAAGGTTGGACTACGTGTTTAGCAAATGACAGTCCTAAACGTTTGGAATGATAAAGGACAGGTATAACTTCAATGTCAGATAAATAATTAAAGAAAACGTTTATTTCTTCAAAATCTTTGCTACTAAATTCAAAGCTAGTGAACAAACGTTTGTCATTGGATACAGTTAATGACCACAAAATAATCTGCTTTTTTCTTCATTACAATGCAACTAACTATGATGTTTTGTTCTTGTACTTTTGAGAAGTTAACCCTAAGTACATTTAATATCTTTAATCTCGTTCTCAAACTCTACCTTTATACATAACTGTAGAGATCCACACTCGAAATCTGAGTTTCCTTTAATGGTATTTTACAAATCCAGTTGAATGAATAAAATAAACGAGATATCAGTTCCATAAACAAGAAGTAGATATATGTCACTTATAGGAGCTGCAGAAAGCTGAAGAGATTTCTTTCAGTTTCTTCGTAAAGAGTTATTTTTCTACTACAATGAGTAGTTAACAGTTGGGTCTGGAAATTAACCTATCTTTCTTTAATATGACTAGTTAACACATTGTTCTGAACATGAAACTCTTATTAAATATTACTAGTTAACACTTTGTTGTGAACATGAAACACTTACTAAAGATGACTAGTTAATACCTTGTTCTGAACATGAAATTCTTCTTACTAAAGATGACTAGTTAACACTTTGTTCTGAATATGAAATTCCTCTTACTGGAGATGACTAGTTAACATTTGTTCTGAACATGAAATTATTCTTACTAGAAATGAGTAATTAACACTTTGTTCTGAATATGAAATTCTTACTAGAGATGACTAGTTAACAGGTGAAACTGGATGTACGGTGGATAATTTATTTGTTTGTTTCTTATTAAGCAGACTGTTACACAAAGGGTTATCTGTGCTTTGGCCATCACGGGTATCAAAACACGATTTTTAGTGTTATACTGCAGACATTTCGCTGTTTCCACTAGGGAAGCACTTTTTTCAAAAGTAAATAATTTCGGAGATTTCAGCCTCTCCTCGTGTGATAATTCTTCAGTCTCATACACCATTTCAGTTACCCTTTTCTGAATCCTTTGCAACAATTCAATGTCTTTCGTAAGGTAAGGAGTCCAAGACTAAACGCAATATTTCAAATGTAGCCTAATCAGTGACGTAAACAGCGATATTATAATCCCTTTAGAATTGTATTCAGTATTTTGTAGATACAACCTAAAATTCTATTTGCCTTATCACTAGAAAAACAATGTTTTGATGGCTTTTGAGACTGATTAACTATTACACTAAGTCACCTTTCTTTTATAACGCCGTTAAGATTATTCACACCCAAAATATACCTATTATAAAATTATGAGAACTCACTTGCGTTTGCTGCCTCGGTATGGCCAGGTGGGCTAAAGCGTTCGACTCGTAATCTAAGGAGCGCGAGTTCGAATCCCCGTCACACCAAACATGCTCACCCTTTCAGGCGTGGGGGAGTTATAATGTTACGCCAATCCCACTATTCGTTGGTAAAAGAGTAGCCCAAGAGTTAGTGCTAAGTGGTGATGACTAGTTGCCTTCCCTGTAGTCTTGCACTGCTAAATTAGGGAGAGATAACCCTCGAGTAGTTTTCGTGAAATTTAAGAAAACAAACACATGCGTTTTCTTGCATTATTATATAATTAAATCCATTTGCTCATATTCATTAAATGATCTAAATATTTTTATAAATCAGCGAGATTCTCTTCACAGCTTTCGACATCCAAGAACTTAACACCGTCTGCAAAGTTAAGTCACTTATTGACCATTCCTTCATTTGTATCGTTAATATAAATAAAAAGAACAAAGCTCCTAAGACTGAACCATGAGTTACACTACTCATGACGTTAATCCAAGTTGATGAACTCTGTTTATAAAAACCCTCTTCTTTCTTGTATCTAGTCACTCTTCTATCCAATTTGCTGACTTATCCATTACACTTATAAAGATAATGTTTTTAAAAGCCTTTTATGCAGCACCTTATGAAATGCTTTCTGAAAAATCCAGATACACAAAATCTGCACTCTCGTGATCTTCTACACAAGCAGTAACCTTTTCAAAGAATGTCGAAGATTTGAGAGGTGAATTTTCTAAGCAAAATCATATTGACTATTGAATAAAATTCTAAAGCTTGTTAAAAGACTTTGTAAAGCAACTTATCTTAGACTTTCCAAAACCTTTACAGCAATTGATGTAAGACTAATGAGTTTATAATTACTGGAACAATTTCTATCATCTCCATTGAAAAAATGAGTTACATTAGCTAACCTTCAATCTATGGTACTTGCTCACTCTTCAAGGACTGAGGAAAATAGTAGTAAGAGGTTCACATATCAAGTCTTTAACATCCTGAAAACCGTTGTGCGAATATTATCTTTCCAAAGAATCGTATTGATTTTTAAACTTTCCATTTTTTTAAGCAGCTCAGAATTAATGCAGTCATCTTGTTCGATCTCGTTTATATCAATCAACTCTTCAAGATGTTGAATCTTCGTTGGTAAAGAGCGAAGGAAACGTATAATTTAATAACTCAGCAGTCTTATACTTATCAGGTATGAGTCCTCCTTTATTATCTCTTGAGGGTCTCACCACCATCCTACCACTTCCTTTACCTCAATATATTTAAATACATCCCTAATGCTAATTTTTACATTTTCTGCCATCCTTTTTGATGTTTTAATTTCCTGTTTTACAAATTTTCTTGGTCTTCTATAGTCATCCAAGTCTCTTGTCATACCAGTCAATTTAAATTTCTTAAAATTATGATTCTTTTCTTCAATTTTAATTTTCTTATATTATTTGTAAGCCAGCCTACCTTTTATTTGAACCTATTATTTTATTCCTATAAGGAATATGTTTATCATGACTATTTGAAAATTTATCTTTAAAACTTTTCCACGTCTGATCAGTGTTTCCAAATCATTCAGCTACCCAATTCGCAACAGATAATTCTTGTCACAACTCTTCAAAATTTGTTTTCTAGAAATTTGTAACCAAAATATCATCATTTCCTATCTTCATATATAGGAAAGCATTTAACCTATTAGAGAAATGATCACTCGCCCTCAAATGTTTCCAAATGTCAACCCCTCCATCATTTCTGTATTTAAAGTAAACAATAAATCTAAAATAGTATTGTTTCTAGTAGGTTTCTTGAATCATTGGTAAAGAGAGCCTTCTTGAAACGTTTCCAAAAACCTTTCTTTCTTATGGTTTGACTCCAGCATTTCCCAATCTATATGTCTGAAATTAGTCATCTATAATTTTTACCTCATTAACAGCTGAAACATCTTAATCTCATTGTAAAGTTTCTCATTAATTTCACTAGTATCATTTGGTGGTCAGTAACAAATTCCTAATAAAAACCCAAATTAATTAATTTTCATTGTTGTTATTTTTTGTATCCTCAACTTGAACGGGGTGTAACTCACATTTTACATATAAAGTCAGTCGTTACCTCTGTATCCTTATTAAATAATCTGTAAATCTGTGTTTAAAAAAAGAAACATTTTGTCGTCAAAATCATCTACGCTTAACCACGTGTCAGTTACTTCTTGTATATAAAAATCCTCCATTCCTACCAGTCATTCATTTCATTTCTTATACTTCTAGTAGCCCGGCATGGCCAAGCGTGTTAAGGCGTGCGACTCGTAATCTGAGTGTCGCGGGTTCGAGTCCCTGTCGCACCAAACATGCTCGCCCTTTCAGCCGTCGGGGCGTTATAATGTGACGGTCAATCCCACTATTCGTTGGTAAAAGAGTAGCCCAAGAGTTGGCGGTGGGTGGTGATGACTAGCTGCCTTCCCTCTAGTCTTACACAGCTAAATTAGGAACGGCCAGCACAGATAGCCCTCGAGTAGCTTTGTGCGAAATTTAAAAACAAACAAACAAACAAATACTTCTAGTATTACAACAGCAACAATTAAGCTTACCTGTATAACTACTTTTATACTCATTTCCTATACTAAACTTTTCTCTGCTTTTATTCTTTTCGTAGTTAGTTTTCGTAGCCCTAACCACTGTTTGGTCCTCATTTATAGCTAAGTTAATAACCGTACCAAACAATTTAGTCCCTATTTAACTGTAAACCATCCATTTCCAAAAAGCTCCATTCTTCCATTGAACTGATCCTACAAATTGAACCAGAAAATCTTCTTGTCCTTAATACTAACCTAAACTTAGCATTTAGCCTTAGTAACCTACTTATAACTTAGCATTTAGCCTTAGTAACCTAGTTATAACTTAGCATTTAGCCTTAGTAACCTACTTATAACTTAGCATTTAGCTTTAATAACCTATTTCTAACTTCATCGCCACAGTTAAATTTGGTCATTATCTTTTGATTTAAACTAAGTGTAGCTTATTATGATATTATGATAGAGAATACAACTTTCTTAAAATCAAATAGATATTAATTTTTTTATTAAGTAAAATGTTTGTTTTAAAGTTGCTGAACATATCTTATTCTTTCAAATATGCGCTGACTTCAAATAAAATAACTCGTATCTCTCTCTACTGGTACAAAAACCTGTCAAAAATGACGGAAAACCATTGTTGAATAATTAACGAAAATTATAGAATTTAACTAAAATTAATTTGTCTGTACCACCAAAATGCTTCTATCTTGATTTATTTCATCAATCTCAAAGTTAGCCCCGTCTTCCCAGTGGCACAGTGATATGAACAAGGTTTCAACACCTGTGGTGGACAGAGTACAGATGTGTTGATTTGTACATAACTTCAAAACAACAAACAAGTAGTCTCGATTTATCTGTTTGTTTTATTATTCTTCATAAAATTACATATAAGGCTATCTTGCTCTGCCCTCCGTAGGTATCGAAACCCAGTTTCTAGCAGTATAATTCTGCAGACATATCAGTGTGCCTCTAAGAGGGCAACAGTCTCGAACTACTTCTTTATTTTTCATATTAATAGTAAAACCTACATAGAAAAATGAACTGATATCGTGAAAGAAAGCACGTGTGCACTCGTAAGGAGACTTAAATAGACTATTGAGCCTTTTCACTATATTCTAAGTCAGGAATTAAGAAACAGAATGGGACACGTCAACACAAAGTTATAACTCATTCAACAGTACAGAAGATAAAACATATTTGGTAGTAATGAACGTTTATTTCTCTTTGTGTTTTAAGGCCAAGTATATATGCATCAAAATACCAAAAGAATATTTATTAATTAAAATTTATTCACAACTTAAAACTTTTTAAACGTTGACTTTATAATAATACTAATTGTAGGCCTATTTGTAATCTAATTTAAATATTAGGCCTAACGCATAAACGTAATGTGAGGGTTAGCTGAGACACTACTTGATAAATTTTATTTTGCTTTTTGTTACAACTCAACATCATAAAATTTCTGACTTAACTATTCTACTGTTATATCCCTGAAAATATAAAAATGAAGAATAAAAAACTAAAATTTGTAACATATCACTTGAATTGTCATTTTTTAAATTTATCTAATTAAGTAAAAATTACGATTTGATGTTATAAGTTCGTTTATTTCTTTCTAGTATTAAGTTAACATTAATATTGATTATTCAACATAAATGTCATAGATGGCCTAAGAATAATCATATGTGTTGCTAAGCGACGAAGTATATTGTTGTGCATTACCAAAAAAGCAAGATGAAAGCGTTCTCGACAGAGTGACGTCACAAGGGAATAAGCCTTATATTAGTGATGTTAACACTGTTATTCCATCGTAGGTTTGGGCTTATACGTTGTAAAAGATAAATATTAGAACCATTTATTTTTCGAAAGAGCTTGTCAAGATAGCAATGGTTGAAGAATATTTATATTTTTGCGTTTGATTTGAATTAGTAGAAGAAATTAAATTTTCACTGCTAAGTTCTTGGGACTGATGCTTTATAAATCTACATTTATGCTCTGGTTTGTTTACTTTCTACATTAAACATGCATAATGTATACACTTTACCTTTATAAACCGTCGCGTGTCTGTGTCCAACGATATTTAACGCCATCTGTTGTGTTAAATTGGGTGGAAAAGATATTTAAGTATGCGCTTTATATGTTTACCATTTATATTATATCTATATGTACATTTTTATTGGAATATAAAAAGTAGATATCCACAGACTATTCGTGTAAACTATAAAAAATTTGTAGCGATAGTTTGAGCTGTCTATGCGCTTGCGTGATCAGAAAGGTTTGTTTGTTTGTTTGTTTGTTTTGAATTTCGAGCAAAAGTACACGAGGGCTAACTGCGCTAGCCGTCCCTAATTTAGCAGTGTAAGGCTAGAGGAAAGACAGATAGTCATCACCACCCACCACTAACTTTTGGGCTACTCTTTTACCAACGAATAGTGGGATTGACCCCACAGTTGAAAGGTCAGGAAGGTAGGTAGTAGAATAAAATGTTGTTTCTGAAAGGTTTTAAGTTTTTTACCGGAAGTATTTACAACAATTTTAGCGTATTAATAGTATATATACGCGTAATATATAACAACCAATACTTTGTATGGTCGGTTTTTCGCTTAAGAATTCGATCAGATGATGGTTTGGTGCGTGAATTATTTAGAATCATTTTCGATCTATACAATTAAGTACTATTGTATTTAAAATAATGAATATTCCAAGTTTCCATCAGAATTATTTTACCGTATATATTTCAGTTGATTATATCAAGTAAACCTGAAATGTCTGTTATAATAACACTCTATTTTATCTGTCGTGAAATCACGCATGCGAGCGCACTTAATATCAACAATTGTAAACAAAACACAGATCTAAATGTACACTCTAGTAAACATTTGTACAACCATATATCAAATGTTTATCAAAGTTTTTAAAAAGGTCTAACATTAGGCTGTAGAATAGCATTATAGGTTTGTTTAGTGATAGTAATAGGGACAGTAAACTTAGCCCTAACTAAGCTAAAGCTATAATGTTAATTTATCTGTTTATCTAATATAGACCTTACATAAGACAGACATAACTAATATATATGCAAAAACGGCTGGTTTGGGTTGAGAATTTTTTTTTTTTATGCAGAGGAGCGAACAACGTTTCGACCTTCGTAGGCTAATCTGAAAATGAACTAGGAAGGTAGAAATGTTGTGCTCTCCTTTGTTAGCCATCCTGAGATATATTCCAGTGAGCTTGTCGACCTTTGAGGTTTTGACATCAATAGAATATTTTGGTTGTCTTGCTAACTAGCGAACTTTTGGTTTAAATAGATATTTCTGGTTGTCTTGAGATGTGATTGGATTGAACTACTAATTCAGTGACATCTGGTAACGCTAAAAGTTTTAACAGTTTATTTCTCTCAGACCTATAAGGAAATATTTTCGAGATATTATTATTATTATGTTATTATTTCCTCTTAATCTTGCAAGTTTTATCATTTTATGAAAACCTCCAGAGGTAAAACGATAAAAATCAATGAATTGCCCTACAATATTGGTATTGGTTTGTTAACTGGTGTTTTCTTGCAGAAATAAAAGCTGTACATCAGATGGATATCTAAAGACATTGAGAACAGAATAAAAAAAGTACTCATACAAATTGGTTGATCTGTTTCTTCGCTTGTAATCTATCAGTTATCCAGATTACATTTTTTGTGATATTGGGTTGGTGTGAAACATTTTCCAGATAAAAAACAATAATCCTTAAGAAACTCATGTGTTTCTACTGTAAGTTTGTAACTTATGTCTGTTTCTGCTGTACATCTTCACGTAGCTGTTTGTTTTTACTCTACAACCTTATTTGACCTCATGTGTGTTTCTACTTTAAATCCTTACCTGACAGCATCGTTGTTTTATTATAAACCATTATTTGTTTGTTTTGTTTGTTTGTTTGTTTTCAATTTCAAAAGCTACTCGAGGGCTATCTGTGCTAGCCGTCCCTAATTTAGCAGTGTAAGACTAGAGGGAAGGCAGGTAGTCATCACCATCCACCGCCAACTCTTGGGCTACTCTTTTACCAACGAATAGTGGGATTCACCGTAACATTATAACGCCCCCACGGCTGAAAGGACGAGCATGTTTGGCGCGACGGGAATGCAAACCCACGACCCTCAGATTACGAGTCGCACGCCTTAACACGTTTGGCCATGCCGGGCCAATAAATAATGTTTTGAATTTCGCACAAAGCAACACGAATGCTATCTGAGATAGCCGTCCCTAAATTTACAGTGTAAGAGTAGAGGGAAAGCAACCCACCAAAAAGTGGGATGGACAGTCACATTATAACACCTCATGTGTGGTGTGACCGCAATTCGAACCCTCGACTCTCAGATTACAAATCGAGTGCCTTAACTATCTGGCCATTGTGGGCCCTATTATTTGTCTTCATGTCTGTGTTATGTAAATTATTGTATGACCCCTCTTTTTGTTTTACTGTAAATTTTTACCTGTTTGTTTCTAAAGTTTATTTTATTCCGTTTTGCAGTATGAGTTTTAAATAGATTTGTTTAAATAATGTATAATTCCTGGAACTACTAATAACTTTTTCTTACTCCAGATTGGTAGTCACAAGTCACTGTGAAAATCCGAAAGGAAAACTTTATTAGTATCTAACGTTCCGGCTTTGCTTTTTCACGGGCTAAGCACCAGCTATTTTCAAATATAAATTTCAAATTATACATTACAGATGATAACCAATTACCACAGTAACATATATTTGACCTACATCAAACTATAGAACGTGATACACAAATACTAGTTATAAACGATGTTGTAATACCAAATGTATTTTTCTTTAATTGTGTTGGTTTGTTTTGAATTTTGCGCAAAGCTACACGAGGGCTATCTGCTCTAACCGTCTCTAATTTAGCAGTGAAAGACTACACGGAAGACAGTTAGTCATCACAACCCATCGCCAACTTTTAGGCTACTCGTTTACCAGCGAATAGTGGAATTGACCGTAACATTACAACACCCCTACGGCCGAAAGAGCTGACGGGATTCGATTCCACGACCATCAGCTTACGAGTCTAGCACCCTAACCACGTGCCAATGCTAGGCCTTGTATTATAATTAAGGTGTTCAATATAATATCAAAAGTAGTCGAAATTGAGTAAGCAAAATCATCAAAAATAATTTTTAAAACGTGAAATTGTTAAAGAATGATTAACGTAGGAACCAGTTTCAACTTAATGTGTGATGCATCAATTATTATATTCTAACTACATCTCTAAACCAGTGGTAATATTGGAAATATAACAAAAACTTATTTGAAGTTGTAATTGAATTCAATGAAAACTTAATCAGGACCATACTTACTTATCAGCAGAAATGAAAATCATTACATAATTTAAGTTTTGATTAAATATAAGAACAGATTTAAATTGTTTCTTTTATAATTCCAATGTCGTTTTCTTCAGCTATTATTATTTTTAAATGTTTAATTATTCTTGAGCTTGTCCAAACAAAGAGCAATTTTACAAATACGCTATAATAATTGATTATCGGTTAACTATCCTATAAATGTGAATAATAACCTATGAGCTTTGAACAGCATAATGTCAGATGTATATGTTATTATACTAAGTACTTGATAAGTTCATTCTGTTTGAAGTATCTAACAATCGCTACATTATTCAAATAAAAGAAGCCTATATTGATAGATTTTGCTTAACTTGGAGGCCTGGCATGACCAGGTGGGTTAATACGTTCGACTCGTAATCTGATGGTCGCGGGTTCGAGTCCCCGTCGCACCAAACATGCTCGCCCTTTCAGCCATGGGAGTGTTATAATGTGACGGTCAATCCCAATATTTGTTGGTAAAAGAGTAGCCCAAGAATTGGCGGTGGGTGGTGATGACTAGCTGCCTTCCCTCTAGTCTTACACTGCTAAATTAAGGACGGCGAGCGCAGATAGTTCTCATGTAGCTTTGCGCGAAATTAAAGAAAAAACAAAAAAAAATTAATTAGGAAAAAAGCTTGTAAAACTCCAAAGTATTCTTTCCAAGTTGAAAACAACAACAATAACCTGTGCTTGGGCTTTCTCCTGTTGTAATATAGCCATCTTTGTTGTTGTTTTTATACTTTTTCAGTTTCTCAGTAATTTATACATTAAGTCATAAAACTAGATCGATACTGTAATGTTCTCAATAAATTTTTTAAAAAATCTTCTTTGACTTGTATAGGAAGTACGTGATACGTCAAAATCTTTTGGTCCGATCTATTATTGTTCTGTTGAATTCAGTGAAAACTCATGTTGATTATGGAGGCTTAGATTTCAGAGCGAGTGAACTCTTGGAGAAACACAATATGATAGCAATTTCGGATTTATTTTTTAGTTTTCTACTCTTCAATTTCACAAGTAGGCGTTTCAAAATCTATTTCAAAATTTAACTCTACTGCAGCTGTGCTAGATATTTGACAAATATATGAACATAAATTACCTACTCCAACGTTTATTAAGGTTCGTGGGAGGTTTCTCTTTATAATTTTTTTTATATTTTTCGTTTATAAAGTTCTTAGATCTCAGTAATGTTTTAGTTTAAATTATTGTCGTGTGAATAATTTAGAAAAGCTTATAGAAAGTTCAATAGCAACTTCGTTTCCTATGACCCATGAAAAATACACATCTGGAGTTTCCAATATAAACACTTAATATTCGAGAAAAAACACAGCTAGTTTCATCAATACAGACACTTAACTTTGGAAGAGAGGGAGGGACTAGTTCCTCAAATACGACCATTTAAATTTTAAAAAGTGATACTAATTTCTCCAATATAGACACTTGATTTTGTATGAATAGACGACCAATAGACGTTTAATCCTCGAGAAGAGGACATCCAGTCTTTAAAATATAGACACTTAAACCTAAAAGAAAAGGAATAACCAGTTTCTGCAATACAGCTGGTTAATCTTTAAGGATGGCATAGCTGGTTTCTCCTACATACACACCAGAATATAAATGTAAATTAACGTTAATTTTTGAATTTCGCGCAAAACTACACGAGGGCTATCTGCGCTAATCGTTCCTAATTTAGTGATGTGAGACTAGTGGCAAGGCAACTAGTCATCACCGCCCACCGCCAACTCTTGGGCTACTCTTTTACCAACGAATAGTGAAATTGACCGTCACATTATAAGGTTCTCACGGCTCAAAGGACAAGCATGTTTGGTGTGGCAGGGATTCGAACCCGTGACCTTCAAAGAAGAGACTACCAGTTCCTCCAGTCTAGATATTTAGCTCTTTATAAACGGACGACCAGTAAAAAAGTGTCATTATTGGAACAAAATGTCACACATATAAGAAGCTTTCGTTATTGTAATCAATTGTCTTCACTAGAATTGAATAACACTTCATTAAAAAGTCCACAAATTTAACAACATGTTTCCACTGAAAAAAAAAAATGTTTGGAGTGAAAGACTGCATAAGAATATATTTCTCTCCGAGATGTATCAGATAACAGTATTTTTTGTCTGGTATTGACCCAGTAACATTTTTCGTCTACCACACAAAGTAACAATTTATATTTGTCTGAGTTGGTTTTCTTTTTACATCAATATTCGGTTGTTTGTTTGGAGTTAATACAATAAACGTACAGAACATCATTTTGAGTTTTTTGACGACTTGCTGAAATATATACAATCTGTTTCTTAAGATAATTTGCATTTATATTCCTTCTAGCAATTTAATCAAGAGTATTCAATGGTTGTAGTTTCTCACTTTGCTCTTAAGGCCTGCTAATATATAACCAAGACTTCTCTTTTTTACAAGAATGCGACTTCCCGGTACATTTCTATACGCGCATATATTTTTCATAATAACAATATCTAAGTGGACAATTAATAAGAGAAGAAATTACAGAATTTTCTATAACCGCCATGTGACAGATTAATTTTTTAACGAAAACGATTTGTCTCACATGACTGTCTTTGTTCCGTTCGTAAGTCATCTCTTGTGACAGACATTCGTGACATTTATAACAGATATCATTTCATACACAGTAATTTGTTCTCCTCTCAATTCTAAGCGTCAAAGTGCCACCAAAGTCTGGTTAGTAATATATTTCTTTACGACCGCACAACTGCAAGGCGTGATTCTTGGGACATGTTTTTATTTTTGTTTTTGTGAATTTAAAAGTGATTTTGACATCTGTACTTATCGATTCGCAATGCGTACAGAATTACGAAGTCTTATTTTATCACCACACGTTAACAAACGAAAATAAATTTAATCTTGTATGGACTGTATTTGAAATAAAGGGTTCGAACCTCAACTTATGAAATACAAATCCACGTGCATTTTAAACTATCTTACACCGAATCAGAGAATTGCTAAATGTGAATATTTTGTTTTTACGAAAACAGAAAATGTATATTTTGTAAACTTACGGCGAAAGATAGTAAAACTAATTGGCATTCTTATTTATGTGAACATATATTTTTACAATCATATCACAAATATGTCAAATTTGTAACGTCATGTCGTATCATCAACTGTGATCACGTAACCAAGGAAGCACCTGTAATGCTGTAAAATCAAATCTTTTCATGATGTGAGCATAGAAGCATTTCTATCAAACGGTGGGGCAGCCATTTTTAAATAAGATGGTGTGTAGGCCCTATAAATATGTATATGTATTACCTGTAAGCAAACTTTAAAAGCGTTTTTTCTCTATAGGTTGAGTAATGGATGTTTTTTTTGTATTGAGAAGTGGTGGTTGATTAATGGCTGTTTCTATAGACTAAGTAATATTGTTTTCTGTATTTTTTTGAATATTTTCTCTTTACTTTAAACAAGTGATGGTCATCTCTTTAGATTGAGAATTGTGTATTTCTTTGAACTGAATGAAATTATCTTTTTAGATTGAGTAATATTTCTCGTTTCACATTAAGTATTGATTGTTTCTAGGTTGATAAATTGTTCCCTAAACTGACTGATGATTGCTTTCATATATTAAGTAATGTTTGCAAAAACGCTATTGTAAGTAATTAGGCTTATTATGAACTTTAAATTTCTATGATTGACCAAAAAAATAATACTACATTGAACTACTATATATTAGTAACAAGTTATCTAAATATTACTATAAAGGTGTGACTACATTGAATGTTGCTTTATTTAGGTGTATTATATCTAACTAGAGTGAATGTTCCATGTATTTGCGTCAATATCTAACGGATGATTCATTGAATTACACGGAATGTTCTATGTATTAGTGTCAAAATGTGACTACACTAAACGTTCTATGTGTTAGTATCAATACGTGGCTACACTGAACATTCTAGATATTACTATCAACACGTGACTACACAGAGTGCTACTTTAACAATGTTTTAGTGTCTGTGTGTAACTCCAATAAAATTCTGTGTATTAATAATAACCAAAACGTGATGGCTACATAAAACGTTATCTACGTATTACCTTAGAGACATAACTACTTAATTCTTTTGTTTTCAAACCATTTCAAATTTATTGGCTTCTGGCTGAAAATTATGTCGTTTTCTCTTCGCTGGTGAAGAGGCTGTTTTAAATTCAGATTCTTGGTAGCTCCTGTCAAGATGGGTATCCCGAGAGACGGCAGGCAGGAGCGAAGTGTCCTTTAATTCATGCTTGTCACAGGTTTTGAGATTGATGAAGATAGTGGTTATGCTACAGAAATGAGATAATATATTTACATACCATTAGGTGTCATTTCTACCTGGCTCAGCGACGTGTTAAGGAAAACGTGCTTAACATATGAATTGGCTGTCGAGCACATGGATGGAATGGATGTTAGAAATTGTATTCTGTGATCAGTAATTTTGAAACATTTCTATATCTTTTTTCCTTGGAAGACATCAAACTAGTTACTTTGGATTTTAAGAATGAATTACATAAGTACTGGGTGAGAATTTATACAAGAAATTATATTTTTTTTATTTCTTATTATTCTTTACATATTTGCAGTGATGTGGAAGGATCCAAGTTTTAGGGCACAATATCACGTACAATCAGTTTTCATTATTATCACTACCTCACTAATGACATGTGTTTTGGTCGATTATTTCTTCCTTTCTGAAATTATTCCTCACAAACTCTGTTTAGGGTTAAGAAATAGGGACTACAACATGGATATAGTGTTTAGGGTGACTCTACACTGTAACTAACGTTTAACTTCTAAGCCATGTTCTCGTTTATTGCTGATATAGGAGACTTAGCTTCTAGTTTTACTCTATTTTCATTAATTAAATTACTTTACTATTTTATTACTTTATAACCACGGATCCAAAAGTTGCTGCAGATATATCAGAATTGCACAGTATAGTTTCTCTATGATTTTCCTGATTCTGTCCATTCTAGGCAGCCATGATGGTTATATCCGCTATTCTGGTATTTGTGGTGTTTCATCATTAGTAATCACAGGTTAAGTATAGGAAGTTGTCTCCAGAATAAAGTGTATTGAAGACTTTTAGTTGATTGTCCAAGACAGAATTTTGTCTTAAAATATTCATATTACAGGCATGTTTGCTACTTATATTTAGAAAACTGTTTTGTTTATGAGGCATTGTCATTACTAAAGCATATTTTACAACTCCGAACTGAATTACCTTATCTTCATTCTGATTTTAGTTCAAGAACTAATTACAAATACAGATATGGTGGCTCTAGTATAAGCACCATCTATTTAGAGTTTTAACATTTGACCAACCTCAGAGATATTCTAAAGCAATTAAAGTATATCATTGTTCTTGTATATTGACAGATGAAAGTTCCGCTGTGACAGGACTTGTCGGAGAATCCGCCGAGCTCCCTTGTAACGTTGATGTCGCCTCATGTGGCGAGGTTTACTTCATCACTTGGACGAAGAACACATCCACAGAATGGAAAAGACTCTATCTTTTTAGTGATGACGTAGAAAAGCCTCTTCAGGAGTTAGCCAATCCGGACAGAGCTGATTTTGTCCTTGAGGAATCTTCCGCTTATTTAAAAATATTTCCTTTAAGGGCGGAGGACGAAGGAAGTTATAAGTGTGATGTCACATATGTGCAAGGAAAGTGTCCGTCGCTGTCTTACGCTAATCTTATTATGCTGGGTAAATTTTTCACTTTCGTACTGAGTCGGTCCTTCACTATCATACGCGAATCACATATACTACACAGGTTATTCATATTCAGTTCATGAAAGGAAAAAATCTCAAAGAAAACTTCCTTTCTTAGGTATATTGAATGCAATTGTTGATACTGTCGGGGTGGAATAAAAGGTCTACTTTAGGTTGTTGTTTTTTTGTTCATACTGTCAAGGTGAAATAAAAGCTCTAGGTTAGGTTGTTGTTTTTTGTTCATACTGTCGGGGTGGAATAAAAGGTCTACTTTAGGTTGTTGTTTTTTTGTTCATACTGTCAAGGTGAAATAAAAGCTCTAGGTTAGGTTGTTGTTTTTTGTTGATACTGTCGGGGTGAAATAAAAGGTCAACTTTAGGTTGTTGTTTATTTGTTCATACTGTTGGGGTGAAATAAAAGGTCTACTTTAGGTTGTTGTTTTTTTGTTGATACTGTCGGGGTGAAATAAAAGGTCTACTTTAGGTTGTTGTTTTTTTGTTGATACTGTCGGGGTGGAATAAAAGGTCTACTTTAGGTTGTCGTTTTTTTGTTCATACTGTCGGGGTGGAATAAAAGGTCTACTTTAGGTTGTTGTTTTTTGTTCATACTGTCGGGATGAAATAAAAGGTCTACTTTAGGATGTTGTTCTTTGTTGATACTGTCGGGGTGGAATAAAAGGTCTACTTTAGGTTGTTGTTTTTTTGTTCATACTGTCGAGATGGAATAAAAGGTCTACTTTAGGTTGTTGTTTTTTTGTTGATACTGTCGGGGTGGAATAAAAGGTCTACTTTAGGTTGTTGTTTTTTTGTTCATACTATCGGGGTGAAATAAAACGTCTACTTTAGGTTGTTGTTTTTTGTTCATACTGTCGGGGTGAAGTAAAAGCTCTAGGTTAGGTTGTTGTTTTTTTGTTCATACTGTCGAGGTGGAATAAAAGGTCTACGTTAGGTTGTTGTTTTTTTGTTCATACTGTCGGGGTGGAATAAAAGGTCTACTTTAGGTTGTTGTTTTTTGTTGATACTGTCGAGATAAAATAAAAGGTCTACTTTAGGTTGTTGTTCTTTGTTGACACTGTCGGGGTGGAATAAAAGGTCTACTTTAGGTTGTTGTTTTTTTGTTCATACTGTCGAGGTGGAATAAAAGGTCTACTTTAGGTTGTTGTTTTTTGTTGATACTGTCGGAGTGGAATAAAAGGTCTACTTTAGGTTGTTGTTTTTTGTTCATACTATCGGGGTGAAATAAAACGTCTACTTTAGGTTGTTGTTTTTTGTTCATACTGTCGGGGTGAAATAAAAGCTCTAGGTTAGGTTGTTGTTTTTTTGTTGATACTGTCGGGGTGGAATAAAAAGTCTACTTTAGGTCGTTGTTTTTTGTTCATACTGTCGGGATGGAATAAAAGGTCTACTTTAGGTTGTTGTTTTTTTGTTCATACTGTCGGGATGGAATAAAAGGTCTACGTTAGGTTGTTGTTTTTTTGTTCATACTGTCGGGGTGAAATAAAAGGTCTACTTTAGGTTGTTGTTTTTTGTTCATACTGTCGGGGTGGAATAAAAGGTCTACTTTAGGTTGTTATTTTTTTGCTCATACTGTCGGGGTGGAATAAAAGCTCTAGGTTAGGTTGTTGTTTTTTTGTTGATACTGTCGGGGTGGAATAAAAAGTCTACTTTAGGTCGTTGTTTTTTGTTCATACTGTCGGGATGGAATAAAAGGTCTACTTTAGGTTGTTGTTTTTTTGTTCATACTGTCGGGATGGAATAAAAGGTCTACGTTAGGTTGTTGTTTTTTTGTTCATACTGTCGGGGTGAAATAAAAGGTCTACTTTAGGTTGTTGTTTTTTGTTCATACTGTCGGGGTGGAATAAAAGGTCTACTTTAGGTTGTTGTTTTTTTGTTCATACTGTCGGAGTGGAATAAAAGGTCTACTTTAGGTTGTTGATTTTTTGTTCATACTATCGGGGTGAAATAAAACGTCTACTTTAGGTTGTTGTTTTTTGTTCATACTGTCGGGGTGAAATAAAAGCTCTAGGTTAGGTTGTTGTTTTTTTGTTCATTCTGTCGGGGTGAAATAAAAGGTCTACTTTAGGTTGTTGTTTTTTTGTTCATACTATCGGGGTGAAATAAAACGTCTCCTTTTGGTTGTTGTTTTTTGTTCATACTGTCGGGGTGAAATAAAAGCTCTAGGTTAGGTTGTTGTTTTTTGTTCATACTGTCGGGGTAGAATAAAAGGTCTACTTTAGGTTGTTGTTTTTTTGTTGATACTGTCGGGGTGAAATAAAAGGTCTACTTTAGGTTGTTGTTTTTTTGTTGATACTGTCGGGGTGAAATAAAAAGTCTACTTTAGGTTGTTGTTTTTTTTGTTCATACTGTCGGGGTGAAATAAAAGGTCTACTTTAGGTTGTTGTTTTTTTGGTCATACTGTCGGGGTGGAATAAAAGGTCTACGTTAGGTTGTTGTTTTTTTTGTTCATACTGTCGGGGTGGAATAAAAGGTCTACTTTAGGTTGTTGTTTTTTCGTTGATACTGTCGGGGTGGAATAAAGGGTCTACTTTAGGTTGTTGTTTTTTGTTGATACTGTCGGGGTGGAATAAAAGGTCTACTTTAGGTTGTTGTTTTTTTGTTCATACTGTCGAGGTGGAATAAAAGGTCTACTTTAGGTTGTTGTTTTTTTGTTGATACTGTCGGGGTGGAATAAAAGGTCCACTTTAGGTTGTTGTTTTTTTTGTTCATACTGTCGGGGTGGAATGAAAGCTCTAGATTAGGTTGTTGTTTTTTGTTGATACTGTCGGGGTGAAATAAAACGTCTACTTTAGGTTGTTGTTTTTTGTTGATACTGTCGGGGTGAAATAAAACGTCTACTTTAGGTTGTTGTTTTTTCTCCAGAAGAAAATGAAATCTTCATATTTTTGTAGATCTTATTTCAGACCCGGCATGGCGAAGCGTGTTAAGACGTGTGATTCGTAATCTGAGGGTCGCGGGTTCGCATCCCCGTCGCACCAAATATGCTCGCCCTTTCAGCCGTCGGGGCGTTATAATGTTGCCGTCAATCCCACTATTCGTTGGTAAAAGAGTAGCCCAAGAGTTGGCGGTGAGTGGTGATGACTAGCTGCCTTCCCTCTAGTCTTACACTACTAAATTAGGGACGGCTAGCAGAGATAGCCCTCGTGTAGCTTTGTGCGAAATTCAAAAAACACAGATCTTATTTTTGTGGTTGAAACTTTCTTTCTAAGACTTTGATTTCTAGAGATTCATTTAATAAACCTACTATAATTTTTGGAAACTGGCGACCTCAAACCAGTACCACGAATTTGGTGTAATACCACTCATTGTACTGGAACTGAATGGCATCAAAATATAATATTAATAGTGACGTCCGTTGGGTTAAAGTTCAGTCTTCGTTTAGTCTGGCTTTCGCGACATCTGAGGCCAGTTTGGTGGGAATGGATGTCAACAAGCTGAAGACATCAAACGATATCGATCCGTTGTTTTAATTAATACATATTGTTTGAAAATAACCTATAACTTCAAAACTGTTTTTATTTGGTATTCGCTGTTACTAACTAAGACATGTAATAAACCTGTCAGTAATAAAAGTAGTAAGTTGGTTGATAAAAGTAATAAGTGGTCGATATTGGATGTTCGTTTTATGAAATGTTTAAAGCCCATACAGACAGCGGTTGTAGCAATTTGTTGAACTTACATAGAAATACAGAAAAAGTTTACTATCGTGTTAAGTCTAATAATGTACTTTCGAAAGAAGGTTCTATTCTTTAAAAATAATTTGTGAACATTTAAAACTATTAATTTAATAAGTAGAATGACATCTACTGTTGACAAGGGTGTAGTATATATTGCTTGGATAATTGTAGTGGTAAATTTTTGCTGTACTTGTTTTAAAGTAAGGCTTTAGTTCATTCTCAGGCTAAGAGGAATTTACTTTTATCTTATACTGAAGTAAAGAGTATTGACATCACACTGTTAGATACAAACGCAAACTAACGTGGCAGGGGTTTAGTTTAGAGACAGAGAAATTTGAAGAATTCTCTCTCTAACTGGGGTGACTAGGAACGTTGTGGTTCCTCTTCGTCCCCTAACGTGAAAGATTATTGAAAATAGCAGGGGTTCTTGTTTTTCTTTTATTTTGACGACTCTTTTTTGGGTGAAGGAGTGAGGTTGGTCATAATATTGATGAGCGAGACAAAGGTAGCACCAGAGAAATCAGCCAGACCAGATCCCGAAAAGCAGATGTCAAAGTAAATATGAACATGAACATAAACGCGAAACGACCCGATTCAGGGCATGGGAATAAAGTTGCCTTGTCTGGGATCTAAAGATGTTAGATGTTCCCTTCTTGCAAAATCAGCTGAAACTGCTTACAATTTTTTCAAATCGATGTATTTTGAACCCCATTAAATTCTGGTCATCTCTAATAGTAATGATTTAAATGTTAAAGCACAATATTATTCTTGAGAAAAATAAACCTTTGCAGTTGGAGTGGCAAAACTTCAAGGAGTCATATTAAAATGGAATAGTGCGAACACTTCAAGAGAGATAGAGATTGTTTTTCTTTGATAGCTGGCTTGAGTCTATTTCAGTTCCAACACAGAAACACGTCTTCTTAACATTAGCAATGACTAGATGATAGTGAAAACGATGAAATATTTTACCTTAATAAAGGTAGTTAAACTGCAGCAAATTTGTGTTTAACTTTCATACTGAATATCAATAAAAACATTTCTGTCTTAAACGAAAACTGACAGATTATGAAATTTAATGAAATAAGCGACAGAACATTTTCCTAAATAAGAATGAGGTTTAGGTTATATTAAAATAAGATCAATCTTACCTGTTACTGATTTTAATAATTCAATAATTTGACATGAATGTTACTGTTAAAGCTATTGATTCAATTACACAATAATATACATAAATCAAGTTACGTTAACACTTCTCTGTTAATCATGTGAAAATTATAACGATTCACTAAATAAATGATAAATATTGATAACGCAAACTTTACTTTCTTGCTCATTGTTCACCTTGTTATGCTGGAAGTAAGTAATATTAACTTATTGTTTACCTTGTTTGTTGGAAGTAAGTAATATCAACTTATTGTCTACCTTGTTTGTTGGAAATAACACCAGCTTACTGTTTACCTTGTTTTGTTGAAAGTAAATAATATTGTTTACCTTGTTGTGTTGAAAGTAAATAAAATCGACTTATTGTTCATCTTGTCTACTGAAATAAAGTAATATCAACTTATTGTTTATCTTGTTGTATTAGAAGTAACACCAGCTTATTTTTGATTTTATTGTGTTGGAACTAAATAGCATCATTTCATCTTTTCGTTTTACCGTAATAACACAAACATCAATAAGTTGTTTGTTTTTAACAAGTTATGTTTATTGTGGCTCAAGAGATATTTTTTAACTGGTCGTGAGAGTGACAGTATTTTATTATTCACTTTAGAGCGTGTTGGAATAGCTGTTGTTAGTTTACTATATATCTTGTTTCATTGGGAGTAAGTAGGATATAAACATAATAAATTGGTTTTCCAAATTTACCCATACTGATTGTGATTTTAAACTTCTAAGATGTGTGTATTTTGTTAAATAAGAAAAACAACAGTTGAACATTGCTACCAAAGATACGAAGGTGTTACAATACTACATACAGTGTGATATGTGGCAGTTTTCTTTATAATATGAAGGTCAAACAATGTTATAAAAATTTATTTAGAATGTTATTTATGAAGTGAGAATGCTACAATGTTTTATACAGTGAAACGATGCTATGATATTATTTATTTTGGTTGCAGCATTCTTAGTAATTCGAAGATGTTACAAATTTAATTAGTGATGACGAGAAAACCCACTTGTAGAGAAAAATATATATGTAAAAACGGCTGGTTTGGTTTGAGAAAATTTTTTATGTTTTTACATATATAAATTTACTTATATTGAGAAAATGATTCAATGTTATTTATCATGTGAAGGTGAAATTATGTTTCAATTTTGCTTCTTCCTTTGTAGGAAGGTTTATATGTATATTCCGGTAACTCTTCTCACGCTAACATGACCAAATTTGACAAGCGAACTTTAAGAAGGTCTGGAGATTTCATTTTCTATATGTTTAAATCTCTTATTATGAGCTACCAATGATTGTCGCTCCAGGTTAACGGTGGTCTAAGGGTAGGTTCCAGGGTCACAATGTTTAATTTTCTACGTGTCTCTAACAATCCCCTCCCCATAGGCTTGGAGCTGGTAGGAATAAAGTTGATAGGCAATTCAAGGTATTATGTGATATATATATATGCTTATCTATATGGTGTAAACCCTAACCACTGGGGATACTCATTAGAACTGGGCTGGAATGCGCCCGGTAAGATACCAAAGCATGATGGGTGTCTACGAATAGATTAACCTGACACTGGATTATGTGTTTCTGGCAGATTACCGAGACTGCGGGCTCTTAAAATTTGAATCTATAACAATATAGAAGGACCAACTTTTGCGCACATATCACGATTAGGTGTCCTAAAGGTGTATGTTTGTTTTGGGTGTTTTCCCATCGTTGGACAGTTTTTGAAGTAATTCTGGATAATGGATCATCTCGATCAGTATATTGGAACTTCTGTTAAACAGGGGGGAATAAGCCTGTAACCCAACCCCGGAATTTGAGGTTAGTGTCATGATAATGTAAAGACTTTTCATTGTTATTTACTTGAGTATAATGAAAACTTTGAATACATTGTTATCTGATACGAAAATAATGCGTATTTCTCTTATTTTAGCCAAGCCAAGCTCTCCAATAATAACGAAGGATGGAAATGTGTTGAAAAGCTCTAGAACAATTGGCCCTTTCATCGAAGGAACTACCCTATCACTAGAATGTAAAAGTACTGGTGGAAAACCTGCACCGGAAGTGACGTGGTGGAACGGAAGTGAAAGTCTTCCTTCTAGATTGAGCAGTACTGAAGACGATCTGGGAATTAGTAACGTAACATCTTCAACTCGATTTGTCATTTCTAGGGGAGACTTAGGGACTAAACTGAGGTGCAAAGTAAAAAACGACGCAATCAGCAAAGAACTGGTGGCTTGGGTGGAAGTTGATGTTCACGGTAAAATTAACTTTATGGGTGAAATAAACATAAAAATTGAAAAAAAGTGTTAAATTGAAAATAAGAACAACACTAGAAAAGTGAGCGGAATAACAAGCTTTGCGTTATTTGTGGACATACAACACCTAATAACATACAGAATTATTCGTGAGTATACAACACCTAATAACACACAACGCCATTCATGGGTATGCAACACCTAATAACACACAGCGTTATTCGTGGGTATACAACACATAATAACACATAGCGTTATGTGTGGGTGTGCAACACGTAGCAACACACATAATTATTCGTGGGTATACAACACATAACAACACACAACATTATTCGTGGATATACAAGATGTAATAGCATGTGTGGGTTTACTTCTTATATACTTGTTAGCGAATGCATTCACCTTAATATAAAAAGCAACAACACACAATGTACACAAGAACGTTATTTGCTTTGTCAAAAGACACAGAACAATGAACAATATTAGAACGTAACAGTACGTGCTATCACTTTGAAAACAACACGAGTCGTTTTGGATATTTTTTGGAACATGAGCAGAAAGACAACAACGAATAAACCTGTACCCGACAGGTCTCGAACACAGAATAGACGATCCACAGTAGACCCTAGGTGATCACGTGTGTTGTAGATATACGATCAAAGGTTTACTCTGTTCTTGTACGATATATTCTTTTGCATGCTATGGTATTTTCTGATTTATTTCCAACATGTATTATACACAATTCCCCAGCACACATCTAATGAACCTTCCCGATCCTGGGAAGTAACAAAATAAACCCCAAAATAAAACTATGACTTCAAAGTTATTTCAGCACAGAATCACAGGAGCAAAGATGTAAAGTTCATATAAAAAACACAGGATAAAATTATAACAAAAAACATCTTTCTACAGATAGAAAATAAAACCCGGATACAACTCGTTATCAGACTGAAGTGTTTGAACTTATAAAATAAAAAAATTTAATTAAGCGACAAGTAATAAGTAACACACTTTAATTCATTGTTTAATCTTGAAATAAATTTTATACCAAATAATCTAGTTGTTTCCAAATAAGAACCTATAAATATTCTTAGCATACGAAAACTGTTTTATGTGATGAAAAATTTTAATCTCCAACTACGCAACGTCTTTGAAATTTATGAAATACTAAATTCTCAGACTTCTAGTGTTAATTTGATATTTTATATTTATTTAGTTTTGTATTTAGATTACTCTCGAAAAGGACAACATCTTGAAATGAAAATTGTTACTTTCGGCGTTAATTTGCTGTTTTGTAATCTATTCATGTTCGACAAGTTCAAATATCAATTTTCATTAATAGATAATGAGACGAGATAGATCTATGTTTAGGTAAGTAACTTCAAATCACATTTTTCGAGAATCAATATCGATTAGTTTTTAATCTTACAAGACAGAAGTGATGCCTGTTTTAAACTATAACGACATTAAATAACTGTCAACATTCTGTTAATCATAGTCTATCTCATAAAAAAGTTTGATAAAGAGATTGTGACACCAAATATTAGTAACATGTGTTGGTCGCGGGTTCGAACCCCTGTCACATCAAACATGCCTGCCCATTCAGCCGTGGAGGCGTTATAATGTGGCGGTTAATCCCCACTATTCGTTGGTAAAAGAGTAGTCCAACAGTTGGAGGTAGGTGGTAATGACTAGCTGCCTTCCATCTAGTCTTACACTGCTAAATTAGAGACGACTAGCGCAGGTAGTTCTCGTGTAGCTTTGCTCGAAATTCAAAACAAATAAACAAATTTACTAATGTCTAATACATTCTTTACTTTTGTTTACAGGTAAATGTGTTACAAAATTTTCAAATATCACTGGTTCTTTATGCACGTCACGATTTAAAATAGGTTCGTCCTTTCTGGAAATGTTTCCCTTACTTGTCTTACAACCTCCAAGATCAAGGTTAAACGTATTTTGTGAGTGTTTATGCAGCTACAAAACAAAGACCATATTTCCACGTATTAGGTGGCGTTTCAATTTTACAATAACTACAAATATTATACCATTTAATTAAAACAATTTGGTTTCAGCCACATAAAGCTTTCCCAGTATTTAACTTGCGGTGAAGACAGCTAGTAAGCAACTTTTTTTTAATTCTTTATCTGAACTAATAGTGAGATTTGACCGGTCACTCCACAGCACATCCCTAGATCCAAAGTGCAGTGCACGAGCAATAAAACCTCAGATTCCTGGTTCGAGAACGCTAATCACTAGGCCATACCTCCCTCACAATATTATCGCCGGGTTTTGTAGTAACTAGATTATGTAAGTGGTGGCATAAAAGTTGTATTTTAAATAACTTCCAGACAAAAGTAAATTTATGTGATTAAACTACCGGATAAAAATTGTATCTCTATTTTCTAAATTTACAGATACAACTTTTGTCTCGACCTCTAAACATACTAAAAATATCAAAACCTAACTTGATAAATAGAAGTTGTATTTCACCTCCTAAGATATATAATGTAAATTGCAAGTTGAAACTCTATACACGTACCTTTGTGTCTATATAAATTGCTAACTTATAGAGTGCATGTTATAAGTTCAAATCCTATCACGATGTGTTAGCTTACAGAGTACTGCTTATGAATAAAAGCCCTGTGTCTGTTGACTTATCAAATAGAGTTAACCCTAACATAGAACATATTATACCCTTGCTTAGATTTAAAGAAACCTATCTTGCCCTAAGACGAGGTCTTGTACTTTATTTGTTATTTACTAAAACAGTTATTTAACTATGACAGTATTTGTAGGTAAAGCCACATTTTATACTATTTGTGAAACTACTATTTATTAGCCTTTGTTACAGTCATGCTTTATGACATTTTATTACAGTCATGGTTGGTTACATTTAGTGACATATACGATTTCTTTCCCTTTGTGACAACCACACTTTATTACCTTTAGTGTCAGCCAAGCTGAATAATCCTTCGTTACATTTAATCTTCACTAACAGTCACGATTTATTATCTTTAGTGAAAACCAAGCTTTATTACCCTTAGTGTCGGCCAAGCTGTGTTGTTTGCAATTCGTTACTTTAAATACTAAAACTAGAAACAGTTTATAAGTATTTTATCTTACTTATTACTTTAAACATTAAAACTAGAAACAGTTTATAAGTATTTATCATACTTATTACTTTAAACATTAAAACTAGAAACAGTTTATGAGTATTTTATTTTACTTATTACTTCAAACATTAAAACTAGAAACAGTTTATATGTATTTTATCTTACTTATTACTTCAAACATTAAAACTAGAAACAGTTTATGAGTATTTTATCTCACTTATTACTTTAAACATTAAAACTAGAAACAGTTTATAAGTATTTTATCTCACTTATTACTTTAAACATTAAAACTAGAAACAGTTTATAAGTATTTTATTTTACTTATTACTTCAAACATTAAAACTAGAAACAGTTTATATGTATTTTATCTTACTTATTACTTCAAACATTAAAACTAGAAACAGTTTATGAGTATTTTATCTCACTTATTACTTTAAACATTAAAACTAGAAACAGTTTATGAGTATTTTATTTTACTTATTACTTCAAACATTAAAACTAGAAACAGTTTATATGTATTTTGTCTTACTTATTACTTTAAACATTAAAACTAGAAACAGTTTATAAGTATTTTATCTCACTTATTACTTTAAACATTAAAACTAGAAACAGTTTATAAGTATTTTATTTTACTTATTACTTCAAACATTAAAACTAGAAACAGTTTATAAGTATTTTATTTTACTTATTACTTTAAACATTAAAACTAGAAACAGTTTATAAGTATTTTATCTCACTTATTACTTTAAACATTAAAACTAGAAACAGTTTATAAGTATTTTATCTCACTTATTACTTTAAACATTAAAACTAGAAACAGTTTATAAGTATTTTATTTTACTTATTACTTCAAACATTAAAACTAGAAACAGTTTATAAATATTTTATCTTACTTATTACTTCAAACATTAAAACTAGAAACAGTTTATGAGTATTTTATCTCACTTATTACTTTAAACGTTAAAACTAGAAACAGTTTATAAGTATTTTATTTTACTTATTACTTTGAACATTAAAACTAGGAACAGTTCACAAGTATTTTATCTTTCTTATTACTTTAAACATTAAAACTAGAAACAGTTTATAAGTATTTTATTTTACTTATTACTTTGAACATTAAAACTAGAAACAGTTCACAAGTATTTTATCTTTCTTATTACTTTAAACATTAAAACTAGAAACAGTTTATAAGTATTTTATTTTACTTATTACTTTGAACATTAAAACTAGGAACAGTTCACAAGTATTTTATCTTTCTTATTACTTTAAACGTTAAAACTAGAAACAGTTTATAAGTATTTCATTTTACTTATTACTTTGAACATTAAAACTAGGAACAGTTCACAAGTATTTTATCTTTCTTATTACTTTAAACATTAAAACTAGAAACAGTTTATAAGTATTTTATTTTACTTATTACTTTGAACATTAAAACTAGGAACAGTTCACAAGTATTTTATCTTTCTTATTACTTTAAACGTTAAAACTAGAAACAGTTTATAAGTATTTTATTTTACTTATTACTTTGAACATTAAAACTAGGAACAGTTCACAAGTATTTTATCTTTCTTATTACTTTAAACGTTAAAACTAGAAACAGTTTATAAGTATTTCATTTTACTTATTACTTTGAACATTAAAACTAGGAACAGTTCACAAGTATTTTATCTTTCTTATTACTTTAAACATTAAAACTAGAAACAGTTTATAAGTATTTTATTTTACTTATTACTTTGAACATTAAAACTAGGAACAGTTCACAAGTATTTTATCTTTCTTATTACTTTAAACGTTAAAACTAGAAACAGTTTATAAGTATTTTATTTTACTTATTACTTTGAACATTAAAACTAGGAACAGTTCACAAGTATTTTATCTTTCTTATTACTTTAAACGTTAAAACTAGAAACAGTTTATAAGTATTTCATTTTACTTATTACTTTGAACATTAAAACTAGGAACAGTTCACAAGTATTTTATCTTTCTTATTATTTCAGACATTCAAGTCAGATAACAAACCCAGAAACAACGCGCATGCGTCCTGTGTTGCTTATTATCTGAAGATTAACGCCATAAGATGTTATACATGTCTTATCTTATTACTTGAAGCATTAAAACCAGAAAAAACGTTGGCGCGTTTCGTATAATTCGTTATTTGAATATCATTGGAAATCATACCTACTGCTTTCTGAAAAGAAACATTGGCGAATATATCAGATAGAGTACGTTGTTTGTTATTTTAGTTTTATCTTACCAAACCTATCCCCCCGTCAGTGGCACAACGGTATGTGTACGGACTCACACCGCTAGAAACAGGGCTCCGATACTCGTGGTGGGCAGAGCACAGATAGCCCATTGTGTAGCTTTGTGCTTACGAGTAAAATTACCAATCAAACCAAATCAATATTCCATAGAAGATCAACTTATTCAAGACTCCAGAGGTTTGCAATTAGCGTGATATTTCACTACGAGTAATCGTAAAACTAACAATAATACTGAGTTTCAGTTGTATTATGTTTTCACGCTCATTTATTCCTTTTGGCCAACCTTCACAAAATCATTTTAAACGCGAGCTCTTGACCAAGGTTATCAGTTTGAAATTAACGTATATGTAACAATGAACACAAAGTTTGGAACTACCATATCACTGGTTTGTACTTTTTGCAGGTAGTTAGATTATAACTCGCAGACATTTAATGAAATATATTGTGTGCTTAATCCAGAATCATATTACATAAGTTACGAAAATAGAAATTGCTATCTATTTGTCATTCATTGTTGGGGTAAAAAGTTATCGCAAAAATCATAAATCTTCAATTTATTTTCTCCAATCATATATATATATTTATATATACAAATGTATTGAAGTTATGTATTATATGTTATAGATATTTACTTCTATGTATAAAATACGTTTGATCTGTCATCGTTTTTAACAAGTACACTATATAATATAATGTAGTTTTTACGCATGCTCTAACAAAACTGACTCTGTAGCTATCTGGAATAATCTTTATCTACTACTGTTTTCCAGTTAAACCCTCTTCGTTAGAGATAGAAGGGCCTTCAGATCCTGTTGTTGCTGGAAATACAGTTTTGCTCACGTGCACTATAGAGGGTGCTAAGCCTGCGGGTAAGGCTACTTGGTATAATCAGTCGAAAATAGTAGAACCCCAACCTCACTCACGCTCCGAATTAATGAGTGATGGTACTTTCAAAACAGTTAGTCAACTTGAGATCACTGTTTCTAGGTTTGACCACCTGGGAACGTTTTATTGCAAAGGAACTAATCCCGTGATACAACAAAAAGGAGATGTCCCTCTCTTGAAGTCAACGGATTTAGAAGTTTCATGTGAGTATCAGGTCTAAGTTTATGTGCTTTATTACACAAAAACTTAACTCAATTATAGAGTACCTATAGTGTTATAAGTTGTACAAATATTACCACTTGTAATATAACTATTACTGCTGGGGCCTTTATAACGTAATAAAAAATACGTAAAAAGTTGCTGTTGTTAGAGTATTTTTGTATTATTTATCCAATACAATAGGTTCCTCATCAAACGTTTGTTTGTAGAAGTTAGTTTGCGTTAGTCCTAGTGAAATAATGAAGCACGAATTTGGTCGTTTTGAAATACAATGATGAATCGGTAAGTATATTACAACTATTTTTTTCCACTTTCACACCCGACATTTCAGACAAGGCCTAATTAAAATACTGAATAACGATTATTTTATGTAGATTTACCAGTTGTGGTGGCTCAACCAGTTGGAGGTTTGATTGTTAAGGAGACCAAAGAAGCCACGTTTTTTTGCTCCTTTGACGCCAATCCGTCCAACATTACTAGTGTCACTTGGTATAAAGATGGTGTGGAACTAATGAACAACGAAGACCAAAAGTTAGAGGTCGGTGGCCTGGAAGTTCCTACACTGACCATTCGCAACGTGTCCCGAACTATGCGAGGATTATATCATTGCAGCCTGAGAAATAGTATTGGCTTAGGGAATGCAACCAATGCGGTAGACCTGAACGTCCTTTGTAAGTGAGAGTTCAAAGGTTTTTGCTCCACTGTTTGGTTGAACTTTTTATTTGAATTAAAACAAAACAAATTCACTTATCATTATACTGTTTGAGTTAAGACGTCACAAGTTCTTCTATCATTTTACTGTTTGAGTTAAGGCATCACAAGGTATTCTATCATTTTGTTATTTGAGTTGAGGCATCACATGTTATTCTATCATTTTACTGTTTGAGTTAAGGCATCACAAGTTATTCTATCATTTTGTTATTTGAGTTAAGACGTCACAAGTTATTCTATCATTTTGTTATTTGAGTTAAGGCATCACAAGTTATTTTATCATTTTATTATTTGAGTTAAGACGTCACAAGTTATTCTATTATTTTGTTATTTGAGTTAAGACATCACATGTTATTCTATCATTTTGTTATTTGAGTTAAGACGTCACAAGTTATTCTATCATTTTGTTATTTGAGTTAAGACGTCACAAGTTATTCTATCATTTTGTTATTTGAGTTAAGACGTCACAAGCTATTCTATCAATTGTTGTTTGAGTTAAAACGTCACAAGTTATTCTATCAATTGTTGTTTGAGTTAAGAAATTAGACGTTTTATGTCGCCTTTTTTGTTTCCATTAGGAGATCACAAGTTCATTTTTCACTGTCTTTTGAAAAGATTGCTAATTATGTTAATAAATAAGTGGAATTCCTATATTTTGTGACGTGTTAGTGGATGGAATACAGTAATATTTGTAAGATATGTTTTAAATGTTGTTATATGTGTGTGTTCAATATGTTAAGGTAGGTCTCGAAAACCTAGATAGTTCAAAGTGACGTCTCGTACATTTTGAACTAGATTGTGTAAATACAGGACAGTTGTTTGAAGAGAAGACATCTTTGGAAGATAGCTAATTTGTTTCAAAAAGATTGATAGTCGTTTGAGTCAGTATATGAAGTATTTTGAACCCTCGTTAACCATAACGTGTACTGAGATACTTTGTATAAGTAAATAATATAAAAAATACGATAATAACAACTCCTACAGAAGGCAAATTATTATTTTAATAATTATGACATCTCGACCTGTGGTTGTATCTATGGTGACTCAATAATACGAGTTAAAATGCTGTAGTTATTGGAAACAGAACTTGACAACTTGTAATAGTTGCTGTTTGAGTATTTTATTATTATCTATTTGGTTCCTCACCAAATGTTAGTTTGTAGAAATAAGTTCAGTTTACGTTAATCCTAGTTCTGTTAGAGGGATTTTAACACTAATTGTAATACAGTTGTACAACGATTTACCAGAGTTCCTGAATGTTCATGCTTGCAGAAAAGTTAAGTGAAGTGATGAAATAATTCGTGATTGTTACATGAACTGGACTATGGACTATTTTCATCAGAAAATGTAAAGGAACGTCGCAACGGAAGAACAACTCCACTACAGTAATATTTAAGAGCGTAGTTATATTATACAGTTAAAACGTTTCATAGCCACGTGGTGAGAACGCTCACTCCTAAGCTGAGGGTTGTGGGTTTGAACCCCCATCGCAGCATGTTTGGTGTAACAGAGATACGAACCTGCGACCTTCAGATTGCGAGTCGAGCTCCTTCAACCACCATCCCATGCCGGGCGGGTTTTCTTTGGAAAAATCTCACATGTAATCCTATAGTAATTACCCAATTAGTGTTTTTCCCTTTACGTTTAACAAAAGTTAGTGACTGACTGATATATATTATCATTGAAGAACATAATCTGTGTTTTTGTACCCAATTTCAAACTGTAATTTCCCGTTTTGTTATTTCAACACTTCGTATTTGCCCTTCTCTCCCCATAAGCACAGTGCTATGTTTGCGTGCTTATATTGCTAGAAACAGGGTTTCTATATAGGCGGTGAGCTGAGCCAAGTTAGCCCTTTGCGTAGCTTTGCGCTTGATAACAAACAAGAACAACAATATTTATACTTACTTCGACATGAGCAAGTTGATGTACACAACATCTGTTCTCACACACTCGCAGCGCCTCCTACAATTTTTATTCACTCTAAACCTTAAATTGTAAAAGCTTAAAGCAAGGTTCGGATGCTTGTTGAAGTTTACTTCAAATAAGGCTTTCACACAGCTGTGTTGGTCCTCATTCATCTGAGGGGGGACCACCAATACCTGTCCTCAACAATAACCATCGGTTGTATGTAATTCAGCTACTATAGATTGTTGAAGTGAAGTTGTAACACTTGAAGGAGCTACATCATATAAACCTGCTTTTGTCCTGCCACACATCAGTACTACATATCATTCTTATAAAGGCGTCATCACTTTTAGAGATTCTTGTCTAAGTACATTGCTCTGAACTTCAAAAGTTTGTGTATTACCTTCAAAATCTTCCCACGCAGTTTTCTGTCCTCTGATTGTAAATACAGATTTCTGGTCACATCTGGTGAAGACATGAAATGGAAGTATATATCTTGAAGTATATATCTTGAAGTATATATCTTGAAGTATATATCTTGAAGTATATATCTTGAAGTATGTATCTTGAAGTATATATCTTGAAGTATATATCTTGCTTTCTCTAAGCTCAACCGTTGTATGACTAGATGGAGTACTCGTTCCCTTTACGAAGCTTTTATAACCTCGTGATTAATGGGAGGTTATTTTAGGACGTGAAAAGTTGCTTCCCTTATATGTAATTGTGAAAGAAAAAAGAACAAGAACGTCCATAAAAACCGCTAAATGAAAAAATGTGTTTTTATCTCCACTGATTCAACAAATCTTCATGCCAAGTTTGGTGAAGGTCCATCAAAAGGGACTTAGTGGTCGTAACAACTTACAAACACCCATAAAGACATCAAAATATAAAATACAATAATTGAAACTTTATGTATGCTTCTATAAACTAAATGAACCTTCATACCAAATTTAGCGAAAACTTATTTACAGGAGACAACTTACTGGTAAAAACGCCCATAACAACTGCAAAGCGCAAAATGCAAAGGTAAAAACTGGCATTAACTTCCACATAGGCCTAATGAATCTCCACAAATGATCATACAATATACAACACTATTTTATTTATATGATTAATTATTAATTAAAAGTGACATATTGATTAATAAGAGCTTTATTATTAGCTATGAGTGCTTAACAACAGTTTTGTAACAGACATATTTATCAACAAGAAATATAGTAATTAACAAAATCTTAGTTTTTATTGAGTATTTAATAAGGTTTTATATGCAATAGAGCTAGTAACTCTTAATACTAGAGATTATTTAGCATCGTTTATGCATACACATGTTTTCATAATGTAAACAACGTTAAGCTTTCGAATGTAAGAATTATTTTTAAGGTAATGCTAAACTAATCACCTTTTTCTTATAGTTCAGGCCCGACATGGCCAGGTGTGTTAAGGCGTTCGACTCGTAATTTGAGGGTCACGGGTTTGAATCCCCGTCACACCAAACATGTTCGCCCTTTTAGCCGTAGGGGGGCGTTAAAATGTGATGGTCAATCCTACTATTCGTTGATAAAAGAGTTGCCCAAGAGTTGGCGGTGGGTGGTGATAACTAGCTGCCTTCCCTCTGGTCTTACACTGCTAAATTAGGAACTGCTAGCGCAGATAGCCCTCGTGTAGCTTTGCGCAAAATTTACAAAAAACAAATAAAAAAGACAATCTTATATTTCAGAAACTTCGTAAAGAAGTTTGAATATAATCAGTTTAGATAGTAGCAACTACCAACTATAATGGAAGCGTAGGCCAAAAATACCTTAAAATATCTGTTCTGTCAAGACACGTGTTGAGGTTTCCAAGCTAAGCACATTGGTGGTTCATGGTGACGAGAAACCCACTTGAAGCAAAAATGTATTCTAAAGACGGCTGGTATGGGTGTTAAAACTTTAATTAAAATAAAGTACAGAACATGATTTCAACCTTCTTAGGTCATCTTCAGGTTAACAAAGAGAGTTGTCAACTGGTGATTATTATATCTACTACAAGGTTTATCCAACTCAACCACGCTAAGCACATTGGTAGTTATTGCATCTATTACAAGGTTCAGGGTTGTGTTAAATGTGCTTTACCTCTTATTAAGAGTGGTGTTGGGTGTTTTACCTTGTCTTAAAAGGTGTTATATTACGCGATCTTAACCATTTCATAATAATATTAAGTAATGTTTATTATTTTTAACTACGTTGTTTAGCAAAATTAACACATTCCGAAAGATAATTATGTCAAGTAATATTTACCATTTCTTAAACCAGTTGTATAAAGTGATATTCTTAAAATAATTAACTAACCTTTTTTCTCATTTACTCAAAAGAATTGTGTTAACTGATCCTTTAGAGTTACTTGAAAGAGACGTGTCAACTTATTTTTACCATTTCTGACGAGTGTTGTTTTAAATTAATTTTTTCCGTTTATTTAGAGGGTTGTATTAAGTGATACGTAGAGTTTCTTAAGAGAATTATTTTAAGCAGTATTTATTGTTTCTTAAGATCCCCCCAGCGTTGAGGTAATTATTCTCCCAGCTTCTGTCAACGAAGGTGACAATAAGAATGTGTCACTGTTGTGCGATATTGTGGACGGAAACCCACAAAACTTAATTCGGACTCGGTGGTATAAAAACCAAGAACTTCTCGACGTAACAACAGGGAGGGAGGTTGTCTGGCAGAACATAGACAGAAACTTCACGGCTAATTATTCGTGCGAAGGAGAGAATTCCGCTGGCTGGGGCGACCGTTCAGAACCGCAGGAACTCATTGTGAACTGTAAGTACCGAAATGTTTCTTCACAGCTACGTTACAAAGGGTTCTTACTAATTACGTGCTTTCTTTATTTGAAATGTACCTACTGAAAACGAGGGACGTTGTCAGTTCAAAGACTTAATCTATGATATCGAGACATGAACTGTCTTTATGAATGATTTCCGACAGGAAAAATAAAATAAAAATGGCTCAATCTTTGAACAATAAAATATTTCCGCTAACTGGCTTACTCACTGTTTGAACAATAAACTATTTCCGCTAACTGGGTTACTCACTGTTTGAACAATAAAATATTTCCGCTAATCTTCCTATTTCCACATTAAAAATTGAGTTACTGCTTATGATTTTTTGTAATGTGTCAAAATTCTTATAAATTCTTTTCACACACACACACACATATATATATACATATTTTAAATATAATTTGTTACAAACATACCAAGATCCTTGTTTTGGAATTATGGACTAAGTTTATTTACTCAAATTACATGTGTATACTTCCTGGTTAAAACAATAAGACATTTTCAGTTCTGAGTTAAGAAAGTTAACAAAAACTCTCTTACAAAAAAGTTATTTAAAAAAACAACTCAGAACCATTCTACGATCCGCTATGTCGCGGATAAAAATGCGTTCTTGAAAACTAAAGTTTACATAATATAAATTTCATACCATTAAGTTTAAAAAGGGAATGATTCCTTCCTTTACGTACAGTAACAAAATTTAGAAAAAAAACTAGACATAAGGAAACGTCTCGTTACATTAAAATAGTGATATAATCTTATTCTATTAAATAATATAAAGTAATAAAACAATGAGGGTATATAAAACCAGACAACGATAATACATTTCTACCCCGTGAGGGGGTATAAAATAATAAAACAATGGTACCTTCTTGTTCCATTAAGGGATATAAAACCAGAAAACAGTGATACGTAATCATTCAATCAGAGGATATAAAACCAGAAAACAGTGATACGTAATCATTCCATCAGAGGATATAAAACCAAAAAACAGTGATACGTAATCATTCCATCAGAGGATATAAAACCAGAAAATGATGGTACATTATCATTCTATTGGGGGACACAAAACCATAAAACAAAGATAGATTATCATTCCATTAGAGGATATAAAATCAGAAAACAATGATACATTTTCATTCCATTGGGGATGTAACACCAGAAAACGATGACACATTATCTTTCCATTAGTGGGATATAAAACTAGAAACCTACCATACATTTTACTTTTAGTAAGGTATATAAAGTTTTCTTGAAAATCTAATAACAAATAAAAGTTGAGGTGTTTCTTTTTCTCCCATATAAAAGATACAGCAAGAGTTCTGAATTTGAACTAAGACCAAACAACAACAACAACGTAAAACCACACGAAAAGTAGTCCACTAACCATTTCGAAAAGTGTCGCATTTTTAATAGTCAAAATGATGCACTGTACTTGCATAATGATCAGAGTCAATGTAACTGGTATACAGTCACGACTTCTTAGGATGGATCAGAACTAAAGCTTATTGAAAAATAACAAGATAACTAATATGATGCGATATAAGAACATTAAAGTTCGTGCAGTCTCTCTGGAGGGTACAAAAAATATGAAAGTAAGTTTGATATATTCAGAGTAGAATGATTAGCTAAGATATAAATATTAATCTGATTCACAGTGAAAGCTCATATGGGAATAGGACGAAACAGGAAATCTTTTGTTTTCTTTAGTTTTACACGGTTTCGTTATTTGGAAGTAGTTCTATGGAAAAGTAGACTTGCTCTAAATTAGACCTAATCCATTCATCTCGATGTAGTCAAGAAAATTAACTTGTCTTCATTTCTTGTGTAAGTAAGAGAATATTTATTTTCGATGAAACAGTTTTGAGGGATAACATTTTTCGGCCTTTGAAGAAATTCTGAAGTAACGACGTGCTTTATATTTTGTAAGATTAGAAACTTATTAGAAGTTTTTTTTTTTAAATTTAGAAACTGAAATGACTATTTATAGGCCTATACTTAAATATAAATGTCTCATAGTAAAAAAAAAATGAAGAACAGCTTATGAGAAAGGACACAAAACCTGGATACTGTTTAAATGACAGCTTTCTCATAGTGATAAATAAAACATATCTCGTGATTTGTCTTAGTTAATCACATGTTTATACACATAGGGATCATTACAACGTACTTAGGAATAGTGTACTTCTGATGGTAGTGTTCACGTGGTTTTTTAAAACCTTGTTTGAGTAATCGCTGCATGAATATTTTTGATAAAGGTCAAATGTTATAGATCAATATGTATATCATTTCGTCAGACAATAGGAGTAATCTGTTTATGTCGAAAAGTTATATAATGGTATATATATAACATTTTTTATCTAAGAGAGACCCTGTTTAAAATTCAGATGCTATCAGTGTGTATATACTTCATAAGAAATAAAATGAACTTCGGTACATAAATGTTTTCACTATATATACGTTATTTCTAATACATTATACAGTTATATAGCAATTTTTAATCAAGTAAAGCTCAAACGTTAACAGATCAGGTATAAGCTTTGATAAAGTAGAAACGTTATCATTAGTATTATATTAATTTATTAATTTACAGGAGTGATTTTTGGTAAATATGAAATGTTCATAGTATATAGTTATTTATCTATATATAAAAATTGTTCATATATAAGAATAATTGTTGCTAAAACTTGTAACGGATTTATCATTATAGGTTTAGTTTAATATCTACGTTTGTTTTATTGTAGTGTTTTTATGTATGTGACGTATATTATTGGGTTCTAATGCGCAAGTATCGCCTCTTCTCTAAAGTTGTAGAATATTCTAGAGAATAAGAATCATCAATATTTGTTTTACGTAAACGCTAGCGTGTTTTCATACATTGTTAAACGTTCTAGAATTTCGCCTTAAACTATACAAACCAACGCGGCAAGAAACACTTTTAAGTTATTACTGGTCTAGCTATATATAGTCAGTGTGGTATAGGCCTCGGAAGGTATAACTGTGATCAATGTTTATTAATCAGAAAACCATATAACTTGAACAGGAACATTTATAGGTTGCTAACTTTAAAAACCGTTCAGCTCAATGAATTACTTCGGACGTTATTATTACTATGAGAACATTAAATATCTTCGCCGTAAAAAGTCAACTTGCAATCGGTATGTGTTCAAATACGAACAGAGCGAGCTAGCATTCCGGTCAAGTGAAGTATATCTGTGTATCAACATAAAAGTAATTTGCACCTCGTGGACCTGGATCGTCAATAAAATATTCAGTTCCAGACCAGGTATAAGACTCAGTATAGTTTGTAAGCTTGTAAAACTCTTGTATATAAAACATTATTTGTAATTGTATTGTCGTTTGTATATTTATGTTAAAAAAGGAAAATTATGAGTATCAGTCTTGTTGGTAAATGTTATAAATTTGATGAATATTAACATTTAATTTGTTTGTAAATTAAAATTAAAATTCCGTTTTTTTTTTAATCTTAATATGTAGCATATGTAACATAATAAACCGGAGACTAGTCCTGGATTAATTATTATATGCAAGAACTTATAGAACAAAATCAAGAACAAATATATATATATATATATATATATATATATATATATAAGATATATTATATCTTAATCTTTAGATAAAATATGAAATGTTGATAATGCATTTATAATCAGAAAACAAATAAATATGCAAGCGAAACGGCTTATGAAACGTTTTGAAAAAAGTATCTTTATCATTTGCCATATTTTTAAGCATTTGGCTTTATATATAGATTTACATAGTATGATTAAAAAATCTCTCTTTCTCTCACAAAACTACTTAAATATTAAAGGCATTAATTACGCTAAACTTGTTTGTTAATTAATATATTAATTATTTGAAAATTATAATATTATTTTATCTTCAAATGTGCTACTATTGCCACCTTGATGAAATTCTTTCTGTATCAAGATGTTTAAGACATTCTGTATTTTGAGAATAATACAAGTTTTTTTTCCCTTCCATTAAATTAGAAACCTAATCAGTTTTATTGCAGTTGCTGTTGGAAGTAGCAGACTTGCTTCATTAAAACGTGACATTTATTTTATTATAGTTGAAACTAAGATAGTTTACATCATTATAATGATAAACTGACTTTGTAATTGGGACTCGAAAACTCCTGTTTTTTTTTATAATGTTAAAGTTAATTTGATGTCATTACTATACGCTCTAGATCTTCCGGGCCCTACAGCTGTGATAGAACAAAGTCCTCCGGCAGTTAAAGGTAATCCCGCTACTTTAAAATGTACAGTGGAAGATATGGGTCGTCCTCCGGCTAATGCTTTTCACTGGGAGCACTCCAGCCAAGTTCTTCCCGTTACGAGCCAGAAACTGACTATTGAGTCAATGGATATCAACACCATTGGAGATTACACGTGTTCAGCAGTGAATGCTGTTGGCGCTGGTCCAGCGGGAAAATTCTATCTCTCTGTACAAGGTCAGTATTTGTGGAGCCAATCTGAACATTTTACATACATGTACAGAATATCACTTTCTTTTACATGAAGTATTTATTTTAGATTGCATTCTACCTGGCAGATCTTAAAATGCTCAAAATATAGTAACCTTAAAAAGTAAGGGAAACAAAATTAGTAATAATGAAATAACAAACATGTCATTTAAAGAGTTCTGGTACCCCCAAGTAGCACAGTGGCATGCCTACGGACTTACAACTCTCGAAACCGGGTCCCTATATCCGTGATGGGCAGGACACAGATAGTCATTTGTGTAACTTTGTACGTAGCTACAAGTAAACTAGAGTTTTGTGGCGTCGTTTGTTTTTCAATGTGTAAGAAAAATTATAATAATGTTAATGCTGTTTAAATCATGTGGTTTTTAGTTTATCTATTCTTATCAGATGCACGTGTTTTAGTTTTTATTCTAATTGATCCGTTAAAATGTTACAACAAACGACAAATTCATGTAGTCCACAAACGTAGATTAAATTAGTACAACGATCACATCATAAACAGATGGTTAAGCCAACCTAATTACTCTTTTAAACCGATAGGTTTTGCAATATGTTTCATGTTTCGCAATTCTTATCCATTAGAAATAAGTAGATAATATATTATAACCTCGTGATTGTGGATTCTTTCCTTCAACCATTATAGTTGCCTAGCAACAGCCGCTTTAAATCCTCTAAAGTAGGGTTCTTGTCATCAAAGTGTCAAACCCAAAAGCTCTCTCAACGTGCAGTTGACATGTGGCTGCTTTCAGAAATTATCTAGCCTTCGAACAGACTGCACCAAAGAATTCAGAATCTAATTGAAAAAGTGTTTTGAAGTTTTATAATAGGTTTATAATTGCTATAATCTTAGTTTTATTCCTTTGAACTAACTTGTGATAAGAATGAGTTTCTTTCTTAGACTGGGTTAACATTAGTGATTAGACTCTTAAATACTCTAATACTATTAATGAAAAATATTAAAGATAGAAATTTTCAAGAAAAAACTCAATTAAAATAATTATCCTCATTTAACATGTGATTTTATTTTTTCTAGCACCTCCTGCAATTATTCATTATTTACCAAAGATGCATGGAGCGCCCTATGACGCCAAAACTATCAGCTTGTTTTGTAGAATTGAGTGCGAGCCACTTTGTGAGGTAGAATGGTTTAAAAACGAAGAAAGACTCAAGGATTCTTATTTATATTCAATTGAAAAGTCGATCGTGCCTGGAGACAAGGAAACGGGCTATTTCACATCTATTATCAGTACCCTCGAATGGAATATGACAGCTTGGCCAGGGGGTGTCCTTGACCATGAACTCGACAACGCCAACTACACGTGTGCTAGTAGTGAAAATAATGCAGGGCCTGGAGTCAGTACATCCTCAGAATTTAGGGTAGAATGTGAGCATATAGTTAGTGTGGAATTTATTACTTTTGTTTGATTCACCCTCGACTAGGAAACTCCGAGTAACGAAGGAAGCTGAGAATCGATATATAAATATTTCGCATATATTACATTCACATATTTTAATCAGAATCAAATAGTTAAAATATTATGGACTGAAATTCACTTCGATGAGTGACATTTTCAAATTTCTTTAATTTACAGCACGAAAAATAGTCGTTTGTTAATTATACACGTAATATATTTGAGCAAAATACAATATTTTGTTTTATTCAGATTTCAATTGTTTTATTATTTATTAAAAAAGGAGATTTTAGAGACACATGAATAGCTTTATAAAGTTAGGCGTAAATAATAACAGTAATATTTGTTTACAAATGTCACAGTGTTAAGAACTTTAGACAAATTAGCAGCGAATAATGTTTAATATTGAAACTTCTTACTTTTGTTTAACGTATGTTTTGCTTAAATTTCTCTGTTGTTTTAAACCTAAATTATAGAATAATGCTAAAAAATGGAATATAGTTAAAAAGATTAGGCCTAACGTAGTTTCATGTTGAAAGGTGGTATACAGTTAGTTACACTGAGTTTCAATGAAGTTCGCATTTTGAAAAATAGTACGTAAAAAGACGTCTTAGGCTTGATGAAGTTCGTACGTTACTAAGTAAAGATTGAAGCCTGATTAAGATCATGTTTTGAATGCCAGTATTTAATTAATTAGTTACTCTTAGAGACAAAGAAGTTCACATTTTAGAAGGTTGTACGTAGCTGAGATTACAATGTGTTAAATATTCTTTCAACGATCCTTCATTATTATGGCAGTTGTGCCTTGGTTATGATTAATACTGCCCCTCTATGTCTTCAAAATACTTATACTTTTTTATACCACGCTGTTAAATGTTGAGAGCTGAAAAAGCAATCGTACCACGAGGCTTAACAATAATGAAGAAATATTTGCCGGCAAGGTAATCTTTCAAATTTCTTTAATTGTACAAATGATGTAGAATATGCGAATTAAATCTAGCGTTTATCGTGAGTTTCGTCACTAATAAGTCAGTTTGGTATTTTTTATTAGCTAAAGAAGTACAGCATTTTGTTGGTATCAACGCAGAATTTGTAGTCGAAGGATGTGTATAGTAGAGCAATCACGATTGGATAATTTTCTCTAAATTCATTAGTTACTGTTTTGGAGTAGGCGTGGCCAAGTTTTAGCGTATCGGATTATGTATCCGAGTGTCCATGGTTCTCATCTTGTTGGCATAAAAAATAATCCTTTTCAGTGATTTGAAGTTGTGAATATGCTTTAAGAGTAACAGTAAACACACGTTATTCTATTAACGTAGACCGATTATTGGCGATGGGTCCTGTTGAATAGTTATTTTCCATTTAGTGTATCATCTCAAGATTAGGAACGTCTATGCACAGATAGCCCTTATGTAGCTTTAACTGAAATTCTTGCTGAAAGCAAAATAAAAGTCTCTAATTTTAAAGTACACACCTGTAAGTTAAACACGACTCTTTCTCTCTATCAGATCTTACCTTTTTAAAGAAGCTAGTCTTTAATTTAATGTGTTTTACAGTGTATTCACTCTTTCGTTCCAGATCCTCCTGATAATGTTACAGTATCTGTGGAACATTTAGACATTTTGGAAGGAAATGTTCCAGGTGATATTAACTGCTCAGCAATATCCTGGCCTCCTAGCGAGTACAAATGGAAGTTCTCCGGTAAAATTATTGGATATTCTTCTCAACTGTCTCTTAATTACTCTATTTCCCGAGAGAGGGCGGGGACCTACGAATGTGTAGCAAGTAACCGACATGGCAAAGCGGTGGCCAACACTGTGATTAATGTTATGTGTAAGTAAATTTAAGAAACACTTACAGTCAAGTGTAATTTATTTTAACACATTTTAATTTTGTTTTTCTTAAACCTCATCTCTCTAACAAATCAAACGCACACAAACTACCACTACCTCGATATACTCTGTAGACAGTGAATTTATTGAAATAACATGGAAATTAACAATATTATTTTGTATCAGTTGCGATAATTAATCGTTGTTACAAGTATATAAGTATTAGGCCTTTCATTTGCTAATGAATTCTTTCAAAACTGACTCTGTGTGCACTGAATGACAGAGATCTATTTCCAGGCCCAGCATGGCCAGATGGTTAAGGCACCGACAGGTAATCTGTAGGTCGGGGGCTCGAATCCCGGTCGCACTAAACATGCTCCATCTTTCAGCCGTGGGGGTGTTATAATGTGACAGTCAATCCCACTATTCGTTGGTAAACGAGTAGCCCAAGAGTTGACGGTGGGTGTTGATAACTAGCTGCCTTCCCTCTAGTCTCACACTGCGAAATTAGGTACGGCTAGCGTAGATAGCCCTCGTGTAGCTTTGAATAAAATTGAAAAAAAACCAAATAAACAAGATATATTTCCATAGCAACCGTATAATAGTGCATTATAATTACAGAAACTAAAACTAACCACTATACTTAAAGTATACTAAGCCTTCATCTTAAATGTGGACACTATTAACTAAAGTAACTGAGATTTCCAACTAATTTACTGCGATTGTCGTTTCGAGTAAGAATAAAATAATGACTACATTCCCTGGAAATGCATTTTGCTTTTAGGCAGAACGTGATTTGAAAAATATTAAGAACACACTCTGTTACTGGTAATTTTAGAGCAGAAGTTAATTACTGATGGATAGAAAAATATATTTTTCTGGCATTATTGGTGATGCGAGTGACCATTAAAAAACATGGATTGAACTGGTTTCTAATTAGTGTCATATTTGCCTCAAGGCTAGCTATTTTGCTTCGTAATTATCTGAAAGATTTTTTTTTAGTTTATATTCAATGTATTTCAAACTAATTATATAATCAGAAAGTGGTCTGACAGATTAGTCTCTTTATTATGGTGGAATGTAATCTTGAGCTTTCTTACTTCTTTCTCATCAACATCTCTTGATGTAAGTATTAGAAGTAAAGCTTCAAAGGAACTTCGTGGGAAAACAAAATATTTTGTCACGTGCTGATTTAACTTTCACGAAAAAAAAATGAAACTATATAACTGTTGTTGGAAATAAATGTATTACATTTAAACCAATTATAGACACGAGAAAAGAATAAAATATGAGTCATTTGTGGATAGTAGTTGGTTTTCCTTTGCTCTTCGTCACAGCAAAAACTGATGAGGTTAAATTCATCTATTTATATTTGTATTCCTCGTAGCAGTTTAAGCATCGTAAATATCTCGACCAACCAGATCAAAAAGCGAAATATTATTAGGTTCATTATATTTTTTAATTAGTTTCTTAGCTTAACAAGAAGTCCATGAAGAAAAATAAAAGAAATAAGTACATCAAACATCATTCACATCAGGTTGAACATAGAGGTGCCAGAACTGACTACTAGAGGATTACATACAATGTTTTAATTAATTTTGACCAAACAAACAGACATTGGTATTTGAATATTCTCGATAAAAGAATAAACAAACTCTAGTTGTAATAAAATGTAATTTGTAATTGAGAAAGTTGTACCATTAATTTCAAACTTTCTTTGTAGATAATCCCGAATGCACAATTTACCAAGATGGAGAAACTGTTATAGTGTGTCAAGCTCAAGCTAACCCTAATACTGTCAATTTTACTTGGATGAAGAATAATGATACTCTGGATTATTCTGTTGAGGACACAACTAGAAGTGTCCTGGAGCTGGGAGATTCTAGACTAGAACACTTTGGGAAATATTACTGTATTGTTAACAACAGTATCGGTGAATCGGTCCCGTGTATGTTAGAACTCACGGGTGTGGTTGGTAAGTGAAAACCTAGATCAGGGCAGTGTTAATGACTCGAGAATCTATATTACGTTGCGACTGAGTAAAACAAGATAAAAACATAACTATGACGAATACACGGAAGCTTTTGCCAAAATAAGTTAAAACTACTGTAGAGTTACACATAAACGTAAGTGCCAGTCGTATATCTGAGTAGCATTATTATATTAATTAGATGCTCAAGCTTTGTTTTAACAGGTCATAATTAAATTAAATATCATAAGAAACATGCACAAAGAAATCTACGATAGTTTGTAAACTTCATCATTTCAAATATCAATTTATTCCACATGTTTCACGTCTCGTTTCATTTATACGAACTGGACAGGTTATGAAATTACTTTCTGGTGCAATTTACGAACAAGACATTTTTGGATTCATTAGTATATACTGAACAAATCAGAAAACCACTTTCAAATACACTACTTATTCGTGGCTTTATTGATACATACCAGACCAACACACAAAACTACTTTATGATACATATGATTACATGTCAGACTTCATTAATGTATCTTCGACAACATACGAAACTACTCTTTAATGTATCGACTTGTATCTGTTTGGTTTCATTAATAAATATTGAATAATTCATGAAACGTTTTTTCCTTTACATTTACTCACTTATCAGTGTTTACCAATACATATCAAACAAGTCTCAAAACTAACTTCTGATGTACGTGATTACTTGTCCGAGTCCAGTGGTATGTATTAGACAATACACAGAATTACTACTTTCTTATTCTTGTGCATATAACCATTAGATTTCATGACTATATATTGGACAAGTCATGAAACCACTTTGTTGTGTACGTGCTTACCTTTTTGATTAATTATTACGAATTAATTATTGGGAAAGTTATAAAACCATTCTCTGATACAGTTCACCCGTGTTTTTGTTTGTTAATATGCACAAAGTTAAACAAAGGACTATTTATGTCCTGCCCACTACGGGTATCAAAATCTGGTTTTTAGCAGCATCAGTCCGCAAACATACCACTGCCAGTGTGTGTGGGGTTGCATATTTTACCTGTTACTATTCGTGAGTACATATTGAACAAATATGAAGAGAAAGAGGTATTTGTGACCATCCATAGTATAATACCATATATGAATAGAAGAAGGTATGTGTGACCATGCATAGTCTAGTACCATATATGAAGAGAAAGAGGTATGTGTGACCATGCATAGTCTAATACCATATATGAATAGAAGGAGGTATGTGTGACCATGCATAGTCTAGTACCATATATGAAGAGAAAAAGATATGTGCGACCATGCATAGTCTAGTACCATATATGAATAGAAGGAGGTATGTGTGACCATGCATAGTCTAGTACCATATATGAATAGAAGGAGGTATGTGTGACCATGCATAGTATAATACCATATATGAATAGAAGAAGGTATGTGTGACCATGCATAGTCTAGTACCATATATGAAGAGAAAGAGGTATGTGTGACCATGCATAGTCTAATACCATATATGAATAGAAGGAGGTATGTGTGACCATGCATAGTCTAGTACCATATATGAATAGAAGGAGGTATGTGTGACCATGCATAGTCTAGTACCATATATGAAGAGAAAAAGATATGTGTGACCATGCATAGTCTAGTACCATATATGAATAGAAGGAGGTATGTGTGACCATGCATAGTCTAGTACCATATATGAATAGAAAGAGATATGTGCGACCATGCATAGTCTAGTACCATATATGAAGAGAAAGAGGTATGTGTGACCATGCATAGTCTAATACCATATATGAATAGAAGGAGGTATGTGTGACCATGCATAGTCTAGTACCATATATGAAGAGAAAGAGATATGTGCGACCATGCATAGTCTAGTACCATATATGAATAGAAGGAGGTATGTGTGACCATGCATAGTCTAATACCATATATGAATAGAAGGAGGTATGTGTGACCATGCATAGTCTAGTACCATATATGAAGAGAAAGAGGTATGTGTGACCATGCATAGTCTAATACCATATATGAATAGAAGGAGGTATGTGTGACCATGCATAGTCTAGTACCATATATGAAGAGAAAAAAAAGATATGTGCGACCATGCATAGTCTAGTACCATATATGAATAGAAGGAGGTATGTGTGACCATGCATAGTCTAGTACCATATATGAAGAGAAAAAGATATGTGGGACCATGCATAGTCTAGTACCATATATGAATAAAAGGAGGTATGTGTGACCATGCATAGTCTAGTACCATATATGAATAGAAAGAGATATGTGCGACCATGCATAGTCTAGTACCATATATGAAGAGAAAGAGGTATGTGTGACCATGCATAGTCTAATACCATATATGAATAGAAGGAGGTATGTGTGACCATGCATAGTCTAGTACCATATATGAAGAGAAAGAGATATGTGCGACCATGCATAGTCTAGTACCATATATGAATAGAAGGAGGTATGTGTGACCATGCATAGTCTAGAATATAGCGATTATAACAGAGTTCGGTGAATAAGGACGTAGAAATAACTTGTCACTAGATCGAGAAAGTTGTAAGAACTTGTTACTAGTTCAAGAAAGTTGTAAGAACTTGTCACTAGTTCAAGAAAGTTGTAACAACTTGTTACTAGTTCAAGAAAGTTGTAAAAACTTGTCACTAGTTCAAGAAAGTTGTAAAAACTTGTTACTAGTTCAAGAAAGTTGTAACAATTTGTTAGTAGTTCAAGAAAGTTGTAAGAACTTGTTACTAGTTCAAGAAAGTTGTAAGAACTTGTCACTAGTTCAAGAAAGTTGTAAGAACTTGTTACTAGTTCAAGAAAGTTGTAAAAACTTGTCACTAGTTCAAGAAAGTTGTAAAAACATGTTAGTAGTTCAAGAATGTTGTAAGAACTTGTTACTAGTTCAAGAAAGTTGTAAGGACATGTCACTAGTTCAAGAAAGTTCTAAGATCTTGTTACTAGTTCAAGAAAGTTGTAAGGACATGTCACTAGTTCAAGAAAGTTCTAACAACTTGTTACTAGTTCAAGAAAGTTGTAAGGACATGTCACTAGTTCAAGAAAGTTCTAAGGACATGTTACTAGTTCAAGAAAGTTGTAAAAACTTGTTACTAGTTCAAGAAAGTTGTAACAACTTGTTACTAGTTCAAGAAAGTTGTAACAACTTGTCACTAGATCGAGAAGTTTGTAAGAACTTGTTACTAGTTCAAGAAATTTGTAACAATTTGTTAGTAGTTCAAGAAAGTTGTAAGAACTTGTTACTAGTTCAAGAAAGTTGTAAGAACTTGTTACTAGTTCAAGAAAGTTGTAAAAACTTGTCATTAGTTCAAGAAAGTTGTAACGACATGTCACTAGTTCAAGAAAGTCGTAAGAACTTGTTACTAGTTCAAGAAAGTTGTAACAACTTGTTACTAGTTCAAGAAAGTTGTAAGAACTTGTTACTAGTTCAAGAAAGGTCTAAGAACTTGTTACTAGTTCAAGAAAGGTCTAAGAACTTGTCACTAGTTCAAGAAAGTTGTAAGGACATGTCACTAGTTCAAGAAAGTTGTAAGGACATGTCATTAGTTCAAGAAAGTTCTAAGAACTTGTTACTAGTTCAAGAAAGTTGTAAGGACATGTCACTAGTTCAAGAAAGTTCTAAGGACATGTCACTAGTTCAAGAAAGTTGTAAGAACTTGTTACTAGTTCAAGAAAGTTGTAACAATTTGTTACTAGTTCAAGAAAGTTGTAAAAACTTGTTAGTAGTTCAAAAAAGTTGTAAGAACTTGTTACTAGTTCAAGAAAGGTCTAAGAACTTGTCACTAGTTCAAGAAAGTTGTAAGGACATGTCATTAGTTCAAGAAAGTTGTAAGAACTTGTTACTAGTTCAAGAAAGTTCTAAGGACATGTCACTAGTTCAAGAAAGTTGTAAGAACTTGTTACTAGTTCAAGAAAGTTATAACAATTTGTTAGTAGTTCAAGAAAGTTGTAAGAACTTGTTACTAGTTCAAGAAAGTTGTAAGAACTTGTTACTAGTTCAAGAAAGTTGTAAGAACTTGTTACTAGTTCAAGAAAGTTGTAAAAACTTGTCACTAGTTCAAGAAAGTTGTAAGGACATGTCACTAGTTCAAGAAAGTTGTAAGAACTTGTCACTAGTTCAAGAAAGTTGTAAGGACATGTCACTAGTTCAAGAAAGTTGTAAGAACTTGTCACTAGTTAAAGAAAGTTGTAGGAACTTGTCACTAGTTCAAGAAAGTTGTAAGAACTTGTTACTAGTTCAAGAAAGTTATAACAATTTGTTAGTAGTTCAAGAAAGTTGTAAGAACTTGTTACTAGTTCAAGAAAGTTGTAAGAACTTGTTACTAGTTCAAGAAAGTTGTAAAAAGTTGTAAGAACTTGTTATTAGTTCAAGAAAGTTGTAACAACTGGCCCCAAATCGAGAAGTTTGTAAGAACTTGTTACTAGTTCAAGAAAGTTGTAACAATTTGTTAGTAGTTCAAGAAAGTTGTAAGAACTTGTTACTAGTTCAAGAAAGTTGTAAGAACTTGTCACTAGTTCAAGAAAGTTGTAACAACTTGTTACTAGTTCAAGAAAGTTGTAACAATTTGTTAGTAGTTCAAGAAAGTTGTAAGAACTTGTTACTAGTTCAAGAAAGTTGTAAGAACTTGTCACTAGTTCAAGAAAGTTGTAACAACTTGTTACTAGTTCAAGAAAGTTGTAAAAACTTGTCACTAGTTCAAGAAAGTTGTAAAAACATGTTAGTAGTTCAAGAATGTTGTAAGAACTTGTTACTAGTTCAAGAAAGTTGTAAGGACATGTCACTAGTTCAAGAAAGTTCTAAGAACTTGTTACTAGTTCAAGAAAGTTGTAAGGACATGTCACTAGTTCAAGAAAGTTCTAAGAACTTGTTACTAGTTCAAGAAAGTTGTAAGGACATGTCACTAGTTCAAGAAAGTTCTTAGGACATGTTACTAGTTCAAGAAAGTTGTATAAACTTGTTACTAGTTCAAGAATGTTGTAAGAACTTGTCACTAGTTCAAGAAAGTTGTAAGGACATGTCACTAGTTCAAGAAAGTTGTAAGAACTTGTTACTAGTTCAAGAAAGTTGTAACAACTTGTCACTAGATCGAGAAGTTTGTAAGAACTTGTTACTAGTTCAAGAAATTTGTAACAATTTGTTAGTAGTTCAAGAAAGTTGTAAGAACTTGTTACTAGTTCAAGAAAGTTGTAAGAACTTGTTACTAGTTCAAGAAAGTTGTAAAAACTTGTCATTAGTTCAAGAAAGTTGTAACGACATGTCACTAGTTCAAGAAAGTCGTAAGAACTTGTTACTAGTTCAAGAAAGTTGTAACAACTTGTTACTAGTTCAAGAAAGTTGTAACAACTTGTTAGTAGTTCAAGAAAGTTGTAAGAACTTGTTACTAGTTCAAGAAAGGTCTAAGAACATGTCACTAGTTCAAGAAAGTTGTACGGACATGTCACTAGTTCAAGAAAGTTGTAAGGACATGTCATTAGTTCAAGAAAGTTCTAAGAACTTGTCACTAGTTCAAGAAAGTTGTAAGGACATGTCACTAGTTCAAGAAAGTTCTAAGGACATGTCACTAGTTCAAGAAAGTTGTAAGAACTTGTTACTAGTTCAAGAAAGTTGTAACAATTTGTTACTAGTTCAAGAAAGTTGTAAAAACTTGTTAGTAGTTCAAAAAAGTTGTAAGAACTTGTTACTAGTTCAAGAAAGGTCTAAGAACTTGTCACTAGTTCAAGAAAGTTGTAAGGACATGTCATTAGTTCAAGAAAGTTCTAAGAACTTGTCACTAGTTCAAGAAAGTTCTAAGGACATGTCACTAGTCCAAGAAAGTTGTAAGAACTTGTTACTAGTTCAAGAAAGTTCTAAGGACATGTCACTAGTTCAAGAAAGTTGTAAGAACTTGTTACTAGTTCAAGAAAGTTATAACAATTTGTTAGTAGTTCAAGAAAGTTGTAAGAACTTGTTACTAGTTCAAGAAAGTTGTAACAACTTGTTACTAGTTCAAGAAAGTTGTAACAACTTGTTACTAGTTCAAGAAAGTTGTAAAAACTTGTCACTAGTTCAAGAAAGTTGTAAGGACATGTCACTAGTTCAAGAAAGTTGTAAGAACTTGTCACTAGTTAAAGAAAGTTGTAGGAACTTGTCACTAGTTCAAGAAAGTTATAACAATTTGTTAGTAGTTCAAGAAAGTTGTAAGAACTTGTTACTAGTTCAAGAAAGTTGTAAGAACTTGTTACTAGTTCAAGAAAGTTGTAACAACTTGTTAGTAGTTCAAGAAAGTTGTAAGAACTTGTTACTAGTTCAAGAAAGGTCTAAGAACATGTCACTAGTTCAAGAAAGTTGTAAGGACATGTCACTAGTTCAAGAAAGTTGTAAGGACATGTCATTAGTTCAAGAAAGTTCTAAGAACTTGTCACTAGTTCAAGAAAGTTGTAAGGACATGTCACTAGTTCAAGAAAGTTCTAAGGACATGTCACTAGTTCAAGAAAGTTGTAAGAACTTGTTACTAGTTCAAGAAAGTTGTAACAATTTGGTACTAGTTCAAGAAAGTTGTAAAAACTTGTTAGTAGTTCAAAAAAGTTGTAAGAACTTGTTACTAGTTCAAGAAAGGTCTAAGAACTTGTCACTAGTTCAAGAAAGTTGTAAGGACATGTCATTAGTTCAAGAAAGTTGTAAGGACATGTCACTAGTTCAAGAAAGTTCTAAGGACATGTCACTAGTTCAAGAAAGTTGTAAGAACTTGTCACTAGTTCAAGAAAGTTATAACAATTTGTTAGTAGTTCAAGAAAGTTGTAACAACTTGTTACTAGTTCAAGAAAGTTCTAAGGACATGTCACTAGTTCAAGAAAGTTGTAAGAACTTGTTACTAGTTCAAGAAAGTTATAACAATTTGTTAGTAGTTCAAGAAAGTTGTAACAACTTGTTACTAGTTCAAGAAAGTTGTAAAAACTTGTCACTAGTTCAAGAAAGTTGTAAGGACATGTCACTAGTTCAAGAAAGTTGTAAGAACTTGTCACTAGTTCAAGAAAGTTGTAAGGACATGTCACTAGTTCAAGAAAGTTGTAAGAACTTGTCACTAGTTAAAGAAAGTTGTAGGAACTTGTCACTAGTTCAAGAAAGTTATAACAATTTGTTTGTAGTTCAAGAAAGTTGTAAGAACTTGTTATTAGTTCAAGAAAGTTGTAAGAACTTGTTATTAGTTCAAGAAAGTTGTAAAAACTTGTCACTAGTTCAAGAAAGTTGTAAGGACATGTCACTAGTTCAAGAAAGTTGTAAGAACTTGTCACTAGTTCAAGAAAGTTGTAAGAACTTGTCACTAGTTCAAGAAAGCTGTAAGGACATGTCACTAGTTCAAGAAAGTTGTAAGAACTTGTCACTAGTTCAAGAAAGTTGTAAGAACTTGTCACTAGTTCAAGAAAGTTGTAGGAACTTGTCACTAGTTCAAGAAAGTTGTAAGAACTTGTTACTAGTTCGAGAAAGTTGTAAGAACTTGTTACTAGTTCAAGAAAGTTGTAAGGACATGTCACTAGATCGTGAAAGAAGACGTTTAGATGTGGAGTCTTTAATATAAGATGGTTACTGATCATATTTGGAGTACAACTTTATAAGAGGATTAAGAAACTGGTTCACAAACTGAGCAGAACCAGAGAAACATCCTTAAGTCACCTACGAAACAAATCGGAGTTATTGATTTCACATATTTCCACAATGATTGCCTGACACCTAATAAATCCCTAATAATTCACTAATATGTATCTGATAAAAAGTTAACATTTATTATCTTATAAAAATAGTTCAAGGAAATAGTGTTAGAATTTACATAAATTATAAATAAACTTCAAGGAGAAAGTATTTCAATTTGAAAATATGTTGAAGATTTGTAAAGTGCGAACAAGATGAAGGAAACAGATAAAAACAAAATAGAACAAGCTCCATAAAGTATATAAGTTATAAAATGGTTTTACACATTAGGATGTATTCACCTGAACATGTCAAGTTATTCTGGATGCTCTTTTATAGATAACCTACCTGTCTTCTCTTGTTATCATCTGAGTGTAATGTTCCTTTTGTTATTTTCTCAGAGTAGTACTGTTCTGTTAACATCACAGTGCACTGTTTTTCTGTTAATATATGTATAATTTATTTCTGATAACATTTAAGTGCAAGTCTTCTGTTAAAATTATGTTGTTTTGATCCAACTTCTACAATTTACTGAATGCGATTCATGCAGCTAGTCAAATTTTCACATGTTTAATATCTTGTTACCTTGTTTCATTTTTTTTTCGAAAGTCCTTACTCAGTTTCTATGGATAATTGTATTGAGATACTGTTAACATTAACTCAATATGTGCAAAACAAAACATTCTCAGTGTTGTAATAACAGACTTATTGCTAGATTATATTTTATTTTTATGTAATGGTTCAATGTGATGATGTCTTGTATTTCATAGGTACTGCAGGCTGGGGTCCAGGGTTTGTTGATGAAAGTCTCCTGATTATAGTCGCTGTTGTTGCTGCTATTATTGTTGTATTTATAATCGTAGTTACTATCATTCTAATGATAGTAAGAAGAAGGACTCATGGTATGTACAGGTTTTCTTTTATCTCACACACTCATATACTTGTAGATACAAACTAAAAATGAAATAATTATTTTCAGAATTATCTTTATAACTAATGTCCACTACGTACGGTTTAATTCATTTTGATTTTTTTACTCAGTGAGACTTAAATAATATTTCTACACAATGAAATTTCATTCATCTACATACAGATAGAAAGAAAGGGATGACTAAATTAATTCTAGTAAGAAAAACGACATCCGATCAAATTTCCACTCAATGTGATTTGATCTAACTATTTCTACACAATGAAATTCCATTCATCTACATACAGATAGAAAGAAAGTGATGATTAAATTAATTCTAGTAAGAAAAACGACATCCGACCAAATTTCCACTCAATGTGATTTGATCTAACTATTTCTACACAATGAAATTCCATTCATCTACATACAGATAGAAAGAAAGGGCTGACTAAATTAATTCTAGTAAGAAAAACGACATCCGACCAAATTTCCACTCAATGTGATTTGATCTAACTCGACAGCAACGTTTCGGTGATCTGTTGTTAGGAGACTTAACTCACTGAAAAAAGACAGAAATGAAGTAATTTATCGTTTTGGTTTAGGAAGTTCGGATAGCCCGTTAACGTGAAGAACTTAACCAAGTAAGATATAGTAAGTTATTATATCGTTTCATTTTAAAACGTTACCTGTTAACATGAAGGTGCTTAGTCGATTAACTTAGTTTACAGTTTTGATTTAGAACATTCGAATAATCCGTTAACATAAAAACCTTGAGACAAGGGCTCGTTTATATTAAGATTTACTTGGGTTTCACGTTGTCTATATAAAATACATGCTTACACTTTCTTTGTGAAAAAGCTTTGTTGTTTACTTTATCAAATTTGTTCTACGTTTGTTTGTTTTTTCATCGTTGTGGTAGCGCAGATGTTAGACGAAACAGACTTGCGATCGTTAGCTCTGAAATCCCACACCACGTTCAGCTGAGAAACTGAATTTCGAACTTCGCGTATTCAGCCCCTTTCTACCTGCTACGATCAATCACAGTTTTTTTCAATAAATATCTGTATGTATTTATGTCTGAAAGAGAGCTCGGAGTAGGCTGTAAACATACCGACATTTATGCTGTTAAAACCTAATACACTGTTTTTAAAATCGCTATTATTTTAGATTTTCGAATTCGTTAAATATATTTAGATACAAAGAATACTTTGTTTTACGAGTAATATTTTTGAACATTATCAACATCTTAAGACATATTTTAATTGTTATCTTCTAAAAACACAAGTACCTACAAGCTTTATGCTGTCACTTTTTAACATACAATATTAATTTAACTTTGCACTTGTTTGGTGTCAAAGTAATCCGTATTTTCTATAGTTGGAGCGGTTAAAAATGCGTAGTTCTGCTCATATAAGACGGTTGAACACATAACGATTTATCATGCAAGAATGCCACTATGTAACCATTTTGTGTGAGGAAATAACAAGGAATGTGTTACTTATCCTGTCTACTTCAAAGGGGTATCAATCTTTTTAACCCGTGTACCACCTGACATAAACAAAGTTTTCTATGTACATCGATGCAAAGTAATTACATTATAAAATAAATTCATCCATTAATAGACACTTTAGAACATTACTTCGGTCAGGCTCGGGTCTTTAAATTACAACCTCGACTAAACTTACGTACCATATGCTGGAATTCACTGGCCTTTAGTACTCTTTTAACCAAGCTGGTATTTTAATATCTTATACATTACAAAATATGAAAACATTATGAAACCACATTGGCTGGTTATGATACAGTAATTTATTTCCAGTTTGTATTGATGTAAAAATCTTCAACATTATTTTGAATGTTTTGATATCGAAACACAATTTCGTGCTGAAAAGAATTCAGTAAACAGTAGACATTTCTAGCATTTATTTGATATTTTTAAAGGATAACAAAAACTTCCGTATGGATGAGCTACTGTATTACTGTATACTTCAATATGCTGAAATCATGTGGTGGATAAAATGCTGTTCACCTACGGGAGATTTCTATCTCGTGACGTCACAGGATATGTTAAATGATATCATTCTATTGTATGTTTCAGTATAGAGGAGTCACTTGGTGTACTAAATGATATCCTTCCACAGTAAATTACTGTACTGTGGAACAATTTGTAATAAAAACAAAATTCTTCTGCGACACATTTCTGTACTGTAGGACAACGTAGTATATGAAAGAATATTATTCTACAATAGATCCTTGTACTGTGGAACAATGTGATATCTTAAACAATATACTTGTACTATGGAACAATGTGATATCTTAAACAATATACTTGTACTGTGGAACAATGTGACATATTAAACAATATACTTGTACTGTGGAACAATGTGATATATTAAACAGTATCAGTATACAGGATGTTTGTAAACTGAAAAACAATGTGACATATTAAACAACATACTTGTGCAGCAGACTACTGTACTGTTGAACAATGAGGTATATTAAACAACATTCTTCTACGTTATATTTACGTATTGTAGAGAAACGAAATCTATCAAGCAATATATTTTTACAATGAACATCTGTACTATAAATCAAAGTATTAAAAATATCATTCAGCAGTGCATTGTTATATTGTGTTACAAGCTGGTGCATTAAAGAAATATCCTTCTACAGAATGTTTCTGTTAGGGATGAGACCCTAGTTTAGGTAAACACAAAGACTGAAATATGCTTGGTAATATTAAGTTGTAATACTATTCGATGAAACACATCAAATGGCTTTGGGAACTTTCATCGTCGGGTGAACGGCTCGTAGATCGGCTCATTGTTTTATTTATTTTTTGTTGTTTTTTTTCAAGTTAAAACTTTTAGCTCATAGATTGGTTTGTTTTGAATTTCACGCAAAGCTACACGAGGGTTATCTGCGGTAGCCGTCCCTGATTAGGTGGTGTAAGACAAGAGGGAAGGCAGCTACTCATCACCACCCACCGCCAATTCTTGGGCTATTACTGCGCTAACGAGTAGTGGGATTGACCATAACATTATAACGCCCCCACGGCTGAATGGGGCAAGCATGTTTGATGTGACTGGAATTTGAACTCGCAACCCTCAGATTACGAGTCGAGTGCCTTAACCACCTAGCCATGACGGGCCCTGAGGATTCGAATTGTTGAATTTAAGGTTTCTTTATTTCTTTAAACGCAGAGCTGCTTAACATGCCTTCTAAATCTTGACAGCCACGTTGATCGAGCCTCAAATTGTAGGTCTATTAACTTTCAGTTCAAGCCAATAGAATTTAAAATTCATTTTACAAGGGCGAAACAATTGGTTTTCTAGTTACATCAAACAGTGCTGCCATTTTTGATGCAGTTTAAAGATGTAGTAACTTATATAGGACCCGTATTTGAGTTGACGGTTCTGATCTAAATAACTAGTCAAAAGCATTCATAGAGTCAGCCTTGGATTATGATGTTACTTAATATAACCACATGTATTAAAACAAAATACTTCCTTTTACGACTATTATTATTTGTTAAGCCTTGTCGTATCCTTGATGTAGCTTTCGGTCATTACCAGTAATTTAACTTAAATCGTTCCGTGTGTTTTTAGAATTGATATAAGTCAATTACAGTCGGATTAGTTGTGTTTGATTAACACGTCTTAGTACGTTTAGTATATTAATTTCATTTCTGATACGTTTAAATTGATTATAATAAGAACATTGTTATTTCTGCTATTTATTGAATGGTTCTTTAATTAATTTCATTAGTTATCTATTATTAATTTGTATACTCATAAACATTAGTGTTTGAGATATCATTTGAATCTTCCTGTTAAATGGATCTACAGCTAATTTTGTTGCACTATAGGGGCCATTTAATGGATATTTATTGCTCATAAGACATTGTTAAAGATTAGTGTGTAATGATCTGGTTGAACTAAGGTGACGTCATTCAGTAAAAACTAAACAAGTGTAAGAAACAATTCAAAAAACTATGTAGGGGTGACGAATAAACTTAAGAAAAAAGAACCAAACAAGGTAGAGATGTAAGTAGGCTTATTACTTGAACAGTTAACGATTACTTAGCAGACCAAGTTGTCTCGACTTTACATGGAGAATAACATATATAACTTACTGGCTTCCCCACTTTGTTTATAGTAAGTTTCAATGTAAACTCAACTTTCATCATTATACCTTTTCCTTTAGTTAGTTTTATAATTCTAGTTTTATGACCACTTTACAATAGAGTAACACTTTTCGTTCTGTTTGTTTTACCAGTGAGGAAGCCAGTAATGTGGGAATTTTGTTGTTTAGGTAAAGTTTAAATGTCTTATTCTAGTATATGATCATTAACCAATCAATAAATATGTCCACTTCCGTCCCTGACTTGATTGGTTCCTTTTCATTAGTCAGCTCCACACAGCTTTTTTATTCAGCGATAATTTTTTTTCCCTTATACTTGTCTGTATAGGTGCGTTTGTTGGCGGACTTGGGTTACTAGTTTATAAAGTGTATTCTGAAGTTTTATATATTTTGCATAGAACAATAATCAAATAAGTAGTTATGGATCGTGAAGAATATTTTGTTCAATCAAATGTTGATATAATTGTAATTACTATTAGAAATGCCTGTCATGATCAGGTGGTTAGGGTACTCGACTCGTAATCTGAGGATCGTGGGTTCGAATCCCTGTCGCACCAAACATGCTCGTCCTTTCATTCGTGGAGGCGTTATAATATGACGCTCAATCCCACTATTCGTTGGTAGAAGAGCTCCTCAAGAGTTGGGATGGGGGGTGGGTGCCTTCATTTAGTCTTACATTTCTAAATTGGGGACGGCTAGCGCATATAGTCCTCGTGTAGCTTTGCACGAAATACAAAAAACAAAGAAATACAAAAACAAACTGTTAGAACCAGGTAGCTGCTGAGCCTTTAAAAGAAAGGGGATGACGAATGAAAATAAGAAATATTTGTTTTGGCTATGAGCCAATTGTCGACCTTGGAATGCTCTACACGGCTAACAGGTGGCGTATTCATCGGAGATAGAACGTCTGTGCAGATAGTTCTTCATATCTAGTTTCTGGTGAATTATTACAGAGTAAAAAAACAGATGAATTTTGTATTACTTTAATGCGGGCGCTCGTGTTATCCCTGCGTAGAGCGCTCTCTATTATCTAACAGTACATGAAATAAATAACTAGTTTTTATGTGAGTGTGTTGTGTGTTTTGTTATAGCAAAGCCACATCAAGTTTTTATGTGTTCCATACTTCGGTATATTCTATAACTTCGTGAATGTTACCTTCATTGGTTGTTTGTTTTATTATTATATCGCTAGTGTTCTATTTTCTTATACAGATCAATTTTGCACTGATAGCTTATTACAGGGTTTAGGACTAACTTAAAACTTTCTCTGCGTGTTTAATTTTTGTGCAAAGCTGCACGAGGGCTACCTACGTGAGATACATTTTAAAGTGAGATACTAGAAGTAAAGTAAGTCGTCAACACTACGCATCACTAACTCTTGGGCTACTCTTTTACCAAAACATAGTGTGATTGACGGCCAGTTTATAACTCTCCCATAATTGAAAGCATGTTTATTGACAGGATGCGAACCCGCAATGTGTAGGTTACGAATCGAGTGTCTTGATCACAAGGGCATGTTAGACGTTATAGTTTTATATTTGTTCGAATTTCGCGCCAAGCTACACGAGGTGCTATCTGTTCTTAATTTAGCAGTGTAAGACTAGAGGGAAGGCAGCTACTCATCACCACCCACCGCCAACACTTGGGCTACTCTTCTGCCAATGAATATTGAGATTGACCGTCACTTTATAACGCTCCAACGGCTGAAGGGGGCAAGCATGTTTTATATAACGGGGATTCGAACCCGCGACCCTCATATTACGAGTCGAGGGTCTTAACCACCTAGCCATGACAAGCCTGACTTTAAAGTCAACACTGTAAGAGCAATATATCTAATTACGTGTTACAGGATTGAGTTAATTAGTTTTGATCTTAGTGAGTAGCTTGCTCTGTTTGAAAGCTAGTATTAAACGAGTTATTTGTTAAAATGATATTTTATCGTGTGGTGCTTGTCTGTAGTATTACGTTAGTACAGAATAACCAGAAAAACAAATATACAGTATGTACATTTTTAGTTATGTGGACCATAACGTATTTAAAAAGCGTAATAATGTTTAGAAAATACGAAACGTAGTGTTAAAGCATGTAAATAATGAATGTGAGATGAAACTTTATCTGATGTGTTCCCAGTGCGCCCAGTTTGCATTATGGATGCTCTTTCGTAAATATAATTTTTACCCAAGCTAAAACAGTAGTCCTTGATTATTAAAACCTCCATAAGTAATGTTTTCTTCAGATTATTTCAAGTGAACGATATTCAATGTGTTACTCATACCGCTGAAAGCGACAGTAGTATAAGTCGATTTCTTTATGTTAAATTTTATGCCGGAAGTAAGATAAACAACCGACAGTGATTCTTTTTTTTTTCTGAGACAAAAACATTAGAAGTTTAAATCTAATGTTAATTTTGTTTTTGAGGATGTTTGAATTTTTTTTAATTTCGCGCAAAGCTACACAAGGGCTATCTGCGCTAGCAATCCCTAATTTAGCAGTGCAAGGCTTGAAGAAAGGCCGCTAATCATCACCACCCACTGCCAAATTTTGGGCTACTCTTTTACGAACGAATAGTGGGATTGACCATTAGTTTATATCGCTCCAGGGGTGAAAAGGCGAGCATGTTTGATATGACTAGGATTCTAACTCTCATTTTACGATTCGAGTGACTTGACCACCTGACTAGGCCTAACCTTAATGGTACTTTAATGCCACATCTTACTGTCAGCTCGTTCTTCGATTTTTAAGACTTAAACATATCTTGATTTTATCACACCTTTGTTGAATTTATATAAAGTCATGATGCTAAATTAACTATTCTTTCCTGAATACATTCCTATAGAAAATTGATTTTCACTTTCTGTAACTAAGAATTCTTAAATAAAAGACGTTAAATTGCTTGAAATTCTTATAGAAAACTGATTTTCACTTTGGATAACTAGGCATTTCCATAGAAAGCAGATTTTGATTTGCTGTGGTAAATGTGGCGATAGGATGCTACTCTTTGCTAAGTTTTAGTTGATTATACAATTATATACAATTAATTATTACTCAGTATTTCCTCTTTACTCTATATAAAATCTAGTTAGTATTTACTCATTTGTTTTCATCGCTAATTTCCTGTTGTTTGCAGGGGATTCCTAAGAGGGTCAATTTGTATGTTGGTGTTGGCCAAGATTAGATGCTGGGCCTTATTAATAAAGACACTGGGTATTCTCTCGTTAAAGATTTAATCAATTGGTTTTTACAGCATATCAGCATAATTAAGTGTTATGTGTTATTTCTTCTCCAATGTTCTGCTTGTCCTTGTTCGTCTGATATACTTGGGATCGCATTCAGTTCTTTATCTTTGCGCTACATTTTGTACAATCAACTATTATTCAGGCTTAACTACTTGAGTGAAAGACAAGAAATATACATTCACTCATTTTAAATACGTTTGTTCATATCATACGTATTTTATAAAATACTAATACCACATTTCCTTTATTCATATATGGGATCTTTCCTGACGTTATTCACAGATGCAGCATTATTATGGTTGATTAATCAAAATTAGTTCAGGCCTCCCAAAGATAAGGAAGCGTTCGACAAACAAAAACGTTTTATTGCATACACTAGATTACACGACAGTTTTGATTTGATAATAATTCACATAAACACTGAGGCGAGAATATTTGTTAGTTCCAAAACCTCAGTGGAGGAGAAGGAAACATTGAGCACAGTATTTTTTATATAGGAATTATTATTTTCGATAATTAAGACACTTTTATCATTTCGCTTGTCAATATATTATTTAGTTATGATATATTATTGTAGGCTATGGTTTTAGTTATTTAGTTAAAAGTTTAGACATTTATATTTTTACTTGACTGAAATGAGATTTAAACCAAAATTAGGCAAGTGGATTTTCCAAATATTAGAATAGTTTGAAAAGTAGAAAATGCAAGACAAAAGACTATTACAGATTTTTGGGTATTTCAGTAAGTTACATAGAGACTGTTATAGCGAGTTGTTTGTCAATTAGTTCAATTTTGGGAAATTAAATGTTTAGTCTCAATGAAGTAATCCCCTGGTGGCTTAGTTGAACTCTAGAGGATCTATAATGGTTAAAATTGGATTTTAATAATGACTCTAGACACAGCACTGATAGCTAGTTGTGTTGATTTTTGCTTAACAAAAATTAATGAAATAATAAGGAATACGCAATATGTTAAATAGAACACGAGAAATCAGCATGTAAGTGAACTTGTTGTATTAGCATTCACTGTTGAACTTTGATTAAAATGATTGTAAAATATGTTAAACAAGAAATAAATATTATTTAATCATATCTACACTAAACTTAGCACTATACATTTTACCAAACAATCCAAGGTAACCCATCAAACAATAAAAACCATTATACAACACTGGTGTCAGAAGCGGAGTTAATTTGGTGAAGACAAAGTAGAATCCTGACTCAAAGGAAACAAACGACATGCAAGAAATGAGATATTTAAACTCTAATTAAAATGATATAATCACGCAAAAAAAATCAAAATTAAAGAGTAAATTATTACAATAAAATAATGAACAAGGAAACATGTATTTGGGAGTAAATAAAATAACATGATACAAGACTTGCCAAAATTGTGAAGCCAGATCAGTTTGATGAAGGATAATATATAAAATGCACGTGCTGAAGTTGAAAAACTTTAGAAAGTGTACAGATTAAAACTGGATAAAACTATAGGGTGTGTACAGAAGAATAATGGAAAGAGGACTGAAGATGTGCTGACGGATTATAACAATAAAACTGAAGAAGCCACAGAAACAAAAAAAAAGACATAAATATCAGTATGAAACCTCTGAAAACTTAACTGTCATATGCATAGTTCAAACCAGGTGTGGTCTCTAGCCATCTGCTCAATAACTTTAACTGTAAACATCATTAGCTACACAATATTAAATTGGATAACCATTCTGGTCTACACCATTACTGTTTTGCCACTTGTAACTTTAGGGCCTTCATGAACCACTCCAGCTACTCTGTTTATTCACCAGATTACGAAATATAGCAGCCCAGTTAAAAAACATTGCACAGTGATGAAACCATTAAATTATTTTAGAAAATTGCCATGGGAGAATTATTGGGCCCAGTTTAAAATAATTTCAAAAGTGAATGGATGGAGCAGTGAGAAACATGCTATTCATCTTGTTGTATATCGGAAAGGACCAGCTTTACCAAAAATACGCAATATTCCAGCAAAAAACCATAAAAATTTCAGGAATTGGTGGCCACCTTATGAAATAGATTTGGACTCTTAAAAAAATGTAAATAAGTGTTTAGGAGCAGACTTGGGATGAATGAATGATACTTGGACTGAATATGTAAAATTATGCACCCAGTTATCCTATCCTAATGCTTTACGTAAAAAGATGGATTTGTTGGTATGTATCCAATTTATAAATACCAGAGTGAACCAGGATATGAAAATTAGGCTCAAATACTTAGAGAAGTTTATTCAGTTAGAAAATGGAGGTAATTTTTTTTAACGTTGCACATAAACAACTAAAGACACTATCTAATAATTATGAGATTTTCACACCAAATAATGTAGAAACATGAACTTCCTTTGATGGAATGTAGCGGAACTTGGAGTAACAAGAAGAAAAAACAATTATTTATTCAGAATGAAATAATTAAATCACATGAAATCATTTGCAACTTAAAAGAGCATACAGTCCATAACTGCAAAAAAAATATTAATAAATATACAAATAGTCTCCAAAGGATATCAACAAAACAACTCTATGTAGGAAACATGGACATTATGTATGAGATTGGCGGATCAAATATTGATATGAAACCAATAATACAGTATCATAAAGAAAACTACTCTATCTGTTTCAGTTGAAACAAGAAGTACTTCATCCAAAGAAAGCAGTTTACAACTTGTTTGACTTGATCTGGTGATGAAAACAGGAAATTCGTTTCAAAAGACGAAACACAATGACGGATTGATGCAAAAAAATGGGTCGTCATAAAGTTTCAGCAACAATAGTATTGGAAATAACCTTCTCTGTACATGATTTGAGAATAGATGAACTGAAGTAGAATATATAATAATAACGGGCTTCAAATTAAAATACAGATGGAAGGCTAAACCAGTTTCAAATAGATTCACAGTCTATAACTACGGAATTATTGTCCACAAGACGGCAATTTAGCATCAGAACTTGAACTTCTTGGAACAAAGAGCACGAAACAAAGAAAAGCCAACGAGAAAGTTAACAGAGATGAATTTATAGAATAAGATATTACATATTAAATGTCATTAATCATGTTGGAAAGAGAACGGCTGATTGGAACTGGTAGATTAAAAGAAAACTTCGACTAAGGTAAACCAACGTCTGGAGAATCTGAAGTGTATGTCAAGATTACTTTTAGAGTATAATCAGATATAGATTACTTGTAGAGTATAATCAGATATAAACTCACAGTATATTACTTCAACTATCAACTTGAAGGAAACTCCATTATCGTATGCAGGTCTTAACGTTTTTTATGTAAGCTTTACGCAGCACTGTGTAATGCACCCTTATTAACTATTGTTTTGTGTACGCCATATTGGACATTCTTGTTCATTGATATCAGGAGAATGGACACATTATCCTGTGTTCTTATTTCAGTTCTGAACATAATACTTATGTTCGTCTGTTGTTTTTCTTTAAATCGCGCAAAGCTACACGAGAACTATCTGTGCTAGTTTACTCTTTTACCAACGGATAGTAGGATTGACTGTAACATTATAACGCTCCCACGGCTGAAAAGGCGAGCATGTTTGGTTTGAAGGAAAAGCGAACTCTCTACTCTGAGAGCACCATAACCACCTGTCCATGGGCCGGCTTTCTTTGAAAAATCTCCAAATCTCACATGTAGTCCCTTTAGTCACTAACTGACTGGTCGTTGTGACTTACTGATAAATAGTATCATTAAAGAACATAATATGTCTTTATGTACCCTATTTCAAACTGTAATTTCTGTTTATTTCTTTCAACTCTTCGCATTTGCCCTTTTCCCTCAGAGCCATCTGGTCATGCCAGGTCGTAATACTAATGACTGAACTATATGCGTATAATTAAATAACTATGAGTGTGTGTTTATTAGGAAAAGCATATGACGAGAGCTGTAACATGACACCAAACAATATAACTATTACACCTCCGCAATATGATTTTGAAATGAATTTTATACAAATGGTCGCGGTAAAGCAAAATTCCTTATGTACAGAAGCCAAATTCTCAAGTTTTTTTATTCTTCATTAAAAACATATTTTATTTTCATTAGACTGTATTACAAACAAGAACCTAATACTCTGTAATTAGAAATAGGATTCGTTTATAGGCATGTTAACAGTTATTTACAGAGTATAAGACCTTGTCTGAAACGCCATTTTGTATAAAGTATATGCACCGCACGTGTAATAAATACAATAGTCTTTAATTAAAGACCTGACATTACTCTGTGTTTACTTTGGGTCTTTGTTTTCCTTTATCGTGATAGTTCTTTGAGAGTTCAGTCCTTTTATCTTGTGCTATTTGTATCCTGACGAGGAAATACAATTTTATTGTTAGGCGAGTTGTTTGGATTATTCAATAAAAAATACAATGGAAAATTTAGTTCACTTAATTATAATGAAAGCGATTTATTTATTCAAGTATAAGTACCACAAGTTTCACAAGCTCTATGTAATTAAAAATTGAACTAACATTATAAATAAATATCCACTTGCTAATTTTGTCATAGGTACAGCAATTCTCACATTTTCATTACATTTTTGATAACAGAACTTCCAAAATGTGTAGTGCTGAACTAACTGATTAACTGACTTAATAATCAATCAATATCTCCGTCTAGACTCGAGTAAGATATATTTAATATTTTCCAAGTTGTCTACTATTCACATAGCGGGTTTAGTAGAAATTGCCATGTTATTCACTTCATAGGTTTAGTAAACATTTTTGTGTTATTCATAACATGGGTTCAGTAAATTAATTTAATATTGTCCACATCGTGAGCTTGCGAAAGTTTAACCTTAATCACACTGTGTATTTATTATAAAATTATTATACTACCAGGTGGTGTAGCCATCGTTCAGGAGAATTCATGGTTAATGAAAGGTTGTCTTAGAACTTAAGCTGCTTCCCTTACTTGTAATTGTAAGAAACGCCAGTATAAACTGTAACACACAAAATCAAAAGCTGATAATTTGTGTGTATTTCTCCATGGACCCATTGACCTCTATCCGAAATTTAGTAAGGAAACAGCTAAAGAGAGAGAAATAGCGGTAAAAATGTTTATAAGTAAAAACTGATTTGTATATATCTCTGAATGGACCTAATGAACATCTACACCAATTATGGTGAAGATCCGTCCACACTCTGCGAAATAGTTACATGGTTATACAATAGACAGAAGTATAATATTTTTATAGATCTATATAAATATCTTATGTTATTTACAACACGAGTTTATTAAAAATTACAATTTTATTTAGATTGTGAACATTTGTCATATTATTCACATCATGGGTTTGGTAAAAACTTGCAGTGTTATTCATATCGTGGGTTTGTTAAGAGACTATAATATATTAATGTCGTGATCTTAGTAAAATATGGTCTTGTTATCATGTGAATATTAGAACACTTCTCTGTTTTTAATAATTATTTCTCTTCAGATTTGAAAAAATATAAAGTTTCAGATATGATGACTTAATACTTGTTTTTGTAATTCTGGTTTGCATGTGTAAGACATACTTCACTTACCGAAATTATTTTTCATTAATCAGTATGAGGAAAACCAGTTAATTTCATTTGAAATAACAACTTAATATGCTGTTTTATTCATCATATATAGTAAGAGGCCCGGCATGGCCAGATGGGTTAAGGCAATCGACTCGTCACCTGAGGGTCGCGGGTTCGAATTCCCGTCACACCAAACGTGCTCGCCCCTTTCAACCGTAAGGACGTTATAATGCGATGGTCAATCCCACTATTCGTCGGTAAAATGGTTGCCCAAGAGTTGGCGGTGGGTGGTGATGACTAGCTGCCTTCCTTCTAGTCTTACACTGCTAAATTAGGGACGTCCAGCGCAGATAGCCATCGTGTAGCTTTGCGCGAAAGTCAAAACGAACCAAACATGTAGTAACAGCTAACATATGTTAATACATATGTAGCTGTCTCAGTTCTCACTCATAATAGTAGTTGTCGTATGTTAATGAAAATTTGTTTACGTTAATTTTCTTGTTTAGTGACAAACGTCACTTTTTAATGAGAACATGTGCATTATTAATCTTACCGCAAAGTGACAGCTGCCATATTCCAATTGGAAAATGGCTGTGTTAACAGTCATCTCTAATACAAACATATTTATATTAACTCTCTTATCACATTAGGTAACTGAATTAGCGACATTAATATAAGTGCTATAAATTAATGTATCACAAAATCCTTGTAACTTGGTATCTAGACATATGGTTCTTGTATTTTAATGGGAAGGAAGTTCCCTGTGGCATGGTTTAGTGGCCAGTCCATAGACACAGGATTCTAGTACTAATTTCGTAAAGTACTCTTGTTTAAAAAAGCCAATGTGGCTTCTAAACAAACTATAACATAGTTTTGGAATTTTCTAACGGATTTCTGATGAAGAAGACGCGTATTCCTGAAATACTAATGTAAAATGTGTTTTATTTCAAAACTAGTGTGACTTTTGTTTTTTGTATCAGGCTCTGGCAGTCCAAAAAAGAAAACTTACGATTGTGACCCTGTGTACCAAAACGCAAATAGAAAGGAGAACGGATCACCGGTGGCTGAAACAGAAAACAAGCCGATGTACGAGAATATGACCTTTCACCAGAAAAGACCCAAAGGGGTAAGTTGTTTCATGGTCTTTCCTTACTAAAATAACAGTTAATCTTTGGTGAAAATGTATTGACAATGATATCTATTTCTAAAGCATATTATATTTCTCAACGAATTGAGTAAATTACGCAAAATCACAAAACTCAGAATTCATAATATTATTTTTTACTTTCTACGTGTAAATATTTGTTATACAACACTTGTGCCAGCTTTACCTTTTTTTGTTACATAAAAGTTAGTTCTTACTTTTTACTTTCTACCTAATGTGTTTCTGAAACTACTAAACCATTCGTACGATAATATTTCCTGTACGTAGAGAACACCTAGTCTCTACTGTGTTGTTTTTGTTTATTGTACGTACAGAACACCTAGTCCCTACTGTGTTATTTTTGTTTCCATTACTTACAGAACACTTAGTCTATCCTGTGTTGTTTTTGATTCCTATACGTACAGATCACCTAGTCTCTACTGTGTTGTTTTGTTTCCTGTACTTACAGAACACCTAGACTCTACTGTATTGTTTTTGTTTCCTGTACGTACAGAACACTTAGTATCTACTGTGTTGTCTTTGTTTCCTGTACGTACAGAACACTTAGTCTCTACTGTGTTGTTTTTGTTTCCATTACGTACAGAACACTTAGTCTATCCTGTGTTGTTTTTGTTTCCTGTACGTACAGAGCACCTAGACTCTACTGTGTTGTTTTGTTTCCTGTACTTACAGAACACCTAGACTCTACTGTATTGTTTTTGTTTCCTGTACGTACAGAACACTTAGTATCTACTGTGTTGTCTTTGTTTCCTGTACGTACAGAACACTTAGTCTATCCTGTGTTGTTTTTGTTTCCTGTACGTACAGAGCACCTAGACTCTACTGTGTTGTTTTGTTTCCTGTATTTACAGAACACCTAGACTCTACTGTATTGTTTTTGTTTCCTGTACGTACAGAACACTTAGTATCTACTGTGTTGTCTTTGTTTCCTGTACGTACAGAACACTTAGTCTCTACTGTGTTGTTTTTGTTTTCTGTACGTAGAGAGCACCTAGACTCTACTGTGTTCTTTTTGTTTTCATTACGTGCAGAACACTTAGTCTATACTGTGTTGTTTTTGTTTCCATTACGTGCAGAACACTTAGTCTATACTGTGTTGTTTTTGTTTTCTGTTCGTACAGAGCACCTAGACTCTACTGTGTTGTTTTGTTTCCTGTACTTACAGAGCACCTAGTTCCTACTGTGTTGTTTTTGTTTTCTGTACGTACAAAACACTTAGTCTCTACTGTGTTGTTTTTGTTTTCTGTACGTAGAGAACACTTAGTCTCTACTGTGTTGTTTTTGTTTTCTGTACGTAGAGAACACTTAGTCTCTACTGTGTTGTCTTTGTTTCCTGTACGTACAGAACACTTAGTCTCTACTGTGTTGTTTTTGTTTCCATTACGTACAGAACACTTAGTCTATCCTGTGTTGTTTTTGTTTCCTGTACGTACAGAGCACCTAGACTCTAGTGTGTTGTTTTGTTTCCTGTACTTTACAGAACACCTAGACTCTACTGTATTGTTTTTGTTTCCTGTACGTACAGAACACTTAATATCTACTGTGTTGTTTTGTTTCCTGTACTTTACAGAACACCTAGACTCTACTGTATTGTTTTTGTTTCCTGTACGTACAGAACACTTAATATCTACTGTGTTGTCTTTGTTTCCTATACGTACAGAACACTTAGTCTCTACTGTGTTGTTTTTGTTTCCATTACGTACAGAACACTTAGTCTATCCTGTGTTGTTTTTGTTTCCTGTACGTACAGAGCACCTAGACTCTACTGTGTTGTTTTGTTTCCTGTACTTACAGAACACCTAGACTCTACTGTATTGTTTTTGTTTCCTGTACGTACAGAACACTTAGTATCTACTGTGTTGTCTTTGTTTCCTGTACGTACAGAACACTTAGTCTCTACTGTGTTGTTTTTGTTTCCATTACGTACAGAACACTTAGTCTATCCTGTGTTGTTTTTGTTTCCTGTACGTACAGAGCACCTAGACTCTACTGTGTTGTTTTGTTTCCTGTACTTACAGAACACCTAGACTCTACTGTATTGTTTTTGTTTCCTGTACGTACAGAACACTTAGTATCTACTGTGTTGTCTTTGTTTCCTGTACGTACAGAACACTTAGTCTCTACTGTGTTGTTTTTGTTTTCTGTACGTAGAGAACACTTACTCTTTGCTGTGTTGTTTTTGTTTTCTGTACGCACAGAACATTTTTTTCACACTTGTGATGCTGATATTTCCTTTAAGTTCAGACCACTTGTTCATGTGTGTGTGTGTTATTTCTGTTCACTAGTCCATGTGTGTTTGTTATTTTTGTTCACTAGTCCATGTGTGTGTGCGTTATTTCTGTTCAATAGTCCATGTGTGTGTTATTTCTGTTCACTAGTCCATGTGTGTGTTATTTCTGTTCACTAGTCCATGTGTGTGTGTGTTATTTCTGTTCAATAGTCCATGTGTGTTGTTATTTCTGTTCAATAGTCCATGTGTGTGTTATTTCTGTTCACTAGTCCATGTGTGTGTGTTATTTCTGTTCACTAGTCCATGTGTGTGTGTTATTTCTGTTCAATAGTCCATGTGTGTGTTATTTCTGGTCAGTAGTCCATGTGTGTGTGTTATTTCTGTTCACTAGTCCATTTGTGTGTGTTATTTCTTTTCTCTAGTTCATGTGTGTGTGTGTGTTATTTCTGTTCACTAGTCCATGTGTGTGTGTGTTATTTCTGTTCAATAATCCATGTGTGTGTTATTTCTATTCTCCCTGTCTTTACCTAAATTTTATCACCTCTTGAAAGTTTTCAATGTTTGTAATTCAGAACAACACAATTACAGTAATAATTAACACTATGGATAGCAGAATAATTTTTAACTAACTCATATTTTAAACTACTTGGCTCCCATTGTCTTCAGTTTTTGTAACCAGAGACATGATTGCTATTTCTTCCACTTCAGTAATTAGCTTTCAGACTGTCTTATTCATCTAGTCACGAAACTTCAATATTTTCAGCAGTCGCTGGATATCCATCAACTCAATCAGTGCTTATCAAATTAACTTCTACTGTAATCCACTTTTGCATAGACGCTATAGACGACATTTCATATTAAAGTTATTCTTACTTCAGTTAATTCTAATGAACTTGATAATTTTCATCAGACCTTCCAGCACTGTTATTGTAAAACTTATCTGGCAGAAGAATATACCAAGAAACATTTACCGTAAACGTATTATCAAACTACCAGTCGCAAACTGTCCAGAACACAGTTACGTGGAAATTGTTATTGATACAATTCACTTACGATCACTCTTGAATATATTGAAATGGAACTTGTTGTTGTCACATTATCAGTCACGAGCTCCACGGAACATATGCACGTGTAAGACGTTATACGATTTAATGACGAACTGTCTGGAATTCAAGCACATGTAAGTTGTTATTGACGTGTTTCATTAATTTCACTCAGTTTGTGAACCATTCTAAACAGAACAAGGAAACTGTAAAATGTAAGGTGTTGCTCCAATTTGCTGAATCTTTGATTGGAAAAATGTAATGAGTTGTTAAGTCTCTAATATATCGAGTCTCTTAATTTCTACTTACAAATAACAGAAAACTAACCATAAGAAAGTAATGTGATAAACATCACGGACATCTGGCCTTACAAGTTGTCTTCTGTCTTACCTACCATTCTTTGAACCATATTACGAATTATTCTGTGGTACATGAAAATGTGTTCATTTTTAATAAAACAGAATGAAAAAACAAAAAGAAAAACTTATAACCAAGTTATTCTGACGTCATCATTAGTTCGTGGCTACAACAAGTAAAGCTACAATGGATTTTTCAACATAATACAACGTAAATTTTCAAGTTTTGATTTGTGGTTGGATTTAAAATAGAGTCAAAAATACACATATAAAGTTATAGATATTAATGGTTTATACTGTTTTATCAGGGAAGTTTCGTTATTGATAAAGTGTTTCATGGCATGACCAGTTAAACTGATTTATAACGTTACACATTCTTACATCCGCAAACCTTCCTATTCTGTCCGTTCTAATTGACAGAATTTGCCTAAAAAGCTTTAAAAATATTCATCTGTCTAATTCCTTGTGTTTTTCAAGTAGAAATATAAGGAAAATATGTTTTATTAAACAAAACACCTTTATCTATCGTTTTCTTTATCTACCGATGTGAAACTTGTGAATCGTTTATTAGTCTATACAATAAAGGTACGTTTTAACTGAAATAAAAGGTAAAATACCCTCTCATGTTTACTTTAACTAGTCACTCATAACAAAGGTAAGATTTCACTGAAACATGAGAATGAAAAATCCCATTCTTACGTTTACGTTAACTAGTCACTCATAACAAAGGTAAGATTTCACTGAAATATGAGAATGAAAAATCCTCTTCTCACGTTTATGTTAACTAGTCACTCATAACAAAGGTAAGTTTTTACTGAAACATGAGAATGAAAAATCCCCTTCTCATGTTTACGTTAACTAGTCACTCATAACAAAGGTAAGTTTTTACTGAAACATGAGAATGAAAAATCCCATTCTTACGTTTACGTTAACTAGTCACTCATAACAAAGGTAAGATTTTACTGAAACATGAGAATGAAAAATCCCCTTCTCACGTTTATGTTAACTAGTCACTCATAACAAAGGTAAGTTTTTACTGAAACATGAGAATGAAAAATCCCCTTCTCACGTTTATGTTAACTAGTCACTCATAACAAAGGTAAGTTTTTACTGAAACATGAGAATGAAAAATCTCCTTCTCGCGTTTACGTTAACTAGTTATCATAACAAAAATAATTTTTTACTGAAAGAAAACGAAAAATCCCCTTCTCACGTTTATGTTAACTAGTCACTCATAACAAAGGTAAGTTTTTACTGAAACATGAGAATGAAAAATCCCCTTCTCGCGTTTACGTTAACTAGTCATCATAACAAAAATAATTTTTTACTGAAAGAAAACGAAAAATCCCTTTCTCACGTTTACGTTAACTAGTCACTCATAACAAAGGTAAGTTTTTACTGAAACATGATGAATGAAAAATCCTCTTCTCGCGTTTACGTTAACTTGTCACCCATAACAAAGGTAAATTTTTACTGAAACATGAGAATGAAAAATCCCATTCTCACGTTTACGTTAACTAGTCACTCATAACAAAGGTAAGTTTTTACTGAAACATGAGAATGAAAAATCCCCTTCTCGCGTTTACGTTAACTAGTCACTCATAACCAAGGTAAGTTTTTACTGAAACAGGAGAATGAAAAATCCCCTTCTCGCGTTTACGTTAACTAGTCACTCATAACAAAGGTAAGTTTTTACTGAAACATGAGAATGAAAAATTCCCTTCTCATGTTTACGTTAACTAGTCACTCATAAAAAAGGTAAGTTTTACTGAAACATGAGAATAAAAAATTCCTTTCTCATGTTTACGTTAACTAATAACTCATAACAAAGTACGTTTTTACTGAAACATGAGAATGAAAAATCCCCTTTAAGTTAAACTAGTCACTCATAACAAAGGTAAGTTTTTACTGAAACATGAGAATGAAAAATCCCCTTCTTACGTTTATGTTAACTAGTCACTCAGAACAAAGGAATGTTTTTACTGAAACATGAGAGTGAAAAATCCCCTTCTCGCGTTTACGTTAACTAGTCACTCATAACAAAGGTAAGTTTTTACTGAAACATGAGAATGAAAAATCCTCTTCTCACGTTTATGTTAACTAGTCACTCATAACAAAGGTAAGTTTTTACTGAAACATGAGAATGAAAAATCTCCTTCTTATGTTTACGTTAACTAGCCACTCATAACAAAGGTAAGTTTTACTGAAACATGAGAATGAAAAATTTTCTTCTCACGTTTATGTTAACTAGTCACTCATAACAAAGGTAAGTTTTTACTGAAACATGAGAATGAAAAATCCCATTCTCGCGTTTACCTTAACTAGTCACTCATAACAAAGGTAAGATTTCACTGAAACATGAGAATGAAAAATCCCATTCTCTTGTTTACCTTAACTAGTCACTCATAACAAAGGTAAGTTTTTACTGAAACATGAGAATGAAAAATCCTCTTCTCACGTTTATGTTAACTAGTCACTCATAACAAAGGTAAGTTTTTACTGAAACATGAGAATGAAAAATCTCCTTCTTATGTTTACGTTAACTAGCCACTCATAACAAAGGTAAGTTTTACTGAAACATGAGAATGAAAAATCCTCTTCTCACGTTTATGTTAACTAGTCACTCATAACAAAGGTAAGTTTTTACTGAAACATGAGAATGAAAAATCCCATTCTCTTGTTTACCTTAACTAGTCACTCATAACAAAGGTAAGTTTTTACTGAAACATGAGAATGAAAAATCCTCTTCTCATGTTTATGTTAACTAGTCACTCATAACAAAGGTAAGGTTTTACTGAAACATGAGAATGAAAAATCTCCTTCTCATGTTTACGTTAACTAATCACTCATAACAAAGGTAAGTTTTTACTGAAACTTGAGAATAAAAAATCCACTTCTCACGTTTACGTTAACTAGACACTCACGTACAGACAATCAAATAATAATTATCAAAGATAAAATGTATTAATATTTGGATCATTAGGAAAGCTTCGGTGATAAAACAATATTAGTAAAAATGGGATGTTTGTTGTTAAGCTCAAAACTATACAAAGGAGTTTCTAAGTTGGATCCATCTTTGATTTTGAGCATTGTAAATAGTCAAGGTAAAGTTAAGTCAAAAAGCATTGTAAATAAACAGCTAAACCACTTAGGGGATTATGTTAAAATGAGTAAATATACAGTAGTTTTTTTTTAGGTTACTTGTCTATTATATGAATTCAATAAATGTTGACTATTCTTTTAATTATTGCAGCCATAGCTAATTATCCTTGGCTAATATTAGAATAATTTGTGAACATGTGTATTATTACGAGTACTGGAAGTCTTGAATCATCTGTGAATATATCTATTAATCTTAATTATGTGTTTCTAACACGTCCTTTTCGGCAATAAGGCTAGAGGGAATACGTCCAGAATTTTTTTATTTCAGTTAACGTTTCGCCGTTGCAGCTTTACCTGGGCTAGTACTCAAAGCATTGTTTGATATAAAAATACACATTGGCTTATTAGACGGCTTATGTTTCTCCTATTTCTTATTACTTTCGTAACGTGCTTTTGACAATGCTCAGAATATTTTCAAGTCAAACAGTTCTCGTATTACTAAACTTGAGAAAACGCAGCGGCGAAACGCTAGCTGAAATAAATAAGTATTTTGTTATTATCTGCAGAGTCAAAGTTGTTGTTCTATTGCCAAAATGTCGAATTTTCATAGGTATGCACTACAAGTTCTGAAGAAGAAACACAACATACTTATTACTGTGAAATAGGGTAATACTGAAAGATCTGCAGAAGTGTCTATTGCTCTGGAATATGTATCTCAAAAGATTGATGAACATATCTGATATTATCAAATTGAATAGTCTTGAATGACATACAAATATATCTACTATAGTGGAGCTAATTTACGTTCACAAAAATATGTTCCTCAAGCAAAATGAATCCATTTCATGTTCTGCCTTATGTGCAACAGACATGTTTTGCTATAATTTATAAGTAACAAGCATTTATATCTATTTTTTACAAAAAAAATCAAACAAGAACAACTAGTTCAGTAAATTTACGATTCTAAAACTAACAATATAACCCACAAGAAATGTTTGACTATTTGCATGTGCTACTTTGATTGCAGAATCCCTCTTTCCTTACTAACAATGAAAGTGTGGCCTGTGCTGATTTGTCTTTGCCAAATAGTGATACAAAACCTGTATATAGGAAACATACGTCCACCTTGACGTTCGCCAAAGAAGGGACTCGAACAAATGAAAGTAAGTACAACGTGATGAAGCTTTAGGTCCATTTGTGCAAATACGAAGACATTGAGAACCTTGTAGTTTGTGGCTAACAGTCCTTGGCTTCTGCAAATCTAAGATTATTTATTAGACTAACTCCTAAGTATTTCGAATGAGAACTTGTAGAACATACTTCCCTAAACTAATGTAACAAAATGAAAATGCTTGCCACGTTGTTTACATATTTTTACCCTGTGTTTCAGAGTCTTTACCAACAAGAAATACGTTTTTTGAACTGTGTCTTTGTACACACATTGTTGACAACAATACGTTTTAGACTGACTCTTTAAATACATTATTGACAAGAAACACGTTTTTAGGCTGTTTTTAGTCACTTTGAACACAAGAATCAAATTTTTATGTTTTAATTTACCACGTTGTTCACAGGAAACGTGTTATTTATACCTTGTATGTTTAGAAACCTTGAAACTTACTTCGATTAAAGCAAAACTGAAACCAACCTCTTAGTGCATATTGCTAACAAAGTATCGTGTTCCCACTGTGTCAGTTATAATGATTAGCATTTTGGATAGCCTCGCTGTTAACTGTGCTTACAAACAATATCTCACGAGATTTAACAACTTCAGAAGAAGCAGGTTAGTTTTAAGTTCGTGTACTAAGCCAATAATACAAACAATCTCTGTAATAAAAAAAGTACAATATTAAAAAATATAACTAAATATTTTAAACAGCGTAAACAGTACTAATAATTAATATAACGTTAAAGAAATAACAGGTTATATCTTACTCACGAACACACACAGATAAGTTGTTATCTTTAAGTACTGTCTTATATTTAAGAATCGTAATATTCATTAAACAACATAACATTAGTATAACCGTATACAAGCAAAACTTCCAACCAATGAAAACCCATTAACCGGAACCTGTAACGACAATGAAGGTAAACTGTTAGGTTTGTTTGTTTATAATTAGCTCAAAGCTACACGAGGGTTATCTGCGCTAGCCGTCCCTAATTTAGCAGTGTAAGGCTAGAGGGAAAGCAACTAGTCATCACCACCCACCACCAACTCTTGGACTACTCTTTTATCAATGAATAATGGGATTGACCCACGGCTGAAAGGGCGAACATGCTTGGTGCGACGGGGATTCGAACTCGAGACCCTCAGATTACGAGGCAAATACCTTAACCACCTGGCCATGCTGGGCCAAACTGTTCGGACACGTTACGGAGGTTTGGCAGCGCCCCAACTATCCAGTGTTCATGTCGATGTTTGTTTAGCGATGTGTGAGAAACATGACAGAAAGCGGCCGTAACAGAGATCGCAATCTCCTGCTTGTACTTTCGGAAACGTTATTATAGTAACGGAATATGTTTCAAGACGAGCTTTCAAGACACTAAATCATTTTATGAATAATTCGAAGCAATCGATTTTACTTGTATATTTAGAAAGTTCATTTTAAAATTCAATTTGCAGTTTTTTCTGACCTATCTTTCATCCAAAAATAAGACGTAGAACCAACGTAGCATAATATTAATGACATTACGGTATACCCTGGATACTGTTACGCCATGCTCTCAAATAAACAGGCTAGATACTACATAGAAACATTCATATGTAATCTCATTAATGCTAATATATACTGTTTTAACGTTGAAAGCTCAGGGTATCTGGTAAACCTTTAACAAATTGTTCGTATAAAATTTTAATTTGTATGACAAGAATGTAAACCAGGAAAACGTTGAACCTCATTATTATCATGTACGATCTTTGGCTGCGGAAAAAAAAATCTTAAGCCTTTTTTTTTTTTTTCAACTACTGATTATCCCTTATTAAAATTCACCAGTAGTAAGGCTAAGGATTTGCAACGCTATAACCAAGGGTTCTATGACCAGGTGGGTTAAGGTGTTCGACTCGTAATCCGAAGGTCGAGGGTTCGAATCCACGTCGCATCAAACATGTTTGCCCTTTTATCCCTGAGAGCGTTGTAATGTTACGGTAAACCCCTCTATTCGTTGGTAAAAGTGTAGTCCAAGAGTTGGCAGTGGGTGGTGATGACTAGCTGCCTTTCCTCTACTCTTACCTTGCTAAATTAGGGACGGCTAGCGCAGACAGCCCTCGAGTAGCTTTAAGCGAAATTTTAAACAAGAAACAAAAAATAATAAACAACCAATAACTGCACAGCTTAGAATAAAAGTAATTGAATCCATACATTAGTACTATATTGTGTTTTGAACTTGTTAAATACACGTTAAATAGCCGATGTGAGCGGACTGTTTTCACTCTAACATGACATTATAAACGGAGATGATATATACCTAACATCACTTGCCAACGCTTTACTGTTTGAGCGTGAAGTAAAGAAGTGTTTGTTTGTTTTGAATTGTTTTGAAAAGCTACATGAGGGCTACCTGTGCTAGCCGTCCCTAATTTAGCAGTGTAAGACTAGAGGGAAGGCAGCTAGTCATCACCACCCACGCTAACTCCTGGCTACTCATTTACCAACGAATAGTGGGATTGACCGTCACATTATAACATTTCCACAGCTGAAAGTGCAAGCATGTTTGGTGTGACAGGGATTCGAACCTGCGACCCTCAGATTACGAGTCGAACGCCTTAACCTACCTGGCCTACACGTTAAGATGTGACCAACTTTAATAATAATGACAACAGTTATAAAGGTGCGTTAGATTATATTTATTTGTGTGGCTAGTCACGTTGTCGATGAAAGGTAATTTGTTGATGAGTCGTGAACTTTAGGGTTAATCATTGTAGTATTCGGGCTTAAGTCCGTATAGTAGCATAACGCGAATCATCCATTGTGCAGCTTTGGGCTTTAAAATAAACACAAAAGACATTTGCCCAGTTTAGGCCATTGGTTAAACTGTTATTTTTAATATTCGTTAGTTAACCCTAGGAATTTTAACACAATATCTCGTAGGTTATTTTTAGCTAACTATTTATCGTGATATGTTTCAGTCAACATTAGTTAACTTGTTAACATAACGCTTTTCAGTCAGTTAGTTGAGTTTTTGGCGTAACCTTGACAACATAATTCTTGTCCACTTTAAATTTTCTTCATAGCATAACTATTGCTTATTAACGTGACATTTTGCATTCAAAGTTAGTTGTTGTTTTTTTTCAAATTTTTGTATCTGCAGTAACTCTGGAAATGTCCTGAAATTAATCCGAAACTCAGTGAACAAATAATTAATAAATTACCCAGTAAACTTTTACTTAAATGGAGTGGAAAAGAGAGCTTAAGTTAAACACATTCTGAATATTGTTAAACAGATTTAAAGATCTGTAATCTTTAAACATTGAATAATAATAAACGTATAACGATTAAAAGACAAGTTACGAAGTTTCTAGATTATATATATATAATAGATACTTCATTATTTCCACCGATAAAGCAAGAAGCAACTTCGGTTTAATACATATATATATATATATATATATGGTTTAATACATATATACATATATATATATATTACAAGACCATGTAAAAAAACAACAACAAAGGTTCAACCTAAAAACGTTAAAACCTTCGGGTAACGAGGTGTATACACATGTTACTCACAAAAGTCTATTGCATAGAAACACATTACGTGTTATCAGATTTTGGAGTACATTGTGTTATATCTTACAACGTAAAAATAAATTATTTTGGATTCCCAAATTACGTTAACCAACATAAGCTTTGCTAAACAAAGCTACGAGTAGAGATCTGTGAAATAAATTGATAACGGAATGAAACAGATTGTGGGAAGTACAAACAAATTCTGTAATATTTCAAAAGACAGAACTAGACTTAATACTTTCATTATAATTTGTTGAATGTAAAGAGAAAATTTAGTTGAGGCTAAAACAATTGAATCATTCAGTGTCAGTAATCGTTCACTAATCATGTTATTGATAAAATTAAAACCGTTTATCACCCGTTTCAGGTTATTTCAGTTGTTTTGGTAAATTAGTATTTTGTGCAGTAAAAACAATCATGATTCTGTGAGTACTGAAAATTTTGTTAGGTACAGCTTGTGACTTGGACTTGTTTTACGACAAACATTTTATTTTAGCATACAAGTTACCATGACGTCGTTATCGAAGGTTTCGTTACAAGTGTTTTGACTAATTATATTACTAGATTCACAACTACCTAATTCCAGTACCGTAGAACACTATCCAACCCTCCACTTGCAGATAGGAAACAACAGTTGTAAAGCCAACAAATTTTATTTGTCCCTACTGATGTATATGGTATACCTGACAACTCAGTTCATATCTACTTTAAGGTATGGTCAGAAGGTCATCGTGAATGACATTAATCCAGTCTTAAATATACTCTCACTCTACAGCGTTACGTAATTTTTGATAGGGTTCCAAATAATTCTACAGTTTACGACCTATTGTATAATTTTTTTCATTATTATTCCCAATCAATTTTTACATGAAATCTACCTGTGTACTTAATAAAAAATACCATGTCACAAAATGATGTAACAAGCATGCATCTGTTACAAGTAGTTCAAGTAACAACGTAGCGGTAACGAAATGTCCAGTAACTAAATGGCCGTAACAAAACGTCCTGTCCTACATTCTGTAACAGTTTGAAAGGTCCTACATTCTGTAACAGTTTGAGAGGTCCTACATTCTATAACAGTTTGATGGGTCTTACATTCTGTAAAAGTTTGAGGGGTCCTACATTCTGTGACAGTTTGAGGGGTCCTACATTCTGTAACAGTTTGAGGAAGATTACCACTATTTTACACCAACCACAATTTACAAACCGTGTATTTTTTATTTGATAGCACATTTGTACAATTAGGCCAAGGTATTTTATAAGAAACACAAAGAATTCTAATGTGAGGTCGCTTTAGCCTACAAGATAAAGATTTAAATGTATTCGAACTAAAATCTTCATCCATTACAAATATTGGTAAAAAAGACCATTATAAAGTTTTTGACGTAAGTCGGACGCGGCATGGCCAAATGGTTAAGGCATTTGACTCGTAATCCGTGGGCCGCGGCTTCGAATCCCCGTTACACCAAAACACGCTCGCCCTTTCAGCCAAAGGGGCGTTATTATGTTACGGTCAATCCCACTATTCCTTGGTTAAAAGTGTATCCCAAGATTTGATGGTAGGTGGAGATGACTAGCTGTCTTCCCTCTTGTCTTACACTGCAAATTTAGGGACGACTAGCGCAGATATCCCTTGTGCAGCTTTGCGCGAAATTAAAAAAAAACAACAGGTGTATTAATGATATTTTTTTTCTAACTATCAGCCGTTTTTGACACACACAAATGTACTCATGTGATATCACTTAGTTTCAATAGTTTTCCACTAGAAAAAAAAATATTTACTCTTACGTATGAAAATCGTTAATCAATTTCTTAAATTAAAAGTTTAATAAAAAGAAGAAATTTTTAATTTTGTACAAATTCTCGCTTCTGTATTCAGACATGTCTGAGGATTTGAACTTGTACAAATTCTCACTTCTGTATTCAGACATGTCTGACGGTTTGAACTTGTACAAATTCTCACTTCTGTATTCAGACATGTCTGAGGGTTTGAACTTGTACAAATTCTCGCTTCTGTATTCAGACATGTCTGAGGGTTTGAACTTGTACAAATTCTCCTTTCTGTATTCAGACATGTCTGAGGGTTTGAACTTGTACAAATTCTCACTTCTGTATTCAGATATGTCTGAGGGTTTTAACTTCTACAAATTCTCATTGCTGTAATCAGACATGTCTGAGGGTTTGAACTTGTACAAATTCTCACTTCTGTATTCATACATGTCTGAGGGTTTGAACTTGTACAAATTCTCACTTCTGTATTCAGACATATCTGAGGGTTTGAACTTGTACAAATTCTCGCTTCTGTATTCAGACATGTCCGAGGGTTTGAACTTGTACAAATTCTCCTTTCTGTATTCAGACATGTCTGAGGGTTTGAACTTGTACAAATTCTCACTTCTGTATTCAGACATGTCTGAGGGTTTGAACTTGTACAAATTCTCGCTTCTGTATTCAGACATGTCTGAGGGTTTGAACTTGTACAAATTCTCACTTCTGTATTCAGACATGTCTGAGGGTTTGAACTTGTACAAATTCTCATTTCTGTATTCAGACATTTCTGAGGGTTTGAACTTGTACAAATTCTCGCTTCTGTATTCAGGCATGTCTGAGGGGTTGAACTTGTACAAATTCTCGCTTCTGTATTCAGACATGTCTGAGGGTTTGAACTTGTACAAATTCTCGCTTCTGTATTCAGACATGTCTGAGGGTTTGAACTTGTACAAATTCTCGCTTCTGTATTCAGACATGTCTGAGGGTTTGAACTTGTACAAATTCTCGCTTCTGTATTCAGACATGTCTGAGGGTTTGAACTTGTACAAATTCTCGCTTCTGTATTCAGACATGTCTGAGGGTTTGAACTTGTACAAATTCTCGCTTCTGTATTCAGACATGTCTGAGGGTTTGAACTTCTACAAATTCTCACTTCTGTATTCAGACATGTCTGAGGGTTTGAACTTGTACAAATTCTCCTTTCTGTATTCAGACATGTCTGAGGGTTTGAACTTGTACAAATTCTCACTTCTGTATTCAGACATGTCTGAGGGTTTGAACTTGTACAAATTCTCGCTTCTGTATTCAGACATGTCTGAGGGTTTGAACTTGTACAAATTCTCGCTTCTGTATTCAGACATGTCTGAGGGTTTGAACTTGTACAAATTCTCGCTTCTGTATTCAGACATGTCTGAGGGTTTGAACTTGTACAAATTCTCGCTTCTGTATTCAGACATGTCTGAGGGTTTGAACTTCTACAAATTCTCACTTCTGTATTCAGACATGTCTGAGGGTTTGAACTTGTACAAATTCTCCTTTCTGTATTCAGACATGTCTGAGGGTTTGAACTTGTACAAATTCTCACTTCTGTATTCAGACATGTCTGAGGGTTTGAACTTGTACAAATTCTCGCTTCTGCATTCAGACATGTCTGAGGGTTTGAACTTGTACAAATTCTCGCTTCTGTATTCAGACATGTCTGAGGGTTTGAACTTGTACAAATTCTCACTTCTGTATTCAGATATGTCTGAGGGTTTCAACTTGTACAAATTCTCATTTCTGTATTCAGACATGTCTGAGGGTTTGAACTTGTACAAATTCTCACTTCTGTATTCAGACATGTCTGAGGGTCGCGGGTTCGAATCCCCGTTACACCAAAACATGCTCACCCTTTCAGCCGTGGCGGCGTTATAATGTAGCGGTCAATCCCACTATTCGTTAGTAAAAGAATAGTCCAAGAGTTGGCGGTGGGTAGTGATGAATAGCGGCCTTCCCTCTAGTCCCTTCTTTAGCTGCTAAACTAGGGACGGCTTGCGCAGATAGCCCTCGAGTAGCTTTGCGCGAAATTCAAAATACAAACAAAAAAAATCATGTCAAGTAATTATGTTACAATGTTTACTACTCAAAGTTTATTAGATAGCAAAGTTTCTATTCTACATTACAATACTTCTTAGACAGTAAACTTACTGATATAATTTTCTTTTTTGCAAACGAGGTTTTTCATATGACAATTTTAATACTAGATTTATTCAATTGTGCTGAAATTTCAACATTAATATTGCTACAAGTTATGGGTTTAAAATGCCTTAGAGAATACTACAACCCTTAAAAAGCTTTCATGTATACAGTTTACTTTTATATAAATTGTTGGAGGTAATACTGAACTGTATTATCTTTACCTCTTGTGTACCTGTTCCATATACGGTCTAATTACTTTAAATATCATGTCTACCATTCCTGTTAACTTCCATTTATAAATTTCAGTGCTTAATTTTCTGCAATCTTATCATAAGTCTATTTCAGCTTTAACATAACATTTGTTCATTACTTCATACTACGTAACACAATTGGTTTGTTAAGTGACAGAGATTAGTCAGCGTCGGATTGGTTGTATTAAACATACGTCATAGTATCTTTAATATCTTGTTTTTCTTTTAATTATATTTAATATAGTTATATTTCAACGACAGTACTAATTTCACAGCTATTCATTTTATGATTAAGGTGTTTTATTAATTTCTTATTTCTTATATTCTTTCTTCGTGAACATTAGTTTTTGCTTGTAACATTGGTAATGTCCTGGTACCTAATTCCACACTTAAACAGTAACTTGTGTCGGAGTAATTTGTCTCAGATGTCAGCCTTTTCTAAATTACACTGTCTCAGCTGTTTAATAGTTTCATTTGTCACAGAAGGTTATTATGAAGGAATCTGTAACCTTTTGTTTACAAAGCGCCCTCCAGTGGCACAGTGGTATGTCTTCGGACTTACAATGCTATAAAACGGGTTTTGATACCCGTGATGGGCAAAGTGCGGATAACCCATTGTGTAGTTTTGTACAAGAAAAACAGATTGTTAATAATGTCGTATCCCAGTTGACCTGATGATTCTTGGTATTGATGAAATACCTCGTCTGAACTGGATACAGCAGATTTAGTGTGGTTGACATACGACAATGTTCCCCGCTAGTACACCGGTACGTTTACCGATTTAGAACGCTACAATCAGGGATTCGATTCCCCTCGGTGGCAGATAGCCTGATGTGGCTTTGCTATAAGAAACACACAAACATGATAATATATTCTTCTTTACTTCTGGTTAACAGTTTGGTTGTTTTTTAATTACTAATGTAGTTTACTCGAGTTATCCGTGTAGTTTGTTGATCCGCTGGTTCACCAGTTTTCAAGAATGATAATAATATTAAAATTAAAATAGAATAACAAAAATAAATAGGAGGAACTCGGAATAAAACGTGTAAATAATATTGAATAATTTATCCTTACTTTAAACAGATGATTTCTAAATTACTTACATAATAATAATAATAAAGTTAATCTAGCTCACACATAGCTGACCCGGTTAAGGCACTCAACTCGTAATATGAGGGTGGCGAGTTAGAATCCCTGTCTCACCAAACATGTTCGCCCTTTCAGCTATGGGGGCGTTATAATATGACGGTCAATCCCCATTATTCTTTGGTAAAACAGTAGCCCAAGAGTTGGCGGTCGGTGCTTATGACTAGCTGCCTTCACTCTAGTCTTACAGTGCAAAATTAAGAATGGCTAGCGCAAATAGTCCTAGTGTAGCTTTGCGCAAAATTCAAACCAAACCAATCACACATAACTGTCATTGTTCATGAAAATGTATACTACCAATCCATAAATTAGAAGTAAAGGAGAATATACCATAGTATGTCAATCACATTACACCTCTCGTATTATGTGCCGACGAGGTCTCTCGCTCAACATCAGATCTCACCAGGCTGGACGGGATTAAGACGGGTGTAGTAGTTTTTTATATACTTACTTTTCATTAACAACGACTGTTATGGTGTGATAAGTGACGCTTAGATCAATAACAACATCAGATCTCACCAGGCTGGACGGGATTAAGACGGGTGTAGTAGTTTTATATATACTCACTTTTCATTAACAACGACTGTTATGGTGTGATAAGTGACGCTTAGATCAATAACAACATCAGATCTCACCAGGCTGGACGGGATTAAGACGGGTGTAGTAGTTTTATATATACTCACTTTTCATTAACAACGACTCTTATGGTGTGATAAGTGACGCTTAGATCAATAACAACATCAGATCTCACCAGGCTGGACGGGATTAAGACGGGTGTAGTAGTTTTATATATACTCACTTTTCATTAACAACGACTGTTATGGTGTGATAAGTGACGCTTAGATCAATAACAACATCAGATCTCACCAGGCTGGACGGGATTAAGACAGGTGTAGTAGTTTTATATATACTCACTTTTCATTAACAACGACTCTTATGGTGTGATAAGTGACGCTTAGATCAATAACAACATCAGATCTCACCAGGCTGGACGGGATTAAGACGGGTGTAGTAGTTTTATATATACTCACTTTTCATTAACAACGACTCTTATGGTGTGATAAGTGACGCTTAGATCAATAACAACATCAGATCTCACCAGGCTGGACGGGATTAAGACGGGTGTAGTAGTTTTATATATACTCACTTTTCATTAACAACGACTGTTATGGTGTGATAAGTGACGCTTAGATCAATAACAACATCAGATTTCACCAGGCTGGACGGGATTAATACGGGTGTTGTAGTTTTCTATATACTCACTTTTCATTAACAACGACTCTTATGGTGTGATAAGTGACGCTTAGATCAATAACTACTATGCCTCTCGTATCTCAGCCGGCCTGACGAGGCTTGGTATTATGTGGCAGGTCTTATCGGCATTGGTTATAGAAGATGTAGATTGTTTGACATATTATAAAATATTCGTTTTTTACTTTCACTCGTACATTATGTTGTTCAACAAAGATCGATTTACGACACGCATGAAAATAAGAGTTGGACTTTACAAGTTCCAATAGTAAGGTATAATCTATTGCTACTTTAATGTTACTGTCATTAACAGTATTGGTTAGAATGTTTAATATATCTAGTTTTAGGATATCTAACTTATTCTTTATTAACATTTTATCACAGAGATTATTTTTCATTGCTAGCTCAATAGAGGGATTTAGAACATTGTAGTTAGTTCTAAGTTGGCCTAACCTTGTGAAATATTATTAGTTTTGCGTCAGCAAACATTGTTAACAGCGACAACACCCGCATAATTTAACAATGCGCTCCATAGTGTTTTTTGTAAATTGGGGTGTAAGAAAATATAATAAGTTTACTATACTGAATATCGTCTTGGTTTTTATTTTTGATCTAATGTTCTATTGGGAAGTTAATATGAATTAGTTAACACTAGTGGATTTCCAGTGGCACCAGTGAATTAGCTCCGCGTGTGAAGTGATCATGACGTCATGTCTACACCTTGATAATGGAGAAAATTAAAGTTCTTCGTGACGAAAAACGGAGGTGAACGAGAAAAATCGTGACCCTCTAATTACAAAACTACATGACACAGATAAATATTTCGCGAAGCTGGGGGATGTACATTGCGTATTAAAAATATTTTTCCAGTATCATATAAGCAAGTGTTCTATTATAGTATGATTAATGCAACACTTGTCAGCCAATGTTACCTGAGCCTGGTATGGTCGTGTGGTTAGGGCGCACGACTCGTAATAATTCGTGAATTCGAATTCTCATTTCACCAAACATTCTCGACCTTTTGCCCGTCAGGATGTTATAATGTGCGGTTAAGCCTACTATTCGTTGGCAAAAGAGTAACCCAAGAGTTTACGATGGGTGATGATGACTAAGTATCTTCGCTATAGCCTTTCACTACTAAATTAGAGACATCTAGTAAAGATCGCCTTCGTGCACCTTTACACGAAAATTCAAAACAAATAAGCAAGAAGTTATCTACTTTCTTAAAGTAACATTTGTCAGTCAACGTTAGCTAACTTTCTAATATAATACTTGTTAACCAAAGCCATATAACTTCTTAACATAACATATATTAAACAACATTATTTGACTTTGAGCGTAATATTTGTCAGCCAATGTTAGTTACCTTTTTGCAAACAACACGACCGGTTTTCAGTTCGAAAGCCAAATCTTTCTAATGTAATAATTATTATAAATATTCTTGTATAAGAAACCTTGTAAGAATAACTGTGTTTGAATTTTTTTAAGATATCCCATCCAATGTAGTCTGATAATTATTCTGGTTCCAATAAAACCAAAACAAAGTAACTTACGTTGTTTGATTGGTGAATAATTTTAGTTTCTGATTTTCTTAAAGTAACATATTTATGACAAAATTTTATCTGTTGGGTGAAATGTTGATCTCACGAAATTTCTAAAAACTACAACATTACTCTAACATTCCAGACTGTTGTGAGTTTTAACAGGTTTCATGTTACTCTAACATTCCAGACTACTGTGAGTTTTAACAGGTTCCATGTTACTCTAACATTCCAGACTACTGTGAGTTTTAACAGGTTCCATGTTACTCTAACATTCCAGACTACTGTGAGTTTTAACAGGTTCCATGTTACTCTAACATTCCAGACTACTGTGAGTTTTAACAGGTTCCATGTTACTCTAACATTCCAGACTACTGTGAGTTTTAACAGGTTCCATGTTACTCTAACATTCCAGACTACTGTGAGTTTTAACAGGTTCCATGTTACTCTAACATTCCAGACTACTGTGAGTTTTAACAGGTTCCATGTTACTCTAACATTCCAGACTACTGTGAGTTTTAACAGGTTCCATGTTACTCTAACATTCCAGACTACTGAGAGTTTTAACAGGTTCCATGTTATTCTAACATTACAGACACCTGTGAGTTTTAACAGATTTCACGTTATTCTAACATTACAGACACCCGTGAGTTTTAACAGATTTTGCATTACTCTAACATTCTAGACTCACGGGAGTGTTAACAGGTTTTACATTACGCTAACATTCTAGACTCGCGTGAGCCTAGAATGTTAGAGTATATGTAACCTCTTAAAATCCACGTAAGTTTATTTTGATTTGTCACATATTTTAACTCGTTTCGTTGTTTCAAATATATTTTGTTTTGCTCTGTTATTCAAAACACCTTTATTTAACATGTACTTTGACTTTTGGCATTCGATTTACAATTATAATGTTCAATTCCATTATTCCAAACCCTTCAAATAACTACTTGTTTTGATTTGTCATGGATTTTAACTTGTAATACCATACAATTTTCTTATTTGTCTCCATTATTTCAAGCCTTTTAAAGAAATCTTTTTATTTGCTATTGAATATAATTCGTGACATTCGTTTTTTTTTACCGTTTTATTTTTATTTTTTAGCCTTTCAGACCAGACATAAGTGATGATATGTTATATGCTGATATGTATGATGATGTAAAACTGGGTAAGATTCCAGATCCACGGATGAAGCCTCCACTGCCCCCAAAAGGGATCGGTAAGGAACCCAAAGAGCCACCAGTTCCTCCAAAGACAAAAAGGAGGTCTTCCAAACAATTAGGTGTTTGACAAACTTCGGACTAACAAAGACGAGCCCTAATGCTGTGGATTCTGTCCTGTTATTGGTGTATAAAACCTTCACTGAAAGAAGACGTTTGTCCTACTTTCTTCTTGTGACTTCTGGTTGCTCTGTCCAGAAAAACTGCGGTTTAAGACTCTTTATAAACCTTTTATCTAAGAGAAATGGGATTTTTGTCGTGTTTAATTTTCCTTTACAGCCTCGCTATTGAAAAAATGAACTTTCAAACAACATCCAAGTTGTAGCTGTCAATACTATCAAGTTGTTCTTTATGAAATTATGAATCATTTTCTAGATGGATCCATATTATTGTGACTGTACTTCTATTGCATATCAACTCTCTTCCCATTCAGAAGTGAATTATCAGTTCACAGCTGATATTTCACAACATTAATTATTTAACAGATTTGATTTTTTCAATGAATAACATATTGAGTGAATGAGTTAACAGCTGATAACAGACACACTTTAAAAATGACCTAAACTGTTAATCAGTCAATGAAATTGAGTCAAAAGCATGAACCTATTAGAAAACGTATTCTTACGTATTACACTTATGTGGTATTAAACATGGTGGAAACTTTGAACTTAGAAATATTTATTTATTTATTCTAATGCTTAACGATCTGATTAGATAGCTGAATAATAATAAGATAGTTTCTGCTTTTTGTGAATTACTCACCTTGTGTCTCTAATTCAAACAAACCATCACATATGTCAAGCACCTTACATTGAACTGTAAGCATCTTCATAGAAACAAACACAGTGGGGCCATTACGAAACATCTCATTGGCTAATCACGTGCCATAATACAGTTGCTATCATCTTCAAATAACACGAAGCAGTGAAAAAAACCAACAACAGAGTTAACGTATCAGCTAAGTATTTTTCAATGGTATCACACGTTTCTTCCTCAATAGTTTTTCGAATAACGAAAGAAATAAAAACCTGGTGTATTGAAATACTTATGTGTTATGGGTTATTATTGTAGAGCACTCTATAGCTGCTACCTAAGCTATGCTTATTGCAGGTTATTGTGATTCGTGTTACACGTGACATGTACAGCTTTCCTCATTGGCTGGTTAAGTTAAATGTTTAAAACGTGTTATCTACAGCACGTGCTACACGTAGTTTGTTGCACATGCTACTTACAATACTCATTATTGGCTATTCTTACGAATCCTACTACGTGTTATAACAAAGCCTGTTACGTTAGTTTCATCTGCTTCAATAGATCACTTGTTATCCATGTATGATTAAAAATAAACAGTATTTGCTATTAATACCGCTATCAAACTAGAAAAATCAACAGTAATATAAGAACGACGTCAAGCTTCGTGTCCTCATCACCCAAAATATCTTCTGAAGATAACATTTTCAAACTTTATAAATGTTATTTTTCATGAACTACAAATTCTGTGTAGGTTTTCTAATGTTAATGATTCATGATGTGTTTTGTTAATTTCATGAAACTAACAGGTTTGTGGATCATACTTTTCATTTTACATGAAACTCTTGGGTCAAATTTTTATGTACTGAGTGTTTAGACACTAAATAAAGATTTGAAGCTTTATTATTGTAGTATTTTTTTTTGGAAATCAGCTTCAAAACCCAAATTCACTTATATAATGCACATTTTAAAAGACAAACACTGTACAATGAAACTTGTAAGTTATCAATACTTAGACGTTTTGAAATATAGTAAAACAGAATTTATGAAAGCTACTCGTACTTACTTTGGTTGTCAGAGCTTCAGAATCGTATAGAGTGGTTTCCATTGGTTATATTAAAACGATTTTGAATATATGACAAACAGCATTTTCACTGAGATTCATTTTACACTGTTTTGTGGTTTGGTTCAAATTTTGAGCAAAGTTACACGAGGACTATCTTTGTCATCTGTCCATACTTCAGCTGTGAAAGGTTAAAAAACGGGCAGCTAGTTATCATCACCCGCTGTCAACTCTTGGGCTACTCGTTTTATCAACGAATGGTTGGATTGACCGTCAAATTAAAGCGCTGAAAGGGCGAGCATGTTTAGTTGGACAGGGATTCGGACCATACCGGGTCCCTTGTTTTTTGTCACATAGATAGTGTGTGCGTCCGAAAGTTCGTTGGTTTTGGAAGAGTATGTAATTGCTCTTTTCATACATCCAGATTTCAAAGATGTATTCAGATCGGGGATTTATACTTACGTGCGTTTTCTTATAACAAAGCCACATTGGGCTATCTGCTGAGTCCACCGAGGGGAATCGAACCCCTTATTTTAGCGCTGTAAATCCATAGACTTACCGCTATACCAGCGAGGGACAAGTTTTTTATGTTCCCACTATCGTTTTTTCACTTATTTTAATTTTATAAATGGCAGTAATTGAAAATGTATGTAAAATAGGTGTATTCTGAAGATCGGATCGATAACCAATATAATATAAAACAAAAACAATACCATTCAACAAAATGAAACATCACATATAAACTTAAATTATAAACAGAAAAACAATACCATTCAACAAAATGAAACATCACACAGAAACTTAAATTATAAACAGAAAAACAATACCATTCAACAAAATGAAACATCACATATAAACTTAAATTATAAACAGAACGATTTTAACTGACACCTTAACGTGATAAATTCTGAAATTACAGAGACAGTGACAAAAATTTGTATTTCACTATAAATTAGTTTTATTTTAGGAGGTTATACATGTATATGTCTTATGTATGTAAATAAATATATGTATGTTTCAATAATGATGTTTCATTCATGAAGCTCTGTAATGACTTTCCACTTTTATTCATGGATTTATCTGTCATTAAGTGCATATTTCTGTATTCATTCATGGAACCTTAACATTTTTTGGCACACAAACTGATCGAAGTTTTTAAATATTAGTGAATTACTATATAAAGACCTTAAGTCGTCCGTTTGTCAAGCCGATATCTCGGCCGTTATGGTAATCTACAAGTAACTTATACGAAACGATAACACTTTCTGTCGTGGCAAGCAAGGTTTTCTTTCTATATTTTTTTCCAGACTTCTACGAGTCGAGTGACCCTAATCACCTACTACCCATGCCGGGTTCGCATGGGTTTAAAATGTCGTTTTTGTGAATACTTGAAATAGGATAGTCATTTTCCAAACGTATATTGTTAGTAAATTCTAATTAATTTAAAATAAACCGTGTTTGTAAACATTTATATTGACAAGAAAAGGTAATATATGAAGGACATTCATCTTGTAAAACTTGCAAGCTACAATTGTAAGTATTGTACAGGGAATTGTGGTATTTAAAATTGTAATACTAAAAATAGCTTCACCAAATTTAGAAACTAGGAACGTGCGAATATATTACAATTATAAATAGTTAACAAAGACTTTTTATTTTCTTAACTTTTATATCTTATAAACTAACACGAGTTTCATATCTTTAGAAGTTCTCGTTTTAATTTAAAATATTTGGATTTATAAACAAATGTGAAGATTATGACATAGGAAATATAATATGACAAATACACAACAAAAGGTGCGTAGTTTAATGGAAAGTACAGCATACTGGGAATATCAGATTATAAATATCCATCAAGAAATGTCTAGTTAAACAGAAACTACACAATATATAAAATATAACATAACGAATATCCACCAGGAAATGTCTAGTTAAAGAGAAACTACACAATATAGAAAATATAACATAACGAATATGCACCAAGAAATATCTAGTTTGATAAAACGTGCAAAGACGTAATAAACATTAGAAGCCAAATATTCAGTAAGGAATATTTAGAAAAATGTAAAATAACAAATATTATAAAGTTATTTGGATTAATAGAAAATACATATGGCAAAAGTGTTTATGATTTATTTTTCTTATAGCAAAACTACATTAGGTTGTTTGCCGTGTCCACCGAGGAAAATCGAACCCCTGATTTTAACGTTGTAAATCCGTAGACTTACCGTTGTCCCAGCAGTAGGACATAGCAAAAATATCATGGCAAGTATTCATAAGGAAGTATCTATCTTAATAGAAAATAGATGGGTATGTTAAATAACACAATTATTTTGTTATATAAAGTAATATCCTTGTTAACATAATTAAAACAGAAAATATCACAACTTCCTTGTGTACTTACTAACCTACACACCAGTGTAGTTAAAACAAAAACTTCCGTTCATTCATAAAACATCACGTTATATTATACATTCCTCATCATGTTATGTCATACATTCCTCATCATGTTATGTCATACGTTCCTCATTATGTTATGTCATACTTTCCTCATTATGTTATGTCATACGTTCCTCATAGTGTTATGTCATACGTTCCTCATCATGTTATGTCATACGTTCCTCATCATGTTATGTCATACTTTCCTCATTATGTTATGTCATACTTTCCTCATCATGTTATGTCATACGTTCCTCATCATGTTATGTCATACTTTCCTCATTATGTTATGTCATACGTTCCTCATCATGTTATGTCAATACATACATTCCTCATCATGTTATGTCATACGTTCCTCATCATGTTATGTCATACGTTCCTCATCATGTTATATTATACGTTTCTCATCATGTTATGTCATACATTCCTTATCATGTTATGTCTTACGTTCCTCATTATGTTATGTCATACGTTCCTCATCATGTTATATTATACGTTTCTCATCATGTTATGTCATACATTCCTTATCATGTTATGTCTTACGTTCCTCATTATGTTATGTCATACGTTCGTCATCATGTTATGACATACATTCCTCATCATGTTATGTCATACAATCCAAATCTAGAAAGTAATGACCACCTAACCAGTGTAATTAAAGATAAAATGTTTAGAGTAACGAGCTTATTAGAGATTGATTTGTTTTGAATTTTGCGCACCAATACTCGAGGTCTTTCTGGGTTAGCCGTCCTTAATGGATATCACCTATTGTCCGTCCTTGAGCTACTATTTTTCCAAAGAGAGAAACTGATCATAAAATTTCAGCCCATGACCCGCAAATTGCGAATCCAGTCGCCATACCACTAGAATATGCTGACCCTTTATTACAGAATAATAAATTACAATATGTATTTACTGTCATCTGAAAACAAAAGACAGAGTTTTACCTGCCAGACAAGCTAGAAGTGAGAAAGTAGTAAAACCAAACGATGTTTCTCTGACGTTTGATCACAGTGTGAGCCGAATAATAAAATAGAAACAGATGTTGTTGTCATACGTTTTCTTTATCGTTTTCTATACACCGATGATACACTGAAGAAAATCGAGTATCTTTAAGCTGTTAAAAATGTATTGCAATATTAGAAATCGTTGTAAATATTCTTTGATAAAAGAGGTGAATTGTCTACACTGGGGTTTTAAAATAATCTAGAAAATATAAACAGCAGTCGGACATGTGTGTGTGTTTTCTGTTTTCTTACAGCAAGGCCACATCGGGCTATCTGTTGAGTGCATATGGGACCCTCGGATTACGAGTCGAGTGCCTTAACCACCTGACTATGACGGGCCGACAAAAGGTATATAAACTCAAAACACATTTATTGGTGGTCAACAAGTGTGGATTAGTCTTAAAAACTAGTTCAACACATACAAGTTATTTTACATGTTTAAGGCATAGTAGTGATTCCAAGCAAGTAACCATATACGTAGGACTGAATTTCAGCCATATTTGAGGTATCACCACAGTTTTCCCCAATGCTACTCTACCTATATAGGTGAGCAACTCCAAAAATACTTGCGTCTCTTTAGAAACAATGACGTAATATCTGTTTTATATTCCGAAAAATATGACGAGATTACTGATGTTCTTTAAGCATATGGTAAACAAAGCAGAACATAAGTATAAACCTTTTATTTTATTTTTGAATTTCGCGTAAATCTACAAAAGGACTGTCTTCGCTTGTCGTCCCTAATTTATCAGTGTAAGACTAACTGGAAAGCAGCTAGTCATCACCACCCAGTGATTTTCAGTTACTGTAAAACTAACAAGCTGCTTCTTAGCTTAACCAGGTTTTAAACATTGTTAGGTCAAATTCTCTTGTCCTCTTGCTGACATCGGACTTTATGTCATATAGACCTGGAAGAGTCAGGTGCAGTTTCATCATTTCTCAGTCACTTTTGGTTTAAATTTCGCGCAAAGCTACATGAGAACTACTGCGCTAGCTGTCCCTAGTTTACCAATGTAAGACTAAATGGAAAGCAGTTAGTCATCACTACCCACCGCCAACTTTTGGGCTACTCTTTTACCAACGAATAGGGGGATTCACTCTCACATATAACACTCCCAAGGTTGTTTGGCTTTGCGCGAAAATACAAAACAAAACAAACTAAATCATGTCACACCAGCATATAACTGACCTCAATTGGCTTTTTTTTATATGCAATCGTTTCAACGAGTCTTAAATGATAAAACTTGAACTTTTTGATAGACATAACACTTTAAGTTTGAAAGGATCGTAACGTATCTATTAAGACTACGTTTGACACAAAACAAATGATATTTAATATAATTATAATAATGAATAAACTTCCCGTGATACTCATCACAAGAAATGATTTATGGATATTTCGACAAAAGTGTGGGTGTGTTTTAAATCAAAATCACTGAAAACTATCTGCTGTGTGCACCGAGGGGGATCAAACCCCCCATTTTAGTGTCGTAATTCCGTAAATTTACTGCTGACCTTCCTGGCGACACATCTACAAGCACTTTACTACGTTGTTTTAAAATACACAAAATTTTCCGTTCCATTCATTATGGTTTTTTCACAATAAAAACGTTTACCATATAACAGCCCAATTCTGCCTTATTTTCAGGTAATAATGGGCCTGGCATGGCCAAGCGTGTTAAGACGAGCGACTCGTAATCTGAGGATCGCGGGTTCGCATCCCCTTCGCACCAAACATGCTCGTCCTTTCAGCCGTGGGGGCATTATAATGTCACGGTCAATCCCACTACGCGTTAGCGCAGTAATAGCCCAAGAATTGGCGGTGGGTAGTGATGACTAGTTGCCTTCCCTCTAGTCTTACAATGCTAAATTAGGAACGGCTAGCACAGATAGCTCTCGAGTAACTTTGTGCGATTTCAAAAAAACAAACAAACATCAGGTAATAATAATAATAAAATACATTTACAGTTACTGCTTTAAGAAACAAACAATATTATGACACCTAGGTGGTAAAATACTAATTTCCTGAATGATCAAATTCATTTACAAAGTAATATTATGAGAGAAATTATTAATGTCATTAGATCATTGACATTAAGGTTATTTTGTTTCCAAGATCATAGATAAAGATGAAATGAAAAGTGATGTTTAGGCCTAAGCAAATACTCTGTTGTTTACGGCTTCTACTATGTGTCAAGCTCTTTTTTTATTAAAATATGAAGTATTGGTTCTTCTGTCATGAATTATTGGTTACATTAGCTAACTCTTATTGATTGGAAAAAGCTTACAGTGGATGTTAACAGAAAAAATCATTTATTGTTAACTTCTCTCATATTCATAAATACTGGCTATGTCTTTAGTGTTACTAATAAACTTCTGGTGCACTGGTGTGACCAGAGATCGAGAATGATGAGCCAGTAAACAAAGAGTGTTGATTTGTATAAGATTGGCTTTACTGACATGCGTGATAAGATGATGTTGATTTGTATAAGATTAGCTTTACTGACATGCGTGATAAGATGATGTTGATTTGTATAAGATTGGCTTTACTGACAAGCGTGATAAGATGATGTTGATTTGTATAAGATTGGCTTTACTGACATGCGTGATAAGATGATGTTGATTTGTATAAGATTGGCTTTACTGACATGCGTGATAAGATGATGTTGATTTGTATAAGATTGGCTTTACTGACAAGCGTGATAAGATGATGTTGATTTGTATAAGATTGGCTTTACTGACAAGCGTGATAAGATGATGTTGATTTGTATAAGATTGGCTTTACTGACATGCGTGATAAGATGATGTTGATTTGTATAAGATTGGCTTTACTGACATGCGTGATAAGATGATGTTGATTTGTATAAGATTGGCTTTACTGACAAGCGTGATAAGATGATGTTGATTTGTATAAGATTGGCTTTACTGACAAGCGTGATAAGATGATGTTGATTTGTATAAGATTGGCTTTACTGACATGCGCGATAAGATGATGTTGATTTGTATAAGATTGGCTTTACTGACAAGCGTGATAAGATGATGTTGATTTGTATAAGATTGGCTTTACTGACATGCGCGATAAGATGATGTTGATTTGTATAAGATTGGCTTTACTGACATGCGTGATAAGATGATGTTGATTTGTATAAGATTGGCTTTACTGACATGCGTGATAAGATGATGTTGATTTGTATAAGATTGGCTTTACTGACATGCGTGATAAGATGATGTTGATTTGTATAAGATTGGCTTTACTGACATGCGTGATAAGATGATGTTGATTTGTATAAGATTGGCTTTACTGACAAGCGTGATAAGATGATGTTGATTTGTATAAGATTGGCTTTACTGACATGCGTGATAAGATGATGTTGATTTGTATAAGATTGGCTTTACTGACATGCGTGATAAGATGATGTTGATTTGTATAAGATTGGCTTTACTGACAAGCGTGATAAGATGATGTTGATTTATATAAGATTAGCTTTACTGACATGCGTGATAAGATGATGTTGATTTATATAAGATTGGCTTTACTGACAAGCGTGATAAGATGATGTTGATTTGTATAAGATTGGCTTTACTGACATGCGTGATAAGATGATGTTGATTTGTATAAGATTGGCTTTACTGACATGCGTGATAAGATGATGTTGATTTGTATAAGATTGGCTTTACTGACATGCGTGATAAGATGATGTTGATTTGTATAAGATTGGCTTTACTGACATGCGTGATAAGATGATGTTGATTTGTATAAGATTGGCTTTACTGACAAGCGTGATAAGATGATGTTGATTTGTATAAGATTAGCTTTACTGACATGCGTGATAAGATGATGTTGATTTGTATAAGATTGGCTTTACTGACATGCGTGATAAGATGATGTTGATTTGTATAAGATTGGCTTTACTGACATGCGTGATAAGATGATGTTGATTTGTATAAGATTGGCTTTACTGACAAGCGTGATAAGATGATGTTGATTTTATAAGATTAGCTTTACTGACATGCGTGATAAGATGATGTTGATTTATATAAGATTGGCTTTACTGACAAGCGTGATAAGATGATGTTGATTTGTATAAGATTGGCTTTACTGACATGCGTGATAAGATGATGTTGATTTGTATAAGATTGGCTTTACTGACATGCGTGATAAGATGATGTTGATTTGTATAAGATTGGCTTTACTGACATGCGTGATAAGATGATGTTGATTTGTATAAGATTGGCTTTACTGACAAGCGTGATAAGATGATGTTGATTTGTATAAGATTGGCTTTACTGACATGCGTGATAAGATGATGTTGATTTGTATAAGATTGGCTTTACTGACATGCGTGATAAGATGATGTTGATTTGTATAAGATTGGCTTTACTGACATGCGTGATAAGATGATGTTGATTTGTATAAGATTGGCTTTACTGACATGCGTGATAAGATGATGTTGATTTGTATAAGATTGGCTTTACTGACATGCGTGATAAGATGATGTTGATTTGTATAAGATTGGCTTTACTGACATGCGTGATAAGATGATGTTGATTTGTATAAGATTGGCTTTACTGACATGCGTGATAAGATGATGTTGATTTGTATAAGATTGGCTTTACTGACAAGCGTGATAAGATGATGTTGATTTGTATAAGATTAGCTTTACTGACATGCGTGATAAGATGATGTTGATTTGTATAAGATTGGCTTTACTGACATGCGTGATAAGATGATGTTGATTTGTATAAGATTGGCTTTACTGACATGCGTGATAAGATGATGTTGATTTATATAAGATTGGCTTTACTGACATGCGTGATAAGATGATGTTGATTTGTATAAGATTGGCTTTACTGACATGCGTGATAAGATGATGTTGATTTGTATAAGATTGGCTTTACTGACATGCGTGATAAGATGATGTTGATTTGTATAAGATTGGCTTTACTGACATGCGTGATAAGATGATGTTGATTTGTATAAGATTGGCTTTACTGACATGCGTGATAAGATGATGTTGATTTGTATAAGATTGGCTTTACTGACATGCGTGATAAGATGAAAGTGAATGTGCCAGAAAGATCAGAAAGTACCTGGAGAAGAATCACTGCATAGATTTACTGGTTGACTGAGACGTTAGCAGTGATCTCCACAAACTTACTGGTTGACTGAGACGTTAGCAGTGATCTCCATAGACTTACTGGTTGACTGAGACGATAGCAGTGATCGTCAGATTAATGTGCTTGGGGTTAACTGATGAGCAAACGGTTAAGATAGGTACTGATAGAAAGTGGAATTAACAACCACAATGTATTCTTTGATAGATTGTTTAGGCAGAATATTCATGATCAAACTTTGTAGAATGGACGGCAACTGTCTGTTGGGGAGACACAACTGTAGAGGTTGACGTTTCGGAAGTCTTCTTTTCCGGTTCTACAGTTCTACAGTTATGTCTCCACAACAGACAGTTGATGTCCATTCTACAAAGTTTCAACTACATTTTCGTGGCGTTACTTGCTTTTCAAGCTATGAAACGTATGTACCACTTTTTGTATTTGTCAAATTATTGTCATAAAATTATGGTGGTTTGTGGATCGTTAGATTAATGGAACCGCAAGATCGTTGCAAACCTTACTTTCTGAGTTGGCTGTCTGAGTTTAGGTAAGAAGTATCTACAGAATAATGGCCGTCTGATTATCCCATTGTTGGATGACTAGTAATGTCTGAAACATCAGAAGTTTGCAGGACTGAAGATGATCTCTAAGAGTTCAAAGATTCAGATGAAAAGGTGTTAAAGCCGTTAAACTAAGGTACCGAATTATTTTATATAATAAAATTATTATTTGACGTTTTCGGAAAATCGCTAATCCTATTTCGGTGAAGTAAACCATAAATCATTATACGCTCCCTTGAAGGTTATAAAAAATAAATATAGCTTCTTAATTTGCAGTCAGGAAGTTGTGTTATTTTTTTTGCAACAAAATGGAAATCGCGTTACTGTGAACCTGAACGGAATAGTTTTTAGCTGTGTTAATTTTTGTGTTATAATAGATGAAGCCAATAGATCAACTCACGCACAGAGGTACAACATTTTCATGGTTCATATGACATATTTAGAGGCTGACAAGAACAGCAAGTATATTTCCCTTGAGTTTCTGTATTTAACCTGGACTGGTGTGAATGTTTACCGATAAATACACAAGGTTATCAATCCCTGCTGAAAAATTTTAGTTTGACCGAATTACGCCAGTAACGCTAAAATATGTTAAATTTAATTACCACTAGATGGCAGAACATTACTGTACCACAGCTGTCAAAACTGCTAAAACGACCAGAAATGTAACGTAACCAATCTACACCTAGTATATATTGTGTGTAAGATTTAGATTTATTTATCTGGCAATATATATGTGTGTGTGTATTGCACAGGTGAATTGTTTTTATTAATTTTTTTATAACAAGAATGGACTAATTGTACAGAAAACACAACCATCAAACAAAGTGTGAATGAAAATACAGCATTTTAATGGAAGTTAATACTTCGAGATATGATGTTAGCTGTAACTACCAGCCTGTGACACATAATTACTCAGTAATACATTGTATCTGATATGTTCATTAAGAGTAATGATTAATTTTTTCACTTCTGACTTCGAAATATTTCACAGGCGGTAAAGTTTCAACCAAAAATATAATTATGATGACGAGACCCACTCCATGTTTAAAAAGTATATAGTGATTCGTATTGAGTTTGTTAGGTGTAGAAACTAATATTTAAGTTTAGATCTAATTTAATTATTCGCAAGAAAGTGGAATTACCTTTAAAAAGTGGAATCAATATGTACTACAATCTTGCTGAGCTTAGATAAGAAGTTTTTTGTTTTTGTTTTTTTGAATATCGCACAAACTTACTCGAGGGCTATCTGTGCTAGCCGTCCCTAATTTAGCAATGTAAGACTAGAGGGAAGGCAGCTAGTCATCACCACCCACCGCCAACTCTTGGGCTACTCTTTTACCAACGAATAGTGGGATTACTAGTCATCACCACCCACCACCAACTCTTGGGCTACTCTTTTACCAACGAATAGTGGGATTAACCGTCACATTATAATGCCCCCACGGCTGAAAATGCGAGCATGTTTGGTGCAACCTGGATTCAAACTCGCCATCCTCGGATTACGAGTCGAACGTCTTAATCTACCTGGCCATGTCGGGCTGTTTCCATTGCATACCAGTGGTAGTAAACACAGAGACACCGCGTGTGTTGTTTGTGAAATTAAGACAAAGATAAATCCCCGTCGCACCAAACATGCTCATCCTTTCAACCGTAGGGGCGTTATATGTGGCGGTCAATCCCACTATTCGTTGGTAAAAGTGTAGCCCAAGAGTTGACGGTGGGTGGTGATGAGTAGCTGCCTTCCCTCTAGTCTTACATTGCTAAATTAGGAACGGCTATCGCAGATACCCCTCGTGTAACTTTGTGCGAAATTCAAAACAAACAATAATCTAATTCCAAATAAGGCATAATGAAACAGAAACTTTATATGGTAAAGAACAAAGTGGTTTAACTAAGCCTACATTGTCTTGTTTCACACAAATATTTCTATCATATTTCAACATCACAATTAAATAGAAGTTTAATTCTAACTGGAGGTTTAAAAGAATCAATACATTAATTGCTGCTGAAGTTGTTAGGAAATGTTTTTTTCCGAGTAATGTATCATTCTGTTAAAGTTTTGTCACTTTGTTTCAATCTATACCAAATTATCCGCTAAACTGGAAGCCTAATGCCTTGTACAGTTACAAAAAGCGAGTGTATCGATCAATAACCATGGCTTCTCGAAACTGAAATATTGGTAACTAATGACAATCCAGGTGATTGACTTAAAATCAATAAAACTGCACTTACAATCAAGCTACATGGAAGCTAAATTATAATGACTGCTGGTGTAATATTATATACTAATAAAAAAATCGGTAAAAAATTCACAACCTCTAATGATTTCATTAGTTTCATTCTGAAATTGACCAAATATCACAATTTACTATATTTTAAAATATGTGTATAATATTAAATGAATGTACCTTTTACTGAAAAAAAATCGACTGGGAAGTCTTTCATTTTTGTTTACGTGTGGGCAAACAACAAAAAAAATGTATTTTCCATAATATTGTTAATTCAGTGATGAGCGTATACCAGGTCCTTGTAAGGGAGCTCGAGCAACAAATTGCCGTTGGGTCGTTATTATGTGACAATCGATCCCATTATTCGTTGATTAAACAATAGCCAAAGAGCTGCCTTTCCTGTGTTCTAGCACTGGTAAATTAGATACAGCCAGTGCAGATAGCTCTCGTGTAGCTTTGCGTGAAATTCAAACCAAACTCTTACGCCCCCGCGGAAGAATATACAGAATAAGGCGCTTAAATAATGTACATAAATGTATATGAATTTTTAGAGAAAATTAATACTAATAAAGTGATGTAAACAACATTAAAAGGAAAAACTGCATTAAAAACAGCGAATCCAAATCTCTGACTAATTATATTAGCCCCCATCCCAGCCCCCATTATGGTAGAAAAGCGCTAACTGATAGACCAGTAAAAGAATTATAAATTTATTAAACTATTCTCTGACAAATATAAGAATGTATTAAATAAATACAAAGAAATAAAAATTAGGGAAATTTTACTTAAAATTTCTAATAACTATTTCTAGTTATAAATAAGGTCATTTAAAAACTTGGCACTACTTTAGGCGGATGAATATCTTGCCGCATATAAAGGCTTGTTTAGAGCATGATAGTTACAGTAGAGCGCCCCATTCAGTGGCTCAGCGGTATGTCTGCGGACTTACAACGTTAAAATCCGGGTTTCGATACCCGTGGTGGGCAGAGCACAGATAACCTATTGTGTAGCTTTGTGCTTAATTCAAAACAACAACAGCAAGTTACAGTAGACTTAACGGGTGGTGGTTGGGAGATATACTTGTTAATTTAGATAACTGAATGGGATCCTTCATACTAGCAAAGAATTCGTTTACTGGTCTACCAATTAGTGCCTTTCTACCACAATGGAGGCTGGAATGCTAACTTCAAGAGGTAAGTTTATTTAACTTACTTACTCACATATGGTAGCATCTTATTCTTATTTTTCAATTAATCTTTCTTTTTTTTTCTTTTTTACTTTAAAGGGCTGTCACCTTCCCACAACTGTGTGCAAACACTGAAGGGTGATACAGATGTGGGACGTTGTGGGCTCGAACACCCACATCTGCCTTAATTTGTCCATTTTGTATTCGAAATCACTAACATGTAAACAATATCATTTCAGATATATTTTGACAATTCTTCTCATTATTTTGACCAAAGAGAAGGAACAACATTTTCTCTCTTTCACTTGCCACTAATTTAGGGAGACTTAGTGAAATAATATTTTAAAAAATCAAAATTCTTTTGTCTTCCATTGTCCGGCTCAACTGAAGAGTTCTGGTATTTAAGAAAAGGAATATTGGACAGCGAGTGGCTCGTGACAGACAAAAGATGGATTTCAAATCTTACTTTTACATTCTTCTGACTTTCATTCCAAAAAGGACAAATTAAACTATTTGCACTTAAACTACATTTAAAAAAAAAATACTTGTTTTCTTATATTAGAAAAGTGTTGAAGGATTGTAATGATTGTAATGATCGTATTGATTGTAATGATCGTAATGATCGTATTGATTGTAATGATCGAATTGATTGTAATGATTGCAATGATTGTAATGATCGTAATGATCGTAATGATTGTAATGATCAAATTGATTGTAATGATCGTAATGATTGTAATGATCGTAATGATTGTAATGATCGTAATGATTGTAGTGATCGTAATGATCGTAATGGTTGTAATGATCGTATTGATTGTAATGATTGTAATGATCGTATTGATTGTAGTGATCGTAATGATCGTAATGATTGTAATGATTGCAATGATCGTATTGATTGTAATGATTGTAATGATTGTAATGATCGTAATGATTGTAATGATTGTAATGATCGTATTGATTGTAATGATTGTAATGATCGTAATGATTGTAATGATCGTATTGATTGTAATGATTGTAATGATCGTAATGATTGTAGTGATCGTATTGATTGTAATGATTGTAATGATCGTATTTATTGTAATGATTGTAATGATCATATTGATTGTAGTGATCGTAATGATCGTAATGATTGTAATGATCGTATTAATTGTAATGATTGTAATGATCGTATTGATTGTAATGATTGTAATGATCGTAATGATTGTAGTGATCGTAATGATTGTAATGATCGTATTGATTGTAATGATTGTATTGATTGTAATGATTGTAATGATCGTAATGATTGTAGTGATCGTAATGATTGTAATGATCGTATTGATTGTAATGATTGTAATGATCGTATTGATTGTAATGATTGTAATGATTGTATTGATTGTAATGATTGTAATGATTGTATTGATTGTAATGATTGTAATGATCGAATTGATTGAAATGATTGTAATGATCGAATTGATTGAAATGATTGTAATGATCGAATTGATTGTAATGATCGTAATGATTGTAATGTTCGCAATGATCGTAATGATTGTAGTGATCGTAATGATTGTAATGATCGTAATGATTGTAATGATCGTATTGATTGTAATGATTGTAATGATCGTATTGATTGTAATGATTGTATTGATTGTATTGATTGTAATGATTGTAATGATCGAATTGATTGAAATGATTGTAATGATCGTAATGATTGTAATGTTCGCAATGATCGTAATGATTGTAATGGATTATTTGAGAATGAAAGCTGTTGATTTTTATTTTCTTTCATATTTCTGTTTTCTTCTTTCTCTACTTTCTTACTTTGTTTACACAATCTGGAGTATTGAGTAACTCACGTGTTTTGCAGATGTATTCTAATCTACCTTCAGTAGTGAAGTGGCAGGGAATTTCCAACGTATTCTAAAACTTCCTAGTTTAGGCTAATTAAGTATTACTCTTTGGTTTAAACTGAACTTAATAAAACAGTGAGATCTGGTATTTCCATGTTAAACACTTCCGCTCTGGACATGGATTTGTTTCCAACCTGCTCTTATAAGTAGTGTAATTTCACCCAAACCAATGATACTGTCATAGTTGCTTCAGTAGTAACGTTTCTATCTTTCCTCCTTCCATCTTTATCACTTCGCTTCCAATCACTGAAAACGTTTCATTATTCTCACACTTCATAATTTTCATTACTTTCAGATAAACTTTGTTTCTAAGTCCATTTAAAACATTTGCATCTAGTATGTTTAGCAAAGTTTTATTAATCAAAATGGTATGTTTATGATTTTCTCTCTATGCCAGTCATACAGTTACACAAGGTATTTTACTCAGTTGATCGATTATTGAACTTCTATGACATGTGGATTCAACCAAACAATTCTGATCAAAATGACTTTCCTCAAACTAAATGTGTACAGTATCATTTACCCACAGGATGGTAAAGTTATCCCCTAACCAGTTAAATCACTTATTGTATATTGAAGTACTCCCAGTATCCATTATTTACCAACAGCATGATATTGTCTCAGGTAAACTTACATATAGTTTACAACCATGTCATTTTCTTCTTGTCTTCTTACGCACCATTTATATCTAACTGTTCCAGTTTTCTTATTTTACTTGGTTAAATAGAGAGCAAAACCCTCGATTGGTCTGCTATTAGTTAGGTCAAGAATAAACTGACAGGAAAAAATTGCTAAACAATCAATTGAATAGTAAAATCTAAATAGTTTACATCAATTTATAAAATATCTATGTGTCTTATACTTTGGAAGAAAACACTTCGCTTGAAAATCAAATATATTTTCAATTCAGAAATGTACTCTGTTGTTAAAATATATCTTGTTTCTTTCTGGTTCCGTTAACCCGTAGTGGTTCGCTGGTATTGTTAACTTAATCAACATGAACGTTCAGTAATACCACTTCACGCAACACTGTGCAGTCAGAATTATAGGTTTTTGAGGAGAAATTTCGGTTATCACACATTTATGATCTTTGTTACGACAGCTAAACCTAAATTGTTTATGATCTTTTTTACGACAGCTAAACCTAAATTGTTTATGATCTTTGTTACGACAGCTAAACCTAAATTGTTTATGATCTTTGTTACGACAGCTAAACCTAAATTGTTTATGATTTTTTTTACGACAGCTAAACCTAAATTGTTTGCTTGTTTTCAATTTCGCGCAAAGCTACACGAGGGCTCTGCACTCTAGCCGTCCCTAATTTAGCAGTGTAAGACTAGATAGATGGAAGGCAGCTAGTCACCACCACTCACAACCAACACTTGGATTACTCTTTTACCAATTAATAGCGGAATTGACTGTCACATTATTACGTCCACGCGACTGAAAGGGCGAGCATGTTTGGTGGGACGGGGATTCCAAGGAGCATCCTGACCACCAAGCCGTGAACCGGGCTACTAAGCCTTGAGATTTTCCATATACGCATATTTCATCTTTCTATGTGTAATTGATATTAGCTATTTCAGGCCCGTAACGGTCAACTACCAACTCTGTAAAATGCCAGAGGGGTCGGTGACCTCATCAGTTCATGGGCTCATGAAAAAGAAAGTAAAATAACCATGCGTTTGATACTTTCGTAAGTTTTATCTCTTGTATTTATTTAGGTTCATCAAATAACACACACTTTGTACAATTCACTACACTAAAAGAATTCATGTATTAAACGGTTAAACTCAAAGAAAACCGAGCAGTTTTCACTTTCTGCTACTCTAATTAAAAGACTACAAAAGCGCGTGTCTACGCCAGAACTTTCTTATTAATTCTGGACCAATCACAGTGCATGATGTTGCGTCAGGTTACCACCTAATATGAAATCATTGAAAACAAAACCAAAAACTTAACTGATTAGCTTACTACTACAAATTCACAAGTATAGACAATGGTTAGCATACCAGACTGTTGATCCGAGGTTTCGTAGATTGCGCCCTATTATCGTAGTGAGAAAAAAAATCACACTTCCCAAATTAAAGTCGTGTTTTGATCATTACAAGAATGACCGTCATGTCCTACTATTCAATTATAGTAGACAACAAGTTGGCGATTTGTGGTGTTTGCTAACTCTTTTTCTTTTAGTCTATCAATTAAAAATTAGGGTCAGACAACATGTATGGCCTTAGGGGAGATCGGCGCGAAATTCCACAAACAGAAGCCTACTTTGTTTGTCCTAATACAGATCAGATCTCTTTCTTTTCTAATTATCTCCTAAATCACACGATATGTGAGTATGTAATAATAAAATATACAATTATTTAAACTGTTGTTACAGGGTGAAACTCCTTATTACAGAAACTAGATAAAACTAACACAGTTTCACGTTTCACAAATATTCGTTTATCAGAATCACAAATATGTCAGTGGAGACACTATCGAGTACAGATTGGACTAGTTTGTAAGCACATATATATATGTGTGTGTGTGTGTGTTTCTGTTTAACCAAAGAACCTTTTTCTGGATTTGGTTTTATACTTCCATTTATTTTTGAATTGTCCAGATATTTAGATTGTTCTTATATTTACTTTCACAGTCATGTTAAATTTTGCTGTCTTTTCACATGAAATTAGTGTTTATATAAAGTGTGATGCGAGAGTTGAGCCAATATTTCCCAATGTTCCGTTTCCGGAATATTCTTTGACATCGTGTTTGACCTATAAACGCATTATGGGTCTTGACACGTTAATTGTTAATCATCGCTGTAGCTGAATTTTTTTTCTCTTGTAATTACGCAATATCATGCCTGAGATTGTTTGTACAGTAGAAAGCCACTCGACAAATATATTTGTTTAGTTTCTCAGTGTAATTTCTTTTACGCCATTTCTTTAAGTTTGTTTTGTAATGGGGTACAGTATGTGAGTTGGTTTGTTTTTCAATTTAGCGCAAAGCTACACGAGGGCTATCTGCGCTAGCTGCTCCTAATTTAGTAGTGTAAGGCTAGAGCGAAGGCAGCCAATCAGTCATCACCATCTACCGATAATTTTGGGCTACTCTTTTACGAACGAATAATTGGATTGACCGTCACATTATAATCATCCACGGCTGAAATGGGTGAGTTTATTTGTTGTGACGGGAACGTGAACCCGTGACCCTTAGATTACGAGTCAACTGCCTTAACCACCTGGATATGGCCGGGCCCAGTGTGTTGGTATATTGATTTTAAGTATATTGGTTTCAATTTTTCAAATAATAATTAATTTATTTATATAATTATTACTGACAATAATTTGATTTATTGTTTTTAGTTCACTTACACAATATTCAGATGATAAAGATAGATCGATAAGTCTGAATAACGAACAATGGTAAGCGGCATATTTGCGAAATATTGGATTTCTTGACGAAATATGTATCAGGTCATCCCATAAGTAGTGTCCGAAAATTTAATACAGAAAGTGCATCATTATTTCTGTATTTGTAGAAGGCTTTAATGGTTAAAGTATGTAGTAGGACGTGTATAAACATGTTGTGACAAGCCCCCCCCCCCAGTGGGTCAGCGGTATGTCTGCGGACTTAAAACGCTAAAATCCGGGTTTTGATACCCCTGGTGGGCAGAGAACAGATAGCCCATTGTGTAGCTTTGTGCTTAATTCAAAACAACAAAGTTGTGACAAATGAAAGAAACTAACCCAACTCCACTTTCTTAGATCATTAATAAAAATAGACCCTTATAAAGGTGGACGTGTCTGAGGAGCACATTAAGCATAAAATGCTTTACGAGTTTAACAAAGGCAATAGTGCAGTAGAAACTACACGAAACATTCAAGGTGTTTATGGTGCGGAGTCTCTCAGTGAAAGAAAATGTCGAAGGTGGTTTCAGAAGTTCAGCTCAGATGACCACAGCCTAAGTGATGCACCACGTTCAGGTCGTCCCCTTGAGTTAAATGATGACTTGTTGATAGCTGCACTTGTTGAAAATTGTGTTGTAACAGTTGAAGAACTAGCACAGAAACTTAATTCAACCCATTCAACAGTTCACCGTTATCTGCAACAGCTTGGAAAGATGTCAAAACTTGGAAAATTGGTTCCCTACGATTTGATGGAAACCATTCTTAAAGTAGAGTGGATATTTGCACTTATCTGCACTCTCGTGTACGTAACTCATCTTTTTTGGGCAAGTTAGTGGCTGAAGATGAAAAATGGATATATTATAAAAATGTTCAGCGCCGCAAACAATGGCTCAGTACAGGTAAACTGGCTAAAGCAAGCCCAAAATGGATCTCCACCCTAGGAAAGTCTTGTTAAGCGTTTGGTGGGACATTGTTGATGTGATCCACTTTAAGTTGCTGCCACTCAATGTGACTATTACAACAGACTTCTATTGTCAACAGTTAGAGTGCTTGAATGTTGCACCGGAAGAAAAGAGGCCTGCTTTGATCAATCGTAAAGGTGTGTTACACCAGGATAATGCTCGGCTCCATATAACAAGGATCACATCTGGAAAGATTGAAGAGCTAAACTGGGATAAACTTCCACATCCTCCTTATTCTCCAGACCTTGCCCCATCAGATTATCATCTATTCCGAAGTTTGCAGAACTATCCTGATGGAAAAGAGTTTGGAACACATGAAGATGTCAAAACTAACCTATCTACATTATTTTCCTCCAAACTCCAAGAATTTTATAGAAGTGGCATTCAGAAGCTTGGCAAGAAGTAATTAATAATAATGAAACATACATTACTGATTAAATAACATTAAAAGCGTTTGAAATTCTTTCTATTTTTTCTGAACCTAAAATGGGACATGAGTTGATCTACTGTTGTCACTATAAAACGATTTTCTGAATGTCTGGAAAGAACGCATACCGTTATTAACGTCAACATCTAAGACTAGAGAATTATTATATCCATTTCTTGACATATTTTGTTGTAAAGATTAAATAAACTAGGACGTTCTCATAACACACATCAGGATCGCCCTTTCAGCTGTGGTGGTCTTATAATGTTGCGGTCAATCTCACTATTCATTGGTAAAATAGTAGCCCAACAGTTGGCGGTTGGTGGTAACGACTAGCTATCTTCCGTCTAGTCTTACACTGCCCAATTAGGGACGGTTGGCATAGATAGTCCTCGTGCAGCTTTGCGCAAAATTCAAAAACAAACAAGATCTCACTGTGGAACAGTTTATCCGAGGAGCATCTGGTGTTCTTCATGCTAATGACAACAAAAAAAATGTTGTTATAAATTGACTTGGTTGGAGTGATCGACAGAGTTATGGATCATCTTGTTAAATAGTTCACCAGTATTTTATTATTTTTGTGTGCTTATTGCTTATATGGAAGTATGTGGTTTTACAGTCAGTCAGTAACGAAGGTGGAAATGTAAGACCAGATATTTATTGAGTTTACTAATCTCAATAACAAACAGCTTTTTGTGAAGTCTGATCATTTATTTGCTTCCCGGTGAGACGGCGGTGAGTTGTTAGATTTACGACGCTAAAAGCACGGGTTCGATTCCTTTTGGTTGGTACAGCAGATAGCACGATATAGCTTTGCTAAAAGAACAGAAAACATGCATACAATAATTCATTTAGGTAACAAGCAAAATTCCAGTTTTGTGAATGATAAAACACGTAAAAATCGGTGTATTTTTATTAATCCTACAACCTCTTGACATTATATAGCGAAAGCATTTCACTCCCAACATCATGAATGGCTAGCCGCAAAAACTCGTGAATTCTTACTCGTGAAATCATATGCAACTTTACTCAAGCCGCAAACGATGGGTTAAAATTAAACGTTAAAACTGAGTTTCTCCAGCCA